>NC_092867.1:53492402-53657686 GCF_032062135.1 Pyxicephalus adspersus
CTGGAAAGTCACGTGTACGGCAGTATGTAGAGGAGGCCCACCGAGGGGTTGGAGAGGCGGAGCATCGAGCATTCATTGAAGATGCTCAGTTGTTTCAGTCATCTGACGAAGAGAGTCAGTTCACAGGGAAACTGTCTCTTCTGATGATGATGATGATGATGTCCTTGATTCGACATGGGGCGAACAAGAAGATCATCATAGGCAGGAAGAAGAGGAGAAGGAGGAGGAGGAGGAAGAAGAGGAGGAGGAGGTTGCAGAGCGGAGAGGAGAGGAAAGAACTCAACACTTGAAACGAGACAAAAACCCAAACAAACTTGGAACAAGTTGCATGAGCACTCATTTAAAAAGCCACCACCCAGTAACCTGGTGGGAACACCTGGTGAAAGCACAGAGCTCTGTGCAACCACCTCCGCCCAAAAAGCAAGCTCCAACTGCTCGATCTTCCTCAGCTGCCTTTCCTCCTTCTGCCACCAAAGTTACCCGTGCTGCTGCCAGCAATTTGAGTGGGGCATGTAGCTGAGCATTACCTTTTTCAAGCTCCACCAGCGGTGAGCAGAAGCTCCAACGCAGATCGGTTGCTGTTTGTCACATTGCTAGCAGTCAAGACCAGTCAAGACCAGGCATCATTGCCATCCCCCACAACTTCTACCCCACCGTCCAATCTTTCTGTGGTTAGCATTAGCAGCAACCAACCTTCCATCCCTCAGATGCTGGAGCGCAAGAGGAAATATGTCCCAAATGACCCCAAAACAAAGCTAATCAATGCGGCAATTGCACAGCTGATAGCGTCAGAGCTCCTCCCTTACCGGCTGGTGGACTCCAATGTGTTCCGTTATGCATTTCTCTGCAGGAACCCACAGTACATTATGCCTAAGCAACAGTATTTTGCAGAAAAATGTATTCCTGCTTTGCATTAGTTGGTCAAGCAAGCTTGGAGTGGGAAGATACATTTCCTATACAGCTTACTGGGTAACTTTGGTGGCAACAGGGGAAGATGCAGCTGCAGCAAGGCCTGCATACCTACGCCTGCCCAGAGCACATCGTCATGCAATTTCCTCCTCAACCTCCACTTCCACCTCCTCCTTTGACTCTTGTGCTTTAAACTACTCTTCCAGGGACACTTTGCAGTGGAGACCCCGCACCTCCTGTTCGGCAGCATCTGTTCACCGCCAGCAAGAACCTGCAGTTTGCTATTTTGGTGCACAATTCAGACGTTGCCACGCAGTCCTGAGGTTGCGAAGCCTGTGTTCCCTGCAGGAGGACATATGACCAACTCCTAACAGACTTCAGCCAGGCAAGGTCGTGTGTGACAACGGGGCCAATCTGCTGGCAGCCCTGCGGTGTGGGAAAGTCACACACGTACCTTGCCTGTCTCACGTCATGAACCCGATATTACAGCGCTTCCTTAGGAATTACCCAGGCCTCCAGCCACTGTTGCTGAAGGTAAGAAAGTTGTCAGTGCATTTCTGCTGGTCGTACACAGCCAGTGCCAGATTGGTGGATTTACAGCGAAATCTGAACCTGCCAGTGCACCGGTTTATTTGTGATGTGGCCACACGTTGGAATTCCACCTTTTACATGCTGCAGCGGTTGGCTGATCAACAGAAAGCTGTGGTGGATTACGTGGCAGAGTCTGTTCGTTTGAGACGTATACCTACACTTCCTTACTTCAGCCCTGCGGAGTAGCTGCAAATGTAGGACTTGTGCACTGTATTGTCACCTTTTGAAGAGGCCACCAGGATGATCAACAGAGATCAGGCCTGTGTCAGTGACACCATCCCAATCATATGTCTGCTGGAACAGATGATGGTGGATCTCGGAGTGATCAAACATTGAATTTGAACTCCATTAAAGTCAATGTGGGAAAAATTCGGGTTGTTATTCGGGTCGGTGGAGAGCTTCTACAGCCTATAAATACATTTATAAAGACATGTCAAGACTCCCCCAGCTCTGCACAACACTTTACAAGTAAAAAAAAAAAATAAGGAAGTCTTTTTGCTGTTGCTGGCATGGCTATTTTATGTGGCGGCCAAGGTAACATGCCGGATTTTACACGGTCTCCGAGTAGAGGCAGAGAGGGACATGAAGGGGTTCCTCTGGTCAAAAAAATTAGCCACCAGGTTTCAACGCTCTGTTACAAGCCATACACAGGCTTCAGAGTACAGGCAGAGGTCTCTGAGGGCGGTCTTTCAGTCCAAAAATTAGCCAGCTACACAGCTCTGTTATACGTTACAAGTGACAGGTGGCAGCAGCAGCAGCAGTAGGAGGAGGTGGTGGGCACTGAGATGGAGCGGGTACCGCATTTGTAACTAGCATCAAGAGTTGGGAACTGGGCAGGCAGCATCAGTTACAGCATGAGGAGGAGGCGGTGGGCCCTGAGAAGTAGCAAGGATGGCATTAGAAGTTGAGGCCATCACCCATATGGACAGTGTTGAAGCTGTAGCTATTGGAGACATGAACGTATCAACGAGATTACAATCTCGGTAGGGACAGATTGGAATCTCGTTCATTCATTCATTCATGTCTCCAATAGCTACAGCTTCGACACTGTCCATATAGGTGATGGCCTCAACTTCTAATGCCCTCCTTGCTCCGTCTCAGGGCCCACCACCTCCTCCTCATGCTGTTACTGCTGCCGCCTGCCCAGTACCCAACTTTAGATGCCAGTTACCAATGCTGTCCACGCTGCGTCTCATAGCCCAGCGCCTCCTCTTCCTGCTGTTCCTGCTGCATGCCCCAGGCCTAATCAATATGAGCCATCAGGATGCAGGTATACTTCCGATGAGCCAGCTGATTCGAGTGGGTGGCATCTTTAACCCTTGAGCGCAGCTTGAATCGTAAGTGGAAGTGCAAGTCAATCACATCCAATTGGTGCAAATATGCCAGTGTGGTGCTGTAGAAATTCCTTTCTATGATGTCTCAGCACACATTAGGAATTGGGTACTCTAGCACTTCACCAGCTTTGAATCCAACAGACATGGACGTGTTGCATATCAACAGCACCTTGGGGATCAGCACCTCGGTGAGCCCAATAAACAGGTGGTCCATGTTGGTTTTGTACATTTTCAGTGATTGATTGCTCATCATGATACCTGCTATCATCCTATATACACGAGGTGATGATGACAACGTCGGGCTAAGGTCCATGTTGGAAGTTGGCCAGCACGTTCTCTATTTACTTCGAAGAAACACGGGTCAGGAAACAGAACCGTACAAGTTAGTGGTCAGTTCTGTAATGACGCACTTGGCGTTAAATTTTGGCATTGTGCATTTCAGCCAGAGATCTCCCAACGTGTAGTTTGCAAATGACATGTCACTCTTCCCTTTCAGCTGCTTCTCAGTCCGAAAGTAATCATTCTGCAGTATTTTCACAAGATCCTTGTTGAGGGATCTTTGAATGGAGTCTCCCAGGACGGGCACATACTTTTTGCGTCCCCAGACGTCTGCTGAGCTCAATAACTTCATGGCTCAATGCGGTCACCCAGGACCTCTCGGTTCCCATTAACTATACCGGTGTTTCACATCTCATCCCCCCAACATATACAGAGGGACTGCTGTCCCACATCCCAGTTCCGGGGTAACATACACAGAAATGCAGTACGATAAAGTGTGGTACCCATGGATGAAGCAGAAGATTTGGCCTTCTACATTCAATCACCAATTTCAGATTACACACTTCGGGGTGTCATTAAAGATGCACTATACCTAGTTCTAGATGCCAGTTACTAATGCCTTCCACACTCCGTCTCAGGGTCTGCTATCAAGTGAAAGCACATGAAAGGAAATGGGGGTTGGCGGAATCAGTGGGGAAAGAAAATCCTATTGAGCTTGAGTCTAGTCTGGCATGGGTATTAGAGCTGGGTATTAGACAGTGGGCAGGCAGCAACAGTAAAAGCAAGAAGAGTAGGCGGTGGGCCCTGAGTAGTGTGGATGGCATTGTTAACTGGTATCTAGAGCTGGGTACTGGGAGGAGCAGGCGGTGGGCCCTGAGACGGAACAAGGAGTGCACTACAACAGAAGGCCATAACCTTTATGGACAATGTAGAAGCAGTAGCTATTGGAGACATGAATGGATGAGCTAGATTCCAATCTGTCCTTACCTACTATGTAGCGAAACCACATGAAAGGGATTGGGCTTGGAGGAATCAGCGGGGAAAGAAGACCCTGTTGAGCTGGAGTCTAGTCTGGCATCTAGAGCTGGGTAATGGGTGGAGGAGGTGGTGGGCCCTGAGACGGAGCAAGGAGGGCATTACAATTTAAAGCCATCACCTATTTTGACAGTGTAGAGGCAGTAGCTAATGGAGACATGAATGGATGAGCGGGATTCCAATCTGTCCCTACCTACTATGTAGCGAAACCATATGAAAGAGATTGGGCTTGGAGGAATCAGCGGGGAAAGAAGACCTTGTTGAGCTGGAGTCTAGTCTTGCATCTAGAGCTGGGTACTGGGAGGAGGAGGCGGTGGGCCCTGGGAAGGAGCAAGGAGGGCATTACAATTTAATGCCATCAACTATTTGGACAGTGTAGAGGCAGTAGCTATTGGAGACATGAATGGATGAGCGAGATTCCAATCTGTCCCTACCTACTATATAGCGAAACCACATGAAAGGGATTGGGCTTGGAGGAATCAGTGGGGAAAGAAGACCCTGTTGATCTGGAGTCTATTCTGGCATCTACAGCTTGGTACTGGGAGGAGGAGGCGGTGGGCCCTGAGATGGAGCACGGAGGGCAATACAATATAAAGCCATCACCTATGTTGACAGTGTAGAAGCTGTAGCTACTGGAGACATTGCTTTGTAGTACACTAACTTTTCCTATCTGCTAGCTGTAACTTTCTAAAATGCAGCATGGACAGCCTTGTTAACTGGCATCTACAGCTGGGTACTGGGCAGGCGGCAGCGGTAACAGAAGGAGGAAGAGGTGGTGGGTTCTGCAACAAAGTGTGGACGGCATTAGTATCTGGCATTTAGAGTTTTGTACTGGGCAGGTGGCAGCATCATTTACAGCAGGAGGAAGAGGAGGTGGGCTCTGAGACGGAGCGGGGACTGCATTGGTAACTGGCATCTACAGCTGGTTAATGGGCAGCCGGCAGCATCAGTAACAGCAGAAGAAGGAGGAGTTGAGCCCTGAGAGACGGAGTGTGGATGGCATTAGTAACTGGCATCTAAAGTTGGGTACTGGGCAGCAGCAGTAACAGCATGAGGAGGAGGTATTTAGCACTAGGACGGAGTGTGGACGACATTAGAAATTGGCATCTAGAGTTGGGTACAAGGCTGGCAGCAGCAGTAACAGCATGAAGAGGAGGCAGTTAGCACTAAGACGGAGTGTGGACGACATTAGTAATTGCCTTGGCATCTAGAGTTGGGTACTAGGCCGGCAGCATCATTTACAGCAGGAGGAGGAGATGGTGGGCTCTGAGACGGAGTATGGGCGGCATTATTGTCTGGCATCTAAAGTCAGGAACTGGGCAGGCGTCAGCATCATTTACAGGAGGAGGAGAAGGCGGTGGGCTCTGAGATGGAGTATGGACGGCATTATATTCTGGCATCTAAAGTCAGGAACTGGGCAGGCGGCAGCATCATTTATCATTTCATTTATCATTTGTCTGGCATCTAAAGTCAGGAACTGTTCAGGCGGCAGCATCATTTACAGGAGGAGGAGAAGGCTGTGGGCTCATAGACGGAGTATGGACGGCATTATTGTCTGGCATCTAAAGTCAGGTACTGGGCAGGCGGCAGCATCATTTACAGCAGGAGGAGGAGGCGGTGGGCTCTGATACGGATAATGGACGGCATTATTGTCTGGCATATAAAGTCAGGTACTGGGCAGGCGGCATCATTTGTCCAGCATCAGCTTTGTCCAGCATCGGCTGCCCATTACTGCATCCAGCCCTCAAAGCCAGACATGGCCTAGAAAAAACATTTGAAAGAAAGAAACATCTGTATGAATTAGTGTGTGGACTTAATCTGCATTCTGGTTTTTCTCCATCTCCCCTGGGAAAAGTAATACCGGACCTGGATACATTTGTAAAACTCTGGTATCTAGGTCTGGAGTCTTTTGGAAGGGTTGGGTATGTTGGGTTGGGTTTGTTGGGTTAGGTTGGGTAATTAGTTGGGTTGGGTGGGCCAAACACTCAATTCCTCTACCAGGTAAGCAATTTTAAGACACTCTGAGGCAAGTTGCTGGCAAAAAAAATAAAAAATATTTCAGTAGACGAAGGTGTAGATTGCTCTGCAATCTATTCCTTTCCCAGGTGACACTGAAACGTAAAGGACCTGGATATATTTTTAAATCTCTGGGGTTCAGGTCTGGAGTGTTTTTGAAGGGCTGGGTGGGCCATACACTCCATCTCTCTACCACGTGCATAATATGATGAGACCCTGAAGTAAGTTGCTAGCAACTTGCTGAGCACTAAAAACAGAACAAATTCTTTAGTGTGGTAAAGACATTACATTTATAAAGGAGTTAGGACAGAAAAAAACCCTAAGGTTCAACCAATAGAATAAATAAATAAAAAATAAAATAAAAAAAAACTCAAAAAAATACATACACAACCAATATCTCTATGACCGAGGGTGTAGATTGCTCTAAAATGTTAAACAAGTAAAAAAAAAAAAACACATTTTCTATTTATTGGTTTATATAAAGTTTTAGGATGGAGAAAATTATTCTTGCATTCCTCCTACTGAAAACTCATAAAATGCAAGGGTCAGGACCTAGGGCTCGTCAACAAACACCCATCCCATGGACAATATTTCCAATCAGAGGATCAGCAGAGCGCACACCTATTCATCAGGCTCTGGAACACTCACCGGTATCATGGGCTGGCACAAAGTATCTGTTAAACCCATGGAAACTGCCAGATTTCTTGTCTCCTGCCACAAAGGCTGGCAGGGAAAACTGTTCATAAGATGGCGGCTACAACACTGCATACCAGGCAAATGAGTGGAGCCTAAATCCCACACAAGGCTCTTTGGCAGATTAGCTATGTGGACCTATCCTTACCCACTCTGATATGTCACCAAATGGGCCGAAACTGTCATTTCCTGATCCGCAGACCAGCCAGGTGAGCACTTCTTTATTGAAAGAGACAAGGGAAACATTCAATACATCCATGATTGTTCTGCCTCGGCTCAACCTGTTTCACAACCATCTTTTAAAAGGATCTTATTGTCACTAAGAGGAATTTTGCAGCAAGACTTTATGTTTTTTTATGCACCAATTTAAAGGAAAACTTCAAGCAGTGGAAGAAAGGGTACCTCATGTGAATACACTTCTGGATATAACCATCTGGTGCAGTGTTTTTCAACCTATTTTGAGCCACAGCACATTTTTTACATTGAAAAAATCCGGCAAAACGCCACAAACCATAAATGTTACAAAATGACACTCTGTAACTCATTACAGTATATATAATGACAATATAGTTTCTTAATTTATTTATACTCACTCAGTGCAAAACCTGGGCCTGTTTAGAAGACTTGGATCAGGAGTGCAACACTTTTTTGGCTTGCAAGCTACTTTTAAAATGACAAAGTCAAAATGATCTACCAACAATAAAAATGCTAAACATATATTTCTTTTTATATATATATATATATATATATATATATATATATATATATTTATATATATAGATTTCGAGTATAGTTTATATTTAAAATATATACTGTTTACCTTGCATAACAGCATAAATATGTATGCCACAATGCAATTCTTTTTTTTTTTTTTTTCTGCTTTAAAATGATACTTTAATTAGCTGTGCATAGGTGTAACATGGGGCTTTAAAGAAAAAACCTGGAGACTCCCTCATTTATTCCAACAAAACTACACCTGACAAATCCCGAAATTAACAGATAAAAGCAAAAAAAAAAGGTTAGGGCCCTTAAATGCACTATATATATATATATATATATATATATACATATGACTGTGTTGCCAAGTAACTAACAGTTATAGAGGATAATTCATGCATATGTGGTTTGCATGTTTTGTTGTGTTATCGTTTGTTTTTAATTTTTATAATAAATCATTTTCAATGTTACTGATATTGTTAAATTTTACAACTGTTAGTTACTCGGCAACATAGTCATATGTAACTATATATACATATATATATATATATATATATATATATTGCCTTTAAAGTCCCTTACCTTCTTGTAGCTACTCTACAAAAAGGAGTGTATATTTAGATGCCCTGAAACTTAGAATTTCACCAGCCACTAGAAATCAAGATACTGGATACAGGGAAAGAAACAAGTATATGCCTTCAATTTATAAGAATATACCGTATTTTTCGCCGTATAAGACGCTCCGGAATATAAGACGCACCCAATTTTAAAGGAGGAAAATCTAGAAAAAAAGTTTCTGAAAGATTATTCCCCTTCTGATCACTCATGTGCCATTCATACCGGTATTCCCCTTCTGATCACTCATGTGCCATTCAGATTCCCTTTCTGATCACTCTGTACCTTTCAAATTCCCTTTCTGATCACTCTGTCATTCAAACTCCCCTTCTGATCACTCTGTCATTCAAATTCCTCTTCTGATCACTCTGTGCTTTTTTTCTATTGTACGGCAGTTAGGACAGGGAACAGCAGGTGGCGCTGTGCCGGCTTCTTTCGCTTTGCTTTACAGACAGGAGAAAACACGATGCTGGCAGAGAGAAGAGAGACACGCTGCAGCCAGAAACACACGCAGGATCCGGGTATCGGGTGAGTATAATATTTTAATTATTTTTTTTAACACATTTGTCGTATAGGACGCACTAACTTTTCCCCCTAAGTTTTGGGGAAGAAAAAGTGCGTCTTATATGGCAAAAAATACGGTACATGAAAAGAAGTTCTAGCTAAGGTGCAATATGACTCACCCAACAAAATAGAGAGCAGTGAGAGAGAGCAGCCACTGTATTTCTTTGTCACACTACGGGTCCTGTGCTACCACAAGCCAGGAACTATGGCAACCCTTGCTGACATGAGTGGGTGGAGCCAGAACTGGTCCAGGGCTCCGCGATTGACTCACGTAGCCATGGCTATATACCCCCGACAATTTCCCAAGACACACCTGAACATCTCTCACGGCACACTAGTGTACCGCGGCACAGTGGTTGAAAATCATTGATTTAGTGGATTCATATGATTCCTCCCCATCTGATCTGAAACCTTACTTCACTTGATCCTTTAGGGCATGTTCGGACCTTTTTTTTCCGACTTTTGTAGGCCTATTTTTAAAGCCTTTAAATGCTGGCAAAAGCACTGCAAAATATAGTTAAAATCAAAATCAATGGGTCTGTTTTTTATTGTGCAAGCATTTGCAGGTGTTTGTTTGGAATCTTCATCTAGCATTTTTGTCATTTAAACACCTCTATAGACTTGAATTCAAGTATTCAAGGTAGGCGTCTATTGGCATTTACAACAGGCATTTATTGGCAATTATGGTACAAATGCAGCCAGGTGTTACAGTAGGCTGGTACAAAACAGGTACAAATGGCAGTCAGGCTACTGGTGTAGGCTCAGGTGAGATAAAAGGCAGCCAGGTGGTTGCTTTTCATAGGCTGTTCCCCACCCTAGGGTCTGGCTGCCTTTTATATCTGGATGCCTTTACCAGCTGGCTTCCTATAACCCCCTAGCTGCTTTTTGTACCTGTGTCCATTTTTCACATAGCTCCCTTTCTTTTCTCAGCCCAAAGCAAGCTTTTGCAAGCATTTTTTTTTACGTGAAAAGCCACCTATAAATGCCTGCACAGGTGTTTGTTAACATAAGCGTATTGCCAAATGATCCTGGAAGCCTAGCTGTGCAGAGTTGCCTTCCAAGAGTGTTTAAAAGCCACCTTTTTTAGAAGTCGTTGAGAACAAGCCAAGAATGTTATGAAACTCATTTGTGTATTAATTTGTTCAAAACTGCTGCAGCCAGCAAGTGTCCTTAATGTTGTATAAAAGGCTATTTCCAGTCTAACTGGTGAAGGGATGAAAGGGTAGTGTTTAAAGAAAGGTTGCCAATTGAGCCGCACATCTATTTTGGTGACAGCACAATGTTTAGGGTAGCATGGTGGCTCAGAGGTAAGTTCTCTGACCTTTGCAGCGCTAGCTTCCAGGTTAAAATTCCGGCCAAGACACTATCTGCATGAAGTTTGTAGGTTTTCCCCCTTTGTCTGCGTTGGTTTCCTCCCACATTACAAAATCATGCAGTTGGGTAAACCCACCCCCCAAATTGACCTTTGACTGCATTAACAACATATGAGGTAGGGGCATTAGATTGTGAGCCCTTTTGAGAGACAGCTAGTGACATGACTATAGACATTCTACAGCACTGCGTAATATGATGGTGCTATATAAATACTATAAAATAATAATAAAACTGCTTACAAAAGGTTTTCCAAAGACAATTCAATCTTACAGAAACATATTTTATAAACCCCACCTCATACCACTGATTAGACCCTAGTACATACCTGAGAATAGACTTCTATATATTTCCTCATATCACACGCCTATCACATACCACAGATCAGATCCCCCATCACATAACACAGTCCAGACCAAACCATCACCTAACTCAGATAAGACCCACATCACATAACTCAGATCACACCCCTTATCACACTATGCAGATCATGGCAAAACTGGCAAGCCGTAGTTTGGGGGCCACCCTGCCCTAAAACTAAACACAACATTCTATGGGCTAGGAGCTGGTGATAGGATGTAATACAGCGGTGGGGAATCACAGAACAGCTCCGCACAAGATGTGAATGCAATCACAGACTAGACTATACACTCTTTATTATTACCCTTTAGTCTTCCGCTCATCTGCGATATAGTCTCTGTACGTGTGCGCATGCTTGGCATCGAAGTGCCCCTTGAGATTCAACTGCTTGAAAGTGCTGTTGGTGTTGTTGCACACTATACACAGGGCTTTGTTGCTGCGTTGGATGAAGAATAATTCGTCAGTTCATTCGGGGGATGAAGACACAACGTTTGAGGTCAGCATTCCGGAGACTGGTAGTTGCGCAATGCTTCTGCTCTTTAGGCATTGTAATTGGGGTTAAGTGCGGGTACTCAATAACGTGATAACGCGACAATTCAATTAGGTCGGATCCAACAATAAATAACTAGGGGAGCGTTAGGCAGGACTGGAATACTGGCTAGGCCATATCCGGCCTAAAGGCTGGAGTTTGGATGGTTTGGATCTGTCTTGTCATGCATCTTAGGGCCATCATCTTTCCTTTCTGCCAGGCAACAATTTCTCCTGTCTTCAGCTTCCCTTTTGCTAACAGTGCTGGCAGGTTGCGCCGGTTAGCCCTAACGGTTCCATACGTATCTGTTCTGTGTTGCAGAAGCAACTCATAAAGCTCAGGAGAGGTGTAGAAATTGTCAGTTGTGACACAATAGTCCTGATCTAGCGATGGCCCAATTAGGGATAGCACTGAAGATGTTGCCAATCCATAGTGGCTCTATCTGGGAATGAACTGTGTCTTTTTTCCAGTGTACAGTACCGTATTCCAAATGTAGCCAGATGAGGATTCGCAGAGCATATACGTTTGCACGCCAAATTGTGCCCTCTTTGACGCAATGTACTGCACCCAGCTGAGCCCCCCCTTGTAAACCATTAGACTTTCATTACTGCTGACATCTCTTTCTGGCACATAGGTTTGTTGGTAATTTTGTAAATTCACCTGGGACATTTCCCAAATTTTCTTTAGTTTTGGTGCTGGATGGGTAGTTTCATCAAATTCTTCATTGTTTGCGAAGTGCAGGTACTTCATGATGAGGGAAAAGCGGTATTCTGGCATGACTGTGCCAAAGAATAGAGTGGCAACCATTTTATTCTTGGACCAGTACCACTTCTGCACAGGTTTGCCCACAACTCCCTGCAGGATTACCAAGCCCAAAAACAGCCAAATGTCATCTCTGGTCACAGGTTCCTATTTTCTGCTTCTTGCAAACCTCAGGTGTGGAGGACCTTGTTGTTGTCCAGCGTACCTGCATAAAACAAAATAAAAAAAGGTATTTTAGGATATGTTCCCTTATAGTGTGGTGAAGGTTGGAAGTAGTATGTAAGCAAACACAAAGCAGCATATATGTTTGCACAAAAAAAAAATAGCAAAAAAAATTTAAAAAATTTAAAAAGTTAGCAAACACAGAGCAACATACATGTTGGCATAAAACAATTAAAAAAGTTGGCAAACACAGAGCAGCATACATGTTGGCATAAAAAAAAATTAGCAAAATATTTCATAAACTTTTAAAAAGTTAGCAAACAGAGCAGCATACATGTTTGCAAAAAAAAAATTAGCAAAAAATTTCAAAAAGTTAGCAAACACAGAGCAGCACACATGTTGGCAAAAAACATTAGCAAAAAATTTCAAAAAGTTAGCAAACACAGAGCAGCACACATGTTGGCATAAAACATTTTTTAAAAAGTTAGCAAACACAGAGCAGCATACATGTTTGCATAAAAAAATTTGCAAAAAATCTCAAAAAGTTAGCAAACACAGAGCAGCACACATGTTTGCATTAAAAAACAAATTTAGCAAAAAATTTCAAAATGTTAGCAAACACAAGAGCGGCTTACTTGTTTGTCTCTGCAACAATTTTTTGTATAACTTCATCGGTCAAAAACAACTTCAGGTATGCCAGGGGGTCGTCACATTCAGCCTCAATTTTCATCCCAGGTGCGCTCATGAATGGGAATCTTGGCGGTGCTGCCTGGTCTGCATCAAGGTCAATGGAGCACCATGTGCGCACAGCACTGACCTCAGGTTCAGAATTCTCGCTCAGTTCACTTCCGCTGTCTGATGACAAAGGGACTCCAAATCGCTATCGCTGCTTTCAAAATCCTCCAAAACAGCGCTTGCGCCAGTGAGATGGCATTTGGATGCCATGTGGTCTCCAGCAATCAGTCAGGAACAATCAAGGTCAAAGACAAAGTTATCAAATGATACATTTGTCAGGGCTAATAGTGGGCAAAATGTATATCAGGGCACTGGGCAATGATGCTTGGTGCACTAAAATGTGTATTTATACTTTTATTATGTTTTTATGTGTATTTTACTGTAAAAAAAAAAATTTTAAAGCAGATTACATAGCAATCTGCTTTTAAATTTCCCACTTTTCCCTTGCTTTTCCATTACTCCACCGCATCACCTGGAAGATGTCACATCTTGCTGGGTGATGTGATGGGGATGTCCCCGCCCTTCTCACTTCACTGAAACCACCAACGGCTGCTCGGATCACCCGGATGGTGCGAGCGTCACATCCTCCGGGTGATGCGAAAAGCAACAGTAAATTCCGGAGTGATGCCAGCGGGAAATTGCTGATGGAATCACCCCCAGAATTTACTATCACTGATCGCATCACCAGTTAGATATGATGCACCATGCAGTAGTCCTGCATAGGCGAAGTGGCGTGGCCATGCCCTCCAATGGACAGACACCCTGGCATCACAGCAGGATTGTCCTATCACCGCTGGAGCATGGGGCACAGGTAAGAGGGGCTTCCAAAGTTACCCTGAGTGTGACTTGGGGTTACGCTTTTTGCAAGTATAAGTCACACTCGGGATTACCGCTAGGGGCGCTTAAAGGCCCGTGTAACACTTATGCACAGCTAGTGGAGTGATTGGGCTAATAATACATGAAACTATTTGAGCCAGGAGTTTGCACATGTTCATTTGTTTTTAATATTAAAAGTGAACTTTAAGCTGCAAAAGGATCATTTTCAAGTGGAACTAAAGTAAAAAAAAAATAAAGAATTGTGCCATACATGTTCTGCTGTTATGCAAGGTAAACAATATATATTAATTATAAAGTATATTCAGTATATATGTAAATAAATATATGTTTAGCATTTTTTTTGTTGGTAGATCATTTTGACATGATCATTTTGAAAGTAGCTCGCAAGCCCAAAAAGTGTTGGCACTCCTGTAATAAGGGGTTCAGCTGTGTATTGTTTGCAAAATGTATTGTTGAATGATGTTACAATCACATTTAGTTTGAAGAGGACATATCTAGCATAACCAATAGGGATGAGCGAGAATTTCTCGCAAAAATTTCCACAAACACTAATAGGTCAGCGAAGTTTCGGCGAACCGATTTTGCAGATCCATCGGAAGTTCCAGGAAACTATTACAGGAGGATTCCCATTCATTCATGCAGCCCTGGGAATCCTCCTGTGTGCAATCCCCGGGCACTAGAGGTTAATTAACAGTGGATGTCCAGGGCTGTATGAATAAATGCAGCCCTGGGAATCCTTGTGTCAGTGTGTGATCCCCTGCACTAGAGGTTACAAGGGGACAAGTCTCCCCATTCAAAACCCCTAGTGCTCTCTGATTGGTTAAGGAAAGGAAAATCCTGATGACAAACATGGCTAAGTGAGATTTAACCTTTGGCTTCTGTTAAAAGGTGCCTAGACATGAAGCTAGTCATACACTCCTAATGATACTAATTGGAGCTAGGCCTAACAGACGATATCCTAGTTTATATTCATGGTCCTAAAGGAATGTTCAAAATATATAATATATAGAAATACTTACATTCAGGTGAGGAACATGTGTCCTGTGGAGGAGGTGCTGGCAAGGCCGCTCCAATAGCTGTAGATGAAAAATAAACACCATAAGTAAAAGTGGGTGGGCCAGACTAAAGTAGATGTTTGTAAGTTTAGTAAGATAACAGATTAATGCTTACTAACTTCTAACTGATACTTTTGGCTTATGTCCAAAAATTGGGCCTAAACATTTACCAGTAAGGTACAACTGAACAATGTCTATATTTCTTCATGCTAACCAACAACCTAGAAAGAACCTTCATTTGATGCAGGATTGAAGAATGGAAGCTACATGAAATCATGGACGATCTATGGATTTGTAAGTAAAAATGGTGAAAGTAGTGTGTGAATGTGTTTTTGAAAAACATTTTGAGCAAAAGATGATTGGAAGGTTACAGTCAATGTCCTCGGCCTCACCCACCTCCCCTCCCTAGTCTTCAGACGCAGGCTTCCCCTCCGCGGCGTGCTCCTCCTCCTAGGTGTGCTTCTCCTCTGCGGTGGGCTCCTCTTTCATGGTGGGCTCCTCCCCCACAGCACTCTCCTCCTCTGAGGTGGGCTTCTCCTCCACGGCGGGCTCCTCCTCTGCAACAGGCTCCTCCTCCTCAACAGACTCCTCCTCTGCAATGGCCTCCCCCTCCGAGGCAGATGACCCCTTAGCAGTGGACGACCCCTCCTCTACATCCTGTGGGATAGCCAACCGCCTGGATGGGCGCTCTACAATCAGCAGCCGACGTGATGGAGAGTTGGCTGTAATACAAAAACAAAAAAACACACACAAACATCCAAAATTTATAAGGATAATTAAATCTAGAAAGTGATAAACAAACAGTTCTAAGGGCAGACAATCCTACTTTCCACAACCCAATACCATACTAAAACACGGCACCTTAACAAGAGGACAAAATGCAATACTTACCAGACAGGATGTGGTCCCCCACTTCTCGGAGGAAATCTGGTCTCCTCCGCTTCAGGCCGCTTCAAACATGCTGGATTTGACTCACTGTTGGCTGCGTACCTGCAGGGGGTCATAGCCTGTCTGTCAGCCTCTCCACAATCCGGCATAAACTTGGCATAAATGGACGGCTGCAAATTATACCGCAACAAAAGCATTGTCTAAAGAAAAAGATAAACAAAATGTTATTTATTTTTACAACAAACAAACACCTCTTAACCACCTGGGCGTTACACTGATGTCTAGATTTCTGTACCAAAAGCGGTACACTGTTTTTCATGAAATTTTTTTTTTAAATTGTAGACCTGTAACTTACAGAAATATGTCCGAACAGGGTTCTAGTAGATATCATGAATATAAAAAATGTTTGAAACACACAATCATGTAAAAAAAAAAAAAAATTACTTTTAATAAAATTAAATAAAAGACACAAAAATCAGCTTAAACAAGAATACATAAATAAATGAAAAATACTGAAAATGCGATAATTCAGTATACTGTATAGTATTATATTTTTCTACACCTGCCTAGTGTCCAACAGTCCAACATCACATACCTATAGACAAAACCACATAAATATATTTTGTATTATTTTGTATTGGATTGGATACAGGACTTTGTAAACAAAAAAAAAAAATCTTTAAAAAACAGTTTAAAAAAAAAGTGTATAATGTAATGTACCTGTACAGTAGCTTATATAATATATATATAATACAATTATATATATATATTATATAAGGATTTCTTTGTATTGGACTCAATACAGCTTTTTTGAATTTCCCGCCCCGCCTCCTGCCCGCACCGACCCATGCAGCAACGTCACCGGGAAACCCTGGAGATCGTCACTGCACTCGCCTGATGAAGACAGAAGACGCAAGACGTGTCCGGAGGAGCTGCGGGGAGAAGGTGAGTATTTTTTTTTAGCGATCAACGCTGGAACAGAATGGATCATCGCAGCGGGGACCAGGTAAGTGAGGGGATTTAAACAGTGAGAAAAGTTCGGGTTTATCGATTTTTGCAAAATTGATAAACCCGAACCAAGGTCGGGTTTAACGGTCGGGTGGTTAAACACCCAAAAATATAGATGACTGGTTGATTTTCTGGTGCAAATTGACATCGTTTGTTTGCAATTGTGAACTGTTACTAATGTGTGTAGATGTGTAATTGTATACTATTACTATGAATTTTCAGAATTCCACCACACAAAGCTAAATCATAGCTACATCATTGTAAACAAAATAATTGGACGACTAGATGCAAACTCTCTGCATCCTGTTTTAGTTTGAAGGAAGCATAAGTGACAGACATACATACAATCCAGGTGAAAAATATAAGCACAGTTGCATTATGTCCGAAAATAAAGCACGTGCATTTATTTGGTTGCCACGGGAAAAAACAACCAAAAAGGGAGAAATACAAAACTATCTATGTGAGACGGTTGAATGATGTGCCTTCCCTAAAATCTGTATTGCGGTCTCATCTATCCAGAGGACATTCTCCCAGAAGGCTTCCACTGTCCTCAAAACAAAGATAATTTCCAGGCTGGCATGATAGCTAGAAGGCTAGTTAGTGCTCTTCAAATGATCTATCTAGGATTGAGCTTAGTGTGGTAGAATCATGAAGATTTTTCATTATCATTTCATTTCATCATATGCATGATGCATAAAAACACAACATTTAAATGTGCATACATGCATGATGCATAAAAACACAACATTTAAATGTGCATATATGCATGCATGATGCATAAAAACACATTTAAATGTGCATACATACATGCATGCATGATGCATAAAAACACATTTAAGCCAGGGACAATAGCACCAAAGTCATGAATCTGCTATTCTAGGCGCGATCTAAGAATATACAAGGTATGCTGTTATCCACTGATGCCGAAAAAGCATTTGATAGAGTGGCCTGAGACTACTGCAATACGTAGGTTTTAAGGGACACATGCTTTCATGGTTTCATTCCCTGTACTATTCCCAAGGGGCCAAAATCCGATTAAATGGAATTTTTTCCCAAGCAATCACGATTGGTAACTGGACTCGGCAAGGGTGCCCATTGTCTCCCTTACTGTTCATTCTGACATTGGAACCATTCATTAGAACATTAAATGCAAATAAGAATATGAGGGGGTTTGCAGTAGGAGACAGGGAATACAAAGCAGCAGCAAATGCTGATGATCTGATGTTTTTTCCAGCACATCCTCAAACATTGGTGCCGAATTTGCTCCGGGAGCTGGATAGATCCCGGCGTAGCTCTAACTTCAAAGTGAACTACAATAAATCAGCTGCTTTAAATGTTAATTTGCCGCAGCAAACAATATGTGACATAAAACAAATTTCTTCTTTTACTTGTGAACAACATAGTCTCCAATACCTTGGCATTCAGGTCCCCAGACACATGGCGGAATTCAATGATAAAAAACTATATACCTGTATACCTTCTGTATATACCTTCTGTATATTTTCAGGACAAAATGGATCAAAGTTCCAACTTCTTTTTTCCACAAATTACAAGCAATGCTCACCATTTTTTTTATGGTTAGGGAGACCTCCAAGGATCCGGTACTCCATTGTGACTAAAGCAAAAGTACAGGGAGGCATGGGGTTCCCTAACTTATTGCAGTACTACCAGGCAGTTGGTCTCGCCAGAATTTTGGATTGGTGCTGTCATGCTGACAATAAGGACTGGGTGCAGTTGGAAAATACAATTAGTGAAGTGTCCTTACACACAGCCCCTTGGTTAGAACCACATTGTCTACCTCTGACTGCCAAATCTCACCCCACTGTGGGGGCCACACTGACGATTTTAAAGAAATTATTGGATAAAAAGGAAGTGGCTGTTGTACCAGGTCTTCTGAATCCTTTAGTCGGCAATTCTGATTACAAGCCAGGTTTAGATAGTGGTTTTCTGAAAGGATGGGCACTAGAGTCACAACCAAATATTGAATACTTCCTCAAAAATAGGAATTTGTTGGATAGATCAGAATTGCAGGGACTAATTGGAAAGGAAATTCCCTTGGTGGGCATACCTACAAATTTAGCATTTTATTAAAGCTTTGGACACTTAAGTCCAAATTGCCTGCAAAACCCACGCTTTTTGAACAATACTGTCTGGAAGCTGCCCCTCCCTCACATACAACTTCTTTGATGTATGCCTATCTGAATCAATTGACTCCAGATAGTTCCCAAAGATTTAAACAAAAATGGGAACAGGAAATTGCAATGGAATTTACAGACAAACAATGGGAGAGGGCCTGCTTCTTAGCACATAAGTGTTCCATTAGCACTAGACTGCAGGAAAATGCATATAAAATCCTCTCACATTGGTACTGGACTCCGGACAAGATTCACAAAATCGCCCCTCAAAAGACTATATATGCTAGCGCTGCAGATCTGACCTGGGTACCATGACTTACATATGGTGGTCTTGCCCCAAGATACAGGAATTTTAGAAGGAAGTTGCTCATTTTAGTTAACCTATTACTGGATTCTTACTGCCATTGAGACCAGAAGTATGTCTTTTACATTTGCATAAAATACCCATGAAAAAACACAAAAAGTCTATAATACTCCACCTAATAAATGCTGCACATGTTATCCCACTATTCTGGATTTGTGTATCTTATGGAGGAGGTGAAGGCCATTAGTCTAGACCAGGGGTCAGCAACCTTTACTATCAAAAGAGCCATTTTGCCTCCTCTTCCACTAAAGAAAAATAGTCTGGAGCCGCAAAACATAACACAGTGGGATCCCCCATCAGAGATCTCCCCGCGGCAGCCGAAGGGAGCCACAACAAGGAGGCTGAAGAGCCGCATGCGGCTCTGGAGCCGCAGGTTGCAGACCCCTGGTCTAGACAATATTGACAAATTCTCTGTGACCTGGGATGCATGGATTGTTTTTAAATGCACTACCATGTACCAAACTATTTTTCCACAGTGACCACTTAACCCAAAGTTTTTAGGGGTAAAGGAGAAGACTCAGTATCAACAGTAAACATTTTAGCGGTATGTTATTCTTTTTATGATAGTTGTCCTTTTTTTCTTTTTCGTTTTTCTTCTTGTTTTGTTCACGAAAGTTTAAACTGCTGCTCATTGAAAATGCTGTATACTTCAACAGATTCAGAGATTTCTATTGTGATATTTTTTTTGACAAACTGATATTCTGTTTTATTTCATTGTATCAAAAATGTACACGGTTTGTGAATTATTGTTATTTATTGTTTTGCTAATAAAGTTTGGTGTGAAAAAAAAACACATTTAAATGTGCTGCATACACAAATGATGCATAAAAAACACATTTAAATGTGCATACATGGACATACATGTATGCTCATGCAACTAAAAAGATACTCCGCCAAAAAAAAAAATTCACTTACCTGAATAACATAGCGCATGTTGAAAACAACAGGCGCGGCCTGTTGATAATGCAGATATGAAACTTCCAGGTTTACTTCCGCCTAGTGGAAAACATGTGTAGCTATGCATTTGCACATACGCCTACGGTATGCGTATCAATATAATCATGTAAACAATCAATTTTGCTAGCCCATAAGTACGCGCATACCGATTTTTTTTTTTAATGTGTCTTTTCGGAATTATGGACTAATGTGCTGGTTTAGGCCTTTCTACAGATTTTAAACTTAATTTTTTTATTTTTTTTAATCTGTAAGATCCGGCAAAGGTTAACTACCTGCAAATAGATCTTTCTGGACCTGAAAATATCAAGACATTTAGAAATATGCTTATTTCTAAGCTGGTATATATGTTTGAAACATTGGAGCACATCAGACCTTTGTATTTAGGTGTTGCTCAACCTAATTTTTTCAGTAAAACCTGGAGTGTATGCATTATTTACCGCAGCTTGGTAGTGTAAGTAATTAAAGGGGGATTCCTTCTTTAACCAGAAGCAATATCGATGAATGTTGCTTGGAGCCAACCCCATGACATCAGAAATCATAGGAAGAAATAGGCAATCTTTTCAAATGGAAGCATGTTGAGCTTTTTGGGGCGTATTGCTATATAAATTAAGAGCAATAAAAAGCCCTCTTTGCTTAGTTCTTCCTATAATTTCTCTTATATATGTATATGTACACACATATATGTATGTACATACATGAGTGCACATGAAGCAAAACAAACCATAAAAAAAAAAAACTTACCTGAATGAGGATCCTTCTCTGCAATAGTGGCCGGCGCAATTTTCTACTGTTAGAACACAGCTCACGCTCACATAGCGGGTCTGCTTTGGCGCACATGCACGTAGCTTTGGCACACAGCTATATGTATCAAACAACTGAGTTATAATAAGATAATTATGTTGTTTTTAGCCTTTCTAACAATTCAGAAAAAGGAACTGCTTAAAAATTTGGTAAATTGTAGCTCTTGGGAGATTGTAAAGAAGATTACATAAAAATAAACCTAAAAAAAAAACAAATACAAAATTGTTGAAACAACTTTATTCCAAATAAACACATTTGCTAAAAGGTCACATTAAAATATACAGACCACACAGACTCCCCTAAATTTACATGAAAAAAACACACTTTCATAAAAAGCCAAAATAGTTCAAAAAAAGAAATATTGCATTCCAAAAATACTTAACAAATCAATATGCAATTTTGACCTATCAAGGGTGGAAAACTGGTATAGAAAATATTTATGCAGGACAAACAATTAAAAGTGGTAATAAAGACATAATATTTAAATGAAACAATATAGCCACAAACACAAAAACATAGCATTAACATTGACTTCTTAAGTGCAAAATGGACATTGAAACATTCAAAGTTGAAAAAACAAAAGCAACTATTGTGCTAAATGGTAAGGGCGCACTGATGCTCATGGGCAGTCATGGCTTTGTCTCGAGAGAGGTAAATAAGGGTAGCGCGCGGTGTTATGGCTCAATTTGACCCATACAAGCTCTAGCACAAAGGTTGTATACTAAGCAAAGGTTGTATACCAAGCAAGATTTTTCGTGTTCAAACAGGACTTATACCTGTAAGGAACTTACCCATCCTGCGAGCCCGTGGCGTCCCTGGGGATCCCAGCCACAGAGGGAGATGTCGCTGTAGCAGGCAGCATGGCAGAGGCTGCTGCTCTGCTCGCAGCGTGTCTCTCTCTGCAGGCGGAGGGATCCGTCCTGGCCAAACTACTGTTCAGCCAGGCGGCATCCCTTGCATCTCTATGGACGTGGTTACAGAAACTCCTGTTCTCAGCACTCCTTTGGATGTGCAAAGTAGTGCACGTCCTAGGGGTGCTGTGGGAAAAGGTGCATTGCGCTACCATGCGTGCCTCTTGTACCCCCCGAGGGCGCGGCCCTCGGCTGCCTCGCCGCGGGGCAGGACATAGTTAGTTTGAATTCCCTGCGGCCAATCAGCTGCAGGGGATTCAGTTACTGTCCAATCAAATGGCGCCAGGTGGCGCAAGGTCATTGGTCACTCTGGCCATTTAAGGAGAGCCTGTCCTGTACACCATTGCCCGCTATAACCCTCTGTGAACACAGTGTGCTTGGGGGCGTCCTTCTATTGGTTTATGCTAATCCCATTTGTCATTTCCATATTGACCTGGTCTGAACCTGACTCTTGCCTGAACTCTGCCTGCCCTGACCCCGGATTGTTAATGACCATTCTTGTCTGCTGCCTGCCCTGACCTCGGATTGTTCCTGACCTGCCTTTGCCTTACCCTCCTGTACTTTGCTTATTTGGACTTAACCCTTGCCGTGTTTTATGACATTAATAAAACATGATAGAAGGATATCTGGAGTTGGTTGTGGTTTGTGTGCCCAGGCGCATTACAATATCAAGTTTGATTTATTCCAAAGCGGACTTATACCGAGGTACCACTGTATATGTGTCAAAATATAAATGTATACTTACATATAAACATATAAGCTTATTTCTTAGCTAATAAATATGTTTGAAACATTTGAACAGTCCAAACATTTTTATTTAGGGCTAAGTGAAAGATGTGTGCCTTTGAAAGAATGATTTTTAGGGGAACAGTGACTTTTGATGCAAGCTCGCCAGTGTCAAACTCACGGAGATGCGCGGAGTGAGCATTTCAGTTGATAAATGCCGGGTGAATAGGCCAGCGTATTCTCGACGGCTGAAAACTAGTTGATAAATAGATTTTTGGCATCCAATTCCGGATCGTGAATACATGCAAGCTTACGGTTTGGCTTGATGAATCTCAAGATGTCTCAAGAAGGCTCAAGATGTCCCTTCAGACCTTTTCGTAGTCCTTCCTTTTTACATTTGGCCTCTTCAATTATAGGTTTCCTTATACTTCTCCTAATTCTTTTCAGATAAACACCAAGTTTTTTAGCCATTTCTCCATTTAGGCCTAAAAAGTCTGTCTGTGAAAAGAAGGATAGTGATACACTATTCTTTACTACAATTTCAATAATGTGGTTTTTGAATTTTTCTGGTGTCATTGTTATGGTAACTTTGTAAGATATAAAAAATCTTCTTAGCTGTGTTTGGTCTCTAGTAAATTTCTTAACATTTTTATCCCAGAAGTAGATGGAATGTTTATATACATATGTTTTCACGTTATATATATATGTTTTCATGATACCTTTCTCATTCACAACTTCTAACACTTTAGGATGAAAACGTTGCAAGTGTCTTTTCAAATTTGATGCTCCTGTAGGTGCAATTTTGTTAGAGCCCCTGAAACTGCTAGTTTTTCCATCACATTGTTTTTCCCCATCATCTTCAAGAATACATTGGCACACGTAATGATTCCCATCACCTGATAACGTAAAGTTCTCATAAACAGCAGACTTTATCGTGTTGGTTGACAGACATTTTGACATTGTGAATGAGTTACCGCTTTCACTAAAATATAAATATAAATTATGTTATACTAACTAGCATATTCTTTGAAACAAACATTCACATCAAACAAGTCCTGCACTATTGCAAACATACATAAAACACGGCACTATACACACAAATAAGCTCTAGCCCTGCACTAAACTTAGACATAATTTGTCCTATACAGAAAAACATGCACAAACATATATACTATACACACAACACAGAGCCCTACATTTTACTCAGAAACATACACACAATATGCACTATACACAAACATTCATACATTTCTGCACCATACACACAAACATACATATAGCCCTGCAGTTTTATCCAGAAACATGCACACAGCCTTCCATCATAATACTTACAAGCAGCCATGCAGTTTTAAAATAAACACTTACAGTTGAATCCAAAAAGCTTTTCCTCCAAGTTCTTCTAAGCTCTTTTAGCAGACAGAGGAAGTTGAGCAGACACCTTTATCTTTGTTTGCTGATCTTCTGCTGAAGACAGGGCAATGAGAGATAGTGTTGGTCGAATATCTCACTATTCGGTTCAACGGGTATTCGATCGAATGAGCCGATATTGTTTGAGCGATCCACCGTCGCATTCGAACACCATTAAAGTCAATGTGGGGAAAATTCAATGTTAAGTACAGCCCAGGGACTGTGGGAACCTCATTTTAGGTGAGTTACTGTGAAAAAAGGTCAATAATATTAAGTATGTACACACAAATTAAATACACATTTATTTAAGGAATAAATTTCATCCATAAAGAAGAAAAAAGGAATACCAATCGCAAAAATATCCAACAAAGCTGTTTCCCCTATAAAAATAGAAATAGATCGAGATGGAGGTTATATAATCTTGGTGGCTAAATGTATTAATATTACTAGAACACTAGTAACTTTATATGCTCCAAATGTATATTCACTAAATTCTTGAACAAAGTGATAAAGAATAAATTTCACATTAAAGTCTGGACTCATTAGTTGCACTTATATTTTAACCTTTCAGGGAACCAGTAAGGTGTAATATGTACCCCTGTACTTATTCCCCATGGTTGGACATCTGGGAGTCACCTTGTTAAAGGGGGCTTCCAGATTCTAAAATTCGGAGCACCAAATTTTCACCTTGCGAATTTTTGGGTCGAATATAAGGAAAACCTGAATTCAAACACCAGTACTAATGGGAGGCTCCAGGGCCAAGGGGGCCGCCTAACTAACTTCCTAGTATTAGATGGTGTGCAAAATGATGGTAAAGTTCAGCCCTTGATGGGAGCATATATGGAGAGTGCAGACAGGACACCTGAACACACATCAGGCCATAGCAGTCACCTACATCTATATCATTACACTTGTTTACACTCAAATGAACTTGTTGAACACATTGGCCCTGATTTATCATGCAAGTGCGCGTAAGCTCGCTGTGCGTATATACACGCGCCGATATACGAGGCGTATTTCCGCTACTATTTGATTTCACTTGTGTGTGTATGTCAAAATACATTTAAATGCATATAAATACATGAATTTCCATTATTACTATTTTAACTGGACTGGTTTGATAAATACATGTATAGATATCTATGATAAATATATAAATACTTATTATTATAGTCTAAAAATCTGAAAAGAGATATATATTAAAAAATATATATGTATTTTCATATGTTTATACTATATTTCTATGTTTTTATATAACATTTTATTTATTTATATATAAATATATATGTTTGAAAAACTTGTGTAAACATTTCTTATACATTTATATGCGCTTTTATGCACTTTTACAAGTGATTGTAAGCTTTTTAAGAAAGTTTCTATTGAAAACAATGAGATATTTTAAAGTGGTTTTAGCAGGACTTTGGAATTTGGAAGCTCCCTTTAATAAGAAGACTCCCAGATCTCTACCATCCCACCCAGGGGAATGAGTACAGAGGTACATTAAACCCCCTATTCATTTCCTGATAGGGTTAAAATATGTGTTAAAAAAATAAGACAAGGCTTTAAGGTGAAAAATTTTATTTTCTGTGTTCAGGGTAATTTTTTTAGCTTTTTGAAAAGCCGTTTACTTGTGTACAAATCTAAAGAATCGGTTCAATAAATGATTATGGAATGTCAAACTGAAAAAAAAAAAAAAAAAAACAGAAAAAATTCACGTACTGCACACTCCCAATTGCATGGTAATTTTTTATTCTTTATTTTTTTTTTCAAGGAAGGGCTGGTGTTTTGTGTGTTATCCCAATCTATGTTGCTACATTTGATACTTTGCTTACCATTTAGCACAATAGCACAATTTGATTTTTCATTTGAATGCTTCAATGTCCATTTTGCAATTAAGAAGTCAATGTTATTGTGTTTGTGGCCATATTGTTTCATTTCAATACTATCCCGTCTTTATTACCACCTTTAAATGTTTGTCCTGCATAAATATTTTCTAATCCAGTTTTCCACCCTTGATAGGTCAAAATTGCATATTGGTTTGGTAAGTATTTTTGGAATGCAATATTTGTTGGGCCATTTTTTTAAATAATTTGGCTTTATATGGAAGTGTGGGTTTGCACGTGTGTTTTTGTTTTTGTTTTTTTTTATTTTGTCATGTAAATTTAGGGGTGTCCGTGTGGTCTCCATATTTTAATGTGACTTTTTAGCAAATGGGTTTATTTTGAATATAGTTTTTTGTTTTTATGTGATCTCCTTTACAATCTCGCGGGACCTACAGTTTAAAAATTCAATTATGTTTGTTTTTAAGCAGTTCTATGATTTGTTTGACTGGCTAAAAACAGCACAATTGGTTAATTAAAACTCAGTTGTTTGATGCGCATAGTTGTGCATCAGTCCTTAGGAGTGTGATGCGCATTGTTGTGCACCAAAGGGTAACTGCTATGTGCGCATGAACTGTGTTCTATCAGTTAAAAAATTTTCCAGAGAAGGATCCTCATTCTGGTAAATATTTATTTTTAGGTGTATATTGTTTGTTTTGCTTCATGTGCACTAATGTACATACATTCATAAATATATATATGTATGCATTTATCTGTGTACATATACATATAAAAGAGATGATTTTTGGGGGCATAGTGTTTACCATTCTTCAAATTGAAAAGATTGCCCATTTCTTCCTATAATTTCTGATATCATGGGCTTGACTCCAAGCAACATTCAATCATGGATGATATTGCTTCTGGTTAAAGGAGGAATCCACCTTTATGTGCTTCCACTACCAAGCTTATTTTGGCACAAAGTTTATTTGTCCCTGGAAGTTTTAGATTCTAGTACTATTTGTTTTGTGTAAACACCTACCTAAAGCATACAATCCAGTATTTAATGAGCAAAATTAGGTTAAGCAATAACACAACATCTGTTCATTTCTAAGAGTGTTCGACCCTGCTTGTGAGCTTGGCAATCAATGAGCTTTAATGTTGTGCTTGGCAACCTGGACCTCCTTCCATCACCATCAGGTGTGTTAGAATGAGTATGCAACTAAGCTAGAAAACTAATTGACAACCTGTTTGCACAGCAAGTGGAAGTGTGTTTGTGTGCAATAGGGCTAAGATCAGGCAGCACAGCACAATGAGAGCAAACCTATAACACTACCACTAATGAACAGAGGAGTTGTGTGGGGACAAATCAACATGAGTGTAAATGTCAGACTAGTGTTGTTGTTCGAATTCGAGTCGTCCTAATGTTCTACCCGAATATGGCTGTTCGAATTCAGGTCGACCCGACCCAAATTTTGTTGGATTCGACCCCCCTGAATTCGGCCCTCCCACAATGCCTAGGGACCTCCCCCATAATGCCCAGGGCCCTCCAATAACAGCAGGGATTTTCTCCTCCATGTTTGTTGTGGCAGGCAGCTGATATGCTGTCTGTCACTGCATTCTACGCAGGCAACCATTGGCCTATATAAGGCCAGGGCGTTCCTGCATTTACCACTCCTGACAGCTATGCCTCAACAACTGCAGACCGCCACCACGAGCACAAGCTCCAGAGCACCTTTCGGCCCAGTTAGATGTTCGTCTGTGTGGGCAATTTTTTATGTCCATAGTGATGACAACACTATAGTCATCTGCAAACTGTGTGCTCAACACTTAAAACGAGGCAAAAACCCAAACAAACAAGTTTGCATGAGCACATATTTAAAAAGTCACCACCCGGTAACCTAGCGGGAACACCTGGTCAAAGCACAGAGCTCTGTGCGACCACCTTCGCCCAAGAAGCAAGCTCAAACTGCTAGATCTTCCTCCGCTGCCTTTCCTCCTTCTGCCACCAAAGTTACCGAGCATTACCTTTTCAGGCTCCACCAGCGGTGAGCAGGAGCTCCAACGCAGATCGGCTGCTGTTTGTCGCATTGCTAGAAGTCAAGACCAGGCATCATTGCCATCCCCCACACCATCTACCCCATAATCCAATCTTTCTGTGGTTAGTATTAGCAGCATCCAACCTTCCATCCCCCAGATGTATTTCTCTCCAAATAATACAGATATTTAATTATGATAGCACTTGGTATCTATCCAAAAGGCCATAAAAGAATATATATTTCTCTCAAAAAATACAGATATTTATTTCTGATAGCACTTGATATCTTTCCTAAAACCCCCAAAAATTAATGTATTTATCTGAAACACATACAGATATTTAACTGTGATAGCACTTGTTAGATATCCACGGATGATCAAAAATTATTGTATTTCCCTGCTGATTCCACCACTTCCGTTCCTTTTTAGGTGGTTTTACTAGATAGTAGGTATAGACAGTGTGAAGTCTGTTCATTCATGTCTCTAATAGCTACAGCTTCTACACTGTCCGTAGAGGTGATGGCCTCAACTTCCAATGCGGTCCTAGCTCCGTCTCAGGGCCCACCGCCTCCTCCTGCTGTTGCTGCTGCCACCTGACCAGTACCCAGATCTAGATGGCAGTTAACAATGCGGTCCACACTTCATCTCAGAGCCCACCGCCTCCTCCTCCTGCTGTAACTGATGCTGCCACCTGCCCAGTACCCAACTCTAGATGCAAGATACTAATGCAATCCACGCTTGGTCTCAGAGCCCACCGCCTCCTCCTCCTGCTGTTACTGCTGCTGCCTGCCCAGTACCCAGCTATAGATGCTGCCACTTAAAAATGCTATCCACACTCCCTCTCAGGGCTTAACACCTCCTCCTCATGCTGTTACTGCTGCTGCCTGCCCAGTACGTAGCTCTAGATGCCACTTACAAATGCTGTGCACATTCCGTCTCATGGCCCACCACCTCTTCCTCTTGCTTTTACTGCTGCCGCCTGTCCAGTACCCAGTACCCAGCTGTAAACCCCAGTAAACAATGCTGTACATGCCACATTTTACAATGTTACAGCTAGCAGATAAGAAAAGGCAATCCCCTACACAGCAATGTCTCCAGTAGCTACAGCTTCTACACTGTCTATGTAGGTGATTATTATTATTATTATTATTATTAAACAGGATTTATATAGCGCCAAAATATTACGCAGAGCTGTACATTAAATAGGTGATGGCCTCAATCTTTAATGCCGTCCTTGAGCCGTCTCAGGGCTTACCTCCTCCTCCTCCTCCTTCTCATGGTGTTACTGCTGCTGCCTTCCCAGGTACCCAGCTCTAGATGCCAGGTACCAATGCCGTCCACAATTCGTCTCAGAGCCCACTGCCTCCTCCTCCTGCTGTTACTGCTGCTGCCTGCCCAGTAGCCAGCGATAGATGCTGCCACTTACAAATGTTGTCCAAACTCCGTCTCAGGGCCTAACTCCTTCTCCTCATGCTGTTACTGCTGCTGCCTGCCCAGTACTCAGCTCTAGATGCCCCGTACAAGTGCTGTCCACACTCCGTCTCAGGGCCCACCACCTCTTCCTCCTGCTGTTACTGCTGCCGCCTGTCCTGTCCAGATAGCAAGTGGCACCAGATTGAAATATCTGTATTTTTTTACAAAAACTTTTACAAAAATACAGAATTTTTTCTGGTTTTTTTGATTGATTGCAAGTGCTATTCGAAATAAATATCTGTATTTTTTTTACAGAAATACAGAATTTTTTATAGCTTTTTTGATAGATAGCAAGCGGTATCAGAATTAAATATCTCTATTTCTTTTTACAGAAATACAGAAATGTTTCTGTTTATTTTGATAGATAGCAAGTGGTATTAGAATTAAATATCTGTATTTCTTTTTACAGAAATACAGAAATGTTTCTGTTTATTTTGATAGATTGCAAGTGGTATCAGGATTAAATATCTGTATTTTTTTTTTTTAGAAACACAGAAATGTTTCTGTTTATTTTTATAGATTGCAAGTGGTATCAGAATTAAATATCTGTATTTTTTTTTACAGAAAATACAGACATTTTTATGGCTTTTTTGATAAATAGCATGTGGTATCAGAATTAAATATCTGTATTTTTTTACAGAAATACAGAAATTCTTATAGCTTTTTTTGATAGATAGCAAGTGGTTTCAGAATTAAATATCGGTATTTTTTTTTTACAGAAATACAGAAATTTTACTGTTTATTTTGATAGATTGCAAGTGGTATCAGAATTAAATATCTGCATTTTTTTACAGTAATACAGAAATGTTTCTGTTTATTTTGATGGATTGCAAGTGGTATCAGAATTAAATATCTGTATTTGTTTTACAGAACTTCGTATCTATCCTAAAACATATAAAAATTACGGTATTTCTCTCCAAAAAATACAGATATTTAATTCTGATCCCACTTTGCTATGTATCTCCAAAGCCATAAAAATTTCTGTATTTCTCTTCCAACCATCTAGATATTTAATTCTGATAGCACTTGGTATTGATTCAAAAGACCATAAAAAAATTATTTTTTTTCTCTCCAGAAAATACAGATATTTAGTTCTGATCCCACTTTGCTATATATCCCTAAAGCCAAAAAAATGTATGTATTTCTCTACAAACAATACAGATACTTAATTCTGATAGCACTTGGTATCTATCCAAAAGGCCCTAAAAAATTACATATTCTCTTCAAAAAATACAGATATTTTATTCTGATAGCACTTGGTATGTATAATAATACCCATAAAAATGTATGTATTTATGTGAAACAAATACAGATATTTAACTGTGATAGCACTTGCTAGAGATCCAGAAATGATAAAATAGTGATGTATTTCCCCGCGGATTCCACCAAGCCTGTTACCTTTTTTGTGGTTTCACTAGATAGTAGGTATGGAAAGTGTGATTTTCGTTCATCCATTCATGTCTCAAATAGCTACAGCTTCTACACTGTCCATAGAGGTGATGGCCTCAACCTCTAATGCGGTCCTTTCTCCGTCTCAGGGCCCACCGCCTCCTACTGCCTGTAACTGCTGCCGCCTTCCCAGTCCCCAACTCTACATGCAAGATACTAATGCCGTCCACACTCTGTCTCAGAGCCCTCCACCTCCTCCTTCTGCTGTAACTGATGCTGCCTGCCCAGTACCAAACTCTAGATGCCAGATACTAATGCTGTCCACACTTCGTCTCAGAGCCCACTGCCTCCTCCTCCTCTTGCTGTAACTGATGCTGCTGCCTGCCCAGTACCTGACTGTAGATGCCCACCGTCTCCTCCTCCTGCTGTAACTGATGGAGCCATCTGCCCAGTACCAATTCTAGATGCCAGATACTAATGCTGTCCACACTTCGTCTCAGAGCCCACCTCCTCCTTCTCCTCCTCTTGCTGTAAATGATGCTGCCGCCTGCCCAGTACCAAACTCTAGATGTCAGATACTAATGCCGTCCACACTCCGTCTCAGAGCCCACCGCCTCCTCCTCCTGCTGTAACTGATGCTCCTGCCTGTCCAGTACCTGACTGTAGATGCCAGATACTAATGCCGTCTTCACTCCTTCTCAGAGCCCACCGCCTCCTTCTTCTGCTGTAACTGATGCTGCCACCTGCCCAGTACCCAACTCTAGATGCCAGATACTAATGCTGTCCACACTTTGTCTATGAGCTCACGTCCTCCTCCTCCTCCTACTGTAATTGATTCTGCCGCCTGCCCAGTACCAAACTCTAGATGTCAGATACTAATGCCGTCCACGCTTCATCTCAGAGCCCACCTCCTCCTCCTCCTCCTGCTGTAACTGATGCTCCCGCCTGCCCAGTACCAAACTCTAGATGCCAGATAATAATGCCGTCCACACTCCGTCCCAGAGCCCACCGCCTCCTCCTCCTCCTGCTGTAAATGATGCTGCCACCTGTCCGGTACCCAACTCTAGATGTCAGATACTAATGCCGTCCAAACTTGGTCTCAGTGCCCACCGTCTCCTCCTCCTCCTGCTGTAACTGATGCTGCAACCTGCTCAGTACCCAACTCTAGATGCCAGATACTAATGCCGTCCACACTTGGTTTTAGAGGCCGCCGCCTCCTCCTCCTGCTGTTACTGCTGCTGCCTGCCCAGTAACCAAATCTTTTTGCCAGTAACTAATGTCGACCACACTTGGTCTCAGGGCCCGCCGCCTCCTCCTCTTGCTGTTACTGCTGCTGCCTGCCCAGGAACCAAATCTGGATGCCAGTTACTAATGTCGTCCACACTTCATCTCAGGGCCCATCCCCTTCTACTCATGCTGTTACTGCTGCTGCCTGCCTAGTACCCAACTCTAGATGGCAATTACTAATGTCATCCACACTCTGTCTCAGGGCTAAATGCCTCCTCCTTCTGCTCTTACTGATGCTGCTGTCTGGCCAGTACCCTACTCTAGATGCCAGTTACTAATGCAGTCCATGCTCAGTCTCAGAGCCCACCGCCTCTTCCTCCTGCTGTTCATGCTGCCACCTACCCAGTGCCCAGTACCCAGCTGTAGATGCCAGTTAACAACGCAAAGTTACAGCTAGCAAATAGGAAAAGGTAGTCCCCTACACAGCAATGTCTCCCGTAGCTACAGCTTCTACACTGTCCATATAGGTGATGGCCTCAACCACTAATGCCGCCCTTGCTCCGTCTCAGGGCCCACCCCCTCCTACTCCCAGAACCCATCTCTAGATGCCAGATAACAATGTCATCCACACTTCTCAGGGCCCACCACCTACTCTTCCTGCTCTTACTGCTGACGCATGACCACTGCCCAGTACCCAGCTCTAAATGCCAGACTAGACTCAAGCCCAACAGGGTCTTCTTTCCCCGCTGATTCCACCAAGCCCGTTCCCTTTCATGTGCTTTCACTCGCTAGCAGGCCCTGGGAGGGATTGTGGAAGGCATTAGTAACTGACATCTAGAGCTGGGTGTAGTGCATCTTTAATGACACCCCGAAGTGTGTAAAGCAAGTGTGTAATCTGAAATTTGTGATTGAATGTAGAAGGCCACGTCTTCTGCTTCATCCATCAGTAGCACGCTTTATCGGACTGAATTTCTGTGTCACCCCCGAACTGGGAAGTGGGACAGCAGTCCCTCTGTATATGTCAGCGGGATGAGATTGGACACACCAGTATGTTTAACGGGAACCGAGAGGTCCTGGATGACTACATTGAGCCATGAAGTTATTGAGCTCAGCAGACTTCTCCACAACAAGTATTTGGCCATCCTGGGACATCCTGACTCCATTCAAAGATCCATCAACAAAGATCTTTTGAAAATACTGCAGAATGATGACACATTGGGGGATCTCTGGGTGAAATGCACAATGGCATCATTTACTGCGAAGTGTGTCATTACAGAACTGACCACCACCTTGTGCGGTTCTATTTCCTGACCCGTGTATCTTCGGAGTAGATAGAGAGTGTGCTGGCTGACTTCGAACATAGACTTCAGCTCAACGTTGTCATCATCAAATCGTGTATATAGGATGTTATCAGATATCATGAGCAATCACTGCAAATGTACAAAACCAACCTTGACCACCTGTTTATTCGCCTCACCGAGGTGCTGAGCCCCAAATGTCTGATGATATGCAACATGTCCATGTCTGTTGGATTCAAAGCTGGTGAAGTTCTAAAGTATCAAATTCCTAATCTGCGCTGGGACATCATAAAAGGGAATTTCTACAGCGCCACTCAGGCAGATTTGCACCAATTTAATGTGATTGACCTGCACTTTCACTTCCGCTTTGAGCTGCGCTCCAGGGTTAAAGATGCCACCCACTCGAATCAGCTGGCTCATCAGACGTATACCTGCATCCTGATGGCTCATATTGATCAAGCCTGGGGCGTGCAGCAGGAACAGCAGGAAAAAGAGGCGGTGGCCTCTGAGACAGAGCATGGACAGCATTGGTAACTGGCATCTAGAGCTGGGTACTGAGCAGGCGGCAGCAGTAGAAGCATGAGGAGGAGGCAGTGGGCCCTGAGACGGAGCAAGGACGGCATTAGAGGTTGAGGCCATCACATATATGGACAATGTAGAAGCTGTAGCTATTGGAGACATGAATAAATGAAAGAGATTCCAATCTCTCCCTACCTACTATGTAGCGAAACCTCATGAAAAGGAACAGGCTTGGCGGAATCAGCAGGGGGAAAGAAGACCATGTTGAGCTTGAGTCTAGTCTGGCATCTAGAGATTTGTACTGGGCAGTGGGCAGGCAGCAGCCTGTAAAGAGCTATGTAAAGAGCTGAAATCAGTTAACTCTTTCTGAACCTGAAAATAGTAGGTCATTTAAAAATATGCTTATTTCTCAGCTAATATATATGTTTGAAACATTTGAACAGCCTAAACATTTTTATTTAGGGCTAAGTGAAAGACGTGTGCCATTTGAAAGAATTATTTTTTAGGGGAACAGTGAGTTTTAATTCAAGCTCGCCAGTGTCGAGGTGCTGGAGATGAGCAGTTCGGAGCGAGTGATCATTTCAGTTGATAACTGCCGGGAGAATACGCCAGCTGAAATTTGGTTGATAAATAGGCTTTTGGCGTCCGATTCCGGATCGCGATTACGCACAAGCGAGCTTCTGATTTGTCTTGATGAATCAGGCTCCCCATATCTGAAATAAACTGAAAACACTTTTTGTAATGTACATAATCCAAATTGCAATAATGTGATAATGACAATAATGTCAGGTTGTATAATAGCTCAGCTGAACTTCACACTAGTAGAAATACAACTATGCACTGGGCTTTATTCTTACATCAGAGAAGTACTTAATTATGACTTTTGTTTGTGAAATAGGACATTTGAATGTGCTGTATGTTTCTTTATTATAAAATAAATTTATCAGGAGTCTGAGTCGGCACATTTTTATTGACTCCGACTACAGGTACCCAAAATTGTCTCCGACTCCTCGACTCCAACTCCACAGCCCTGTTTCTGCCTATAAAGAAAACACATGACCCATAATTTCTTGCATTATATATTGCATATGTGAGGATTTACACTTTTAGTCTCCGTTCCCTACAGCACAGTGGGGTGACTACAAACGAAGACATTCTGGACAGAGCATGAATTTTAGCCACCAACATTAGGATTATTTTCTGTGAATAATATAAGGTATTTATGGGGACTAATTTAGGATATATGTTGTAGAACAAAAAGAGAAAGAAATGTATTATTAGGATCAAAAGACATGAAAGTTTTTTGTCAGTACTTATAATTATCAAAGTTATAATCTGATTACTGATTACTGGAGTCTGTTCATGAACAGTGCACTTCTATTCCTTATATCCCTAACCTTATGTCCCTTCACCGAAACTTCAGCAATTTATCAGGTTTGCTTGTCAATTCAGCCAAATCCTAAAATCCCAGATGAAGAAATTGATATCCTACAACAAAATTTTCAGTGGGCTGCACACCACTTCATTGGCTTGGTAATCACTTTACCAAATCATATGACTCCCTCTACATTACCAACTACCTCCCTCTCATCACCAAACTTAGGGGTCTCTTGATGACCTAGTTTTGTTATTGCTTGTCTTGGTTCAGTAGGTTGGAATCTATCAAGATGATCTTGCCTAAGCTACTCTGTCTTTTCAGAACGCTCCCAATTCCTGTTCAGAAAGGAACTTTTACTTTCCTTCAGTTAGTAGACTGACAAAAAAAAAGATGGCCCAGGAGTACCTAACCCGGTAATCAGATAATATTTTGCTGCTCTGGCTAAGAGGCCAGATTTGCCCTCAGTGTACTGTGCCTCACTGGAATCCCCTCTTTAGTTTGGAAGCTACTTCACTCTCTAGTTTAGGTACATTTTTCTAGCTTAGTTCTAAGGATATACCCAAGTTATCCTCTCTCACCCTTTGCCACTTTGAGATTGTGTCAAACTCTCGGGGGGCATTTTCACCTCATCTTCCACTTCTATTTTCCTTCATGAGCCCAAGTTCCCTCAGGGCATTTTTTACATCGGACCCAAAATGGTCTGAGTAGACTGCATAAATTACAAATGTTCACAGAGATCCTCCCCTTCTCATATGTTTGTGACAAAGCCATTTGTTGTTCAGAGCTTTTCCATAACCTGAAAATTAAGAATTTTGTCCTCATTGTCCACCAGTTTCCTTATACAGTAGTGCAATGCCCCGCTTTGAATGAATCTGTGCCACTGATCCTTATGCTAAAGGCCTCATCTACCTTCTTCATTCCATAACTCCTGACTTCCCTTTCATCCCTCATATGTTAGGAGATGGAAAGACAATTTGGGGCTGAATGAGGACACTTAAAAGAGGATTTTGATCACAACCAAATCTTTTTCGATCACTATAGGGGCTCTTGAAATTAGTTATTAACTTTTTTCTTGCTGGTATCTGATGTCCACTGGACTTGTCACATTTTTTATACCCATTCAGTCCCCACAATGCTTTTGGGGTTCCCCCACCTGGGCTCCCTGGTACACATCTAGTGTTAATACCCTGTGGCCACCTACTTTTGGACCGGGGTTTACTGTCTATTATTACATTATTTCATAATCATATCCCAAGGACTTACCTAACCACCCTACCTTACTGCCCCACAATTTTGAATACTCCACATTTTCACACTGCAAAACAATGTATAGTCCAGGCATGATTATTCTCCACCATTCATATTTTAGAGGTAAAAAGCTGCGTCTCCTGTACTAAGGTTTAGGTGAAACGGACAGCTCAACTGCTGGACACTATGCCAACATATGAGGCCACCTGGTCTCCATGAAACCAGTGGTTTAATGCAACTACCTCAGATTCTTGTCTAGTCTGTCTCTGATACCTTTCCAGTATTTCATTCTTGATCCAACTGCTCTCTCCCCTTCCCCCTTCTCTCTCATCTCCTTGCCCTGTTCCCCTTGGCCTTTTTCTTTTTCCTTCTTCTCTCTTTCTCCTTTCTGCCATTTTGCAATGCAGAGCACAATCAAATTTTTTGGCTCTTTTTTTTTTGTTTTTTTTCAGAAGTCTGCTTTTGCACTTTTTTATTGTAGTTAATATCATTATGACACTGAGCTTCATAGCCTTCAGACTTGTCAGTGTTACTTAATATTGTCTTCTCTGCCATACAAATTGCACGTTGTAAACTTTGTTTATTTGTTTTGCTACCTTTTGTTTCTTCTTGATTACTTTGTCATACAATTCTCTGCGTTTTCTTTTCATTTCTATAAATTCAAAAATAACATTATTTATATAATGAATACAGACTTGTTTGGAGCTCCTATTACTCCTATTATAAGTTCTTTTGTGATTACATTAATGTTAAGGTTTGATATGATCCATGACTCCACTAATTAAAGATTCTGACTGCCAAACAGCTTTATTAGATTTATCACTTACCTCTGGGGAAGAACGCAACAAAAATAACAAATGTACTGTAACAATTGTTAACGTATTGAACAAATTAGCCATGACTTCTTGAATATTCTGCTTTAGTGTCAATAAAAGTAAACTTTGTTGATTTGTTTTGCTACCTTTTGTTTCTACTTGATTACTTTGTCATACAATTCTCTGCATTTTCTTTTCATTTCTATAAATTCAAAAACAACATTATTTATATACTGAATACAGACTTGTTTGAGCTTAGTGACTGATTGAAACAGTAAATATATACATACCTGTTTGAAAAATATATTCTCTTGCATATTGTACCTTATCAGAAACTAACTCATGTAAATGTATAAAGATACTAATTGGTCCAGTTTAAATTCCAGTTCAGAATGAAGCCGGGTGCTAGGGGGTAGAATAGTTAAACCATTTAACTCAACTGGTTTGATAGTAACTGCAGTAAGTTAATAAGAAGAATAAGTAAAATGAGCAGATTCAGAGAATGTGTCCTGTGTGTATGCAGGAGGCCAGACAGGGGAGAGAACAGTTCAGTTCCATATGAATGAAAGGGAATGGAATGAGAGACGGAACTCAAGAGGACAAGCTACTTCCTGTTGTTGACACATTTCACCTTTGCTGCCCACATGCAGATATCTGATCCAGGTTAGAAGATTTCTTTTAACTAGGAGATTATAGGTGATACTATCAACCGCACTTGTATTAAGGGGTTATGGGAACAAGAACACTATATATATATATATATATATTTATATAAATATAGTAATACATCTTTATATATGCCAGTAAGAAAATGACAGATAATGAGAACCAGTCTTTTCTAAATGTGTCTTCTGTTTTGACATTTCCCTTTAGTTGCTTATCCATAATAATGATTGTCCTTACGTGTTCCTCCAAATTGGCCTCCCTGAGACACCTGCTGAGCAACAACTTTCCGGAGTCATTAAAGGTGAGAGAAAATGCATGTGATTTGTCTATCAAAGGCTGTATTGTGCTTATTGTGTTGATCCTTTAGGTTTATGGAGCGCTGCATTACGTAATCAATAAAAACCCCTTCAGACTGCAGGTTTTGGTGGACCAGTGGCCGGACTTCACTTCTGTCATTTGTTGTCCTCTGTTGGAGGTAAGCTTCTCATTGGATTGGGGCGGCTGTAGTGGTATGGGCTAAATTTTATTCATTTTTTATTGTAGTGTTTGTTTGGGTCAACTTAGGAGATACGGCACCTGACTGAAACCTTGAATAAGTAGAAGAAATGAGAGGGGCAAATCACTGCTCTACCTTTTCATGTGTAGCTGTAAATATGAGTTTGAGTTTCTGAGTTTGCATGAAAAACATGAAAAAGAAGCCTAAGGCTTAGTTATTATGAACAGCCATATGAGTCTAGCATTTGCCTCCGGCAGGCAGATGCTGCAAAATGTAGCCACCCTATAGAGAATAAATGGGGCAGTTGACAAACGCTCATAACAAGCATTTGATCTCTTATTCACTTTGAATGATCAAAGTGGTGAATGCCCAATGGCTGGCTGGTATACTTAGGGTTTATATATAACCTAAATTTAATACAAATGTAAAGTGAAACACAAAAACAAAACCTGCATGACACCTATAATTTGTAAGTCTAGTCAGCCAGATTCTGTACAGGAAGATTCTTATTCCTACTCTGAAGCATTAGCCCAGCTTGGTTAGACAAAATTATACCTCCAAGCTTTTTGAAATGGGAAAGATATATACAGGTATTTGGTTCCAAAAGGGAAACCATCCCTCCAAATCAAAAACAGATGGGGCTTCACACACTCTTAGCCTTCATATCAGTGAAGAGGCTGCAGCACGCTGATATGTCAAGTCTGCTGTATCTTGCTGTCAACATACTATATGATTGGCTGCTAGTGGACCCAGTACCCTAACTGTCTGGAGTTTAGCTTTAAACTGTCCATAGGCCTAAAACAAAGTTCAAGAAATGTATCATCCAATCCCTGAACTAGTTTCTATCTTCAGCTGGTGCATGCTTTCCTAAAACTGCATTTTCATGAAACATGTGGGTGAGATTCCAAAAACAGGGAAGAAAATATTTTTATGTTGATTTCCTTCTTACCTTCCAGGAAATGAAGGATCTATTAGATCCTTACACCAACACATATTTTGTGTTTAGTAAAGACCCACAGGGTCTGAGGTACATGCTGCAAGATCCTCAGACTGTCAACTGGAGTCAGAAGTTTCAGATACAAGGTGAGAGCCACAAAAAAATTGACGGCGTACTGATGGCGAATAAGAATAAAATTGTTATGAGGAAAATAGTAAAAAAAGCAGAAATTTTCCTCAGAATGGCTGATTTAGGAGGGGCGATGCTAAAATGTAAGCCAGAACCTGAAAAACTGAAGAGGGAGAAAATCAGTTAAAAATTCAGTGAATTTCTACCTTGCTGTAGTGCAGCTTGAAAATGTTGTTCCTGCAACACTAAAATCTCAAGCAGTGTCTTTAGTTCTGTCTGCGTTTTCCTTTGTTAATGTACAAAACATCACACCTCTCCTTATCCCAAAAACATACTGTAAGTGGTGGTGATTTATAAACTTGTTGATTAGGGTTCTGCCAGGATCAACAAGTCTGCTGGAACTGTAGTTGCTGACATTCCTCCTAATACGAAGGCTGCCATACTGTCTCAATTTTTAATATATTTTGGGCCACAGGCTAAATATTTATACACTTCATATATTAATTCAAAACATAAAAGCATTGAAATAATGACTGTTACAGGTTGTCAGGAGGCACTTGGGGAAACATTTCATTCAGTCCTCTCCAAGCATGGGGGACATATGATGACTGTGAGTAACGTGTTATACATGAGAGAGAGGAAGATAAGTGATGATGAAGTGGAAGCACTCTGCAATACAAGGTAACGAGATGAATTCTGATTGACTTGTATTGTTTACTGTAAGAACACCAACTACATTATAGGTAATATTGCTCGAACATGCCTCTTTTCAGTTAGCCTCTAGTTCATCTAAATTGACCCATATATTTGGGTTGGTTCATTCTGGAAAGTAGATTCACTAAACTGTACATTGTCCCTTTCATTGTCTGCCAGCTGGATTTCATGAGCCGTCTGCTATACTTGTCATTGACAAGGCTCAGCACAGCTCAGCCAATCCACTTGGTAGTCAATAATAGGTATAGGATACAGCCCAGGAAATCCAGTCAGCGGCTGATATATATAGGATTCAGGAGTAAACACAGCTCATGCACAACCTGGATGCTAAAGATGCCGACACCGGCTGGCATCCTAAAATCTAACATGCATGAAGGGTTACTTAGGGGTTATTTGTTTTAAACATCTTTCACCTTTATTGCACATATTTATATTGGAACTAATGGCTACCTATAAGTTTGGGCACTGCTGCAAATGTTCCCCAGTAAGGCCATTCATTTAAAAGTCCAGTGCTGCATCAATTACACTCCTGATGATTTGGTATATCTGTATGATTGTAACCACAAAATGTGTTAATTTGTTGGAATAAAATGAAGCCGTGTATAACACAACTTTGCTAAATATCCTACCTTATTGTGTCATCACATATATATATGTGTCTCCTCAACATGACAATCACAACATTGTCATTATTTTTACCTTTTATTTGTGGATATAGTCAAAAAAGGTAATGTGTTTTATAAGTTTTTTTGTGATTACAATAACGTTAAGGTTTGATATGGCCTTCGACTTTCCTAAATCAAGAATCTGACTGCCAAACAGCTTTATTAGATTTATCACTTACCTCTGGCGAAGAAAGCAACAAAAATAACAAATGTGCTTTAGTGTCAATAAATAATCAGTAGTGGAACTATACATATGCTATCATTACTGACCTGTCCTTCTGAAAATGCTGGTACCTTGGCTGCAAGACCTGATCTTCATTTTTTTCTAAAAAAATTAGTATTTTTGGAAGACAACGTGCTAGTCATGTCTCTGTATTTCACTTGGCGACTGTTTCTTTTAACTCTGTGGTTGTCAGTGTGTATCACTAACGTTAGTGTGAGTCAGCTGAGTAACAAATGAAATTTCACCCGGCTAACTATATCTATGCCTTCTCAGTCATATACCAGGTTTTTCTGATTCAAATCATATATTCAATCTGTCTTACTTATTGTAGCTCAGGTAGTGGTATATTTTATGGAAAGTTGGATCCGCCCTGCACAGGGCAAGGAGGTCACATGTCAGAATGCAAGCAGACTTGAAATGTGACCATGTTACTTAAGATTAGTGGCAGACTGACTGGGGTCAGATGGGAGCCATTCTGACCTTGTATCTGAACTCAGAATTTGAGCAAACAGAGTTGTGATCTGACATATGACATGTTAAGCCATACTATACCCATTATTGACAGTTTTATACAGGTCAAAAAATCTAATTCCGACTAAGAATTTTCAAATCTAGTCAGATTTTTTTGCTAAATTTGTAATTAGTTCTCACTCTTTTTTTAATCTACAGTACAAGTGACCTTCAGTTCTCACCACTGAACCCAGATGAAGCTCCTCTTGTAAATGCACAATGGCTATTTGGCGGCAATGAACTAAGTGAGAATTATATCAGGCGATGTATCCAGACATTTCCCAACTTGTGCGCCAGAAAACCTGGAGTGTCACAGCCTATAGCCTGGTCACTGAGCGAGCAATCAGCAGAAATACGCATGGGGTACACAGAGAGTTCCTACCGCAGTCAGAGACTGTTTGGGAACACAGTAACAAGACTGATGGCTATACAACAGTCAAGAGGTGCCCCACTCTACTGTCATATTCCACCCGATAACAGGAAGAGCCAATCAGCATGTATGGCAGTTGGATTTATTCCAGTGGGAAGATGGCAGCAGTGGAGCTTTAAGCCTAGCTAATACAACATTCCATGTATTCATGTGTTCATTTACTAAAAAATCTCTAGACTTCAAATTGTGTGTTAACCAACTATATTTCTTTACATTGTATGTTTTTTCAAAGGTTTGCCAGGCTGTTTTCTATCAGTTATTTAAAGAGAGTGCATCTATATTATTGCTTTATGAAGGAAGAACTAGGTGATTGGATGGTGAAGATCTTGGACTAATATATCTAGTTTCTTATATTTTGTCACCCTTTTATAAACTGTTTAGCATAATCTTTCTAATATTTTCTAGTATTATTATTAAAATGATTAACTTTTTTGATGTGCTGCTATTTAAGGTATTTTGGTTCATTTGTTAAAGACTGTGGTATAATTATAAAACTCATAATAGAAATATATTCATAAATTAACTAAGTCAGTAAAACTAAGAAAGGAAAAGACTCTGTTTTTATTGAATAACGGGATTCAGATGTTAAAGAAATCAGAGTAATAAATTACTTTGGCATTTCAAAAACTTTGATAAATTTTACTATTGATAGGAGCCATTTACCACACTGTGTCACCTACTGTAGCACTTTAGACCAATCTGTAAACTAATCCCATCCAATGATGCTTGACCCCATCCCCTACTATAGTAGCTGTACCATAGATGAAGAGACTTAAAAGAGAGGAACAGATCTTGAGCCACTACAATTATGTACTGTTATTCACAACAGCTAGGAGGTCTTATACAAGGTAAAAATTATTAGATGGTGCCATAAGGGGTGAAATACAAAGATAAGATTTTTAAGGAAAAGCAGGAAATGGTTGCAGATGGTCTTTATTTCTTTTTGTCCCACGGCTGAGTTGGTTTGTATATGCACACAAATGGAAGCTTTTCACTGCAGCTTAGTTGATTCCAAAAATTTCCACCTAGGAAAAAAATAATATTAGTGAGTCTGCTTTAAGGCAATAGTTATTTGATTAATAACCCCTTTACATCTTTCATTTGTGCAAACCTTTCACCATTTTGACATGCACATTTCTCTGTGCCTCATCTCTTCATTAGCTCTGATAATGTCTGAAAATTTGCCAAATATCTAGTTCGCTTCTAATTGATATAATGAATTGATTGGATGGCTGAATTAATCAAAGCTGCCCTTTATTGCCAAGTTATAATTCATTTACACTAAATAAACAACTGAACTTTTTTTACATCATTTTTAAACAATAAAAATGCATATATATTGGTGTACATCCAGCCTTAGGAGCTAGGCTGTTCTTTTAAAATTTAAAGTTCTTTTATATAATTGACTAAAAAATTCTCACTTATAAATGTGAGTTTTATATATATACTCACCTCCATGTTTAAGGCTCAAACACAATTTTCCACCAAATATTTTGTTTAGGAGGTTGCCCGGTAGTTTCAAAAAACCTAATGGAGATCCATCAGCCCAAGTATTTGATCCCTAAGAGGAAAAAATAAAATGAGAATAATTTTTACAGTTAGGTCCATAAATATTTGGACAGAGACAACTTTTTTTCTATCTTTGGTTCTGTACATTACTACAATTAATTTTAAATGAAACAAACTCAGATGCAGTTGAATCACTTCATTTTAGGGGCTCAAAAGTAATTTGACATTTGACTCAAAGGGCCTGATTTATTAAAGCTCTCCAAGGCTGGAACGGATACACTTCCACCAGTGAAGCTGGGTGATCTAGCAAACCTGGAATAGATCTGCTCCTGGATTCAGAACATTTGCTAGCAAATGAATTTGAAGAAATTCATTCCAGGTTTGTTGGATCACCCAGCTTCACTTCTGAAAGTGTATTCTCTCCAGCCTTGGAGAGCTTTAATAAATCAGGGCCAAAGGCTATTTCATGGGCTGGTGTGAGCAATTCCTTTGTTATGTCATTATCAATTAGGCAGACAAAAGGCCTGGAGTTCATTTGAGGAGGGATGCTTGTATGTGGAAGATTTTGCTGTGAACAGACAACATGCAGTCAAAGGAGCTCTCCATTTGGGTGGAACAAGCCATCCTTAAGCTGCAAAAACAGAAAAAAACCCATCCGAGAAATTGCTACAATATTATTATTAATATTGTCAATAATATTATTGACAATATCAATATTAGTATTATCAATATAATAATAATATTATTATTAGGAGTGGTAAAATCTACAGTTTGGTACATCATGAGAAAGAAACAAAGCACTGGTGAACTCGGCAACACCAAAAGACCTGGACGTCCACGGAAGGCAACAGTCTACCATAAAGAGAAGACTGCATGAAAGTAAATACAGTAAGGTGCAAGCCACTGATAAGCCTCAAGAATAGAAAGGCTAGATTGGACTTTGCTCAAAAACATCTAAAAAAGCCAGCCCAGTTCTGGAAAAACATTCTTTGGACAGATGAAACCAAGATCAACCTTTACCAGAATGATGGCAAGAAAAAAGTATGGAGAAGGCGTGGAACAGCTCATGATCCAAAGCATACCACATCATCTGTAAAACATGGCGGAGGCAGTGTGATGGCTTGGGCGTGCATTGCTGCCAGTGGCACTGGGACACTAGTGTTTATCCATGATGTGACACAGGACAGAAGCAGCCGAATGAATTCTGAGATGATCAGAGACATACTGTCTGCTCAAATACATCTAAATGCAGTCACATTGATTGGGAGGCGTTTCATATTACAGATGGACAATGCTCATTAAAAAGGAAGAAACTCAGCATCTGGTGATCTCCATGAGTTCAAGACTACAGGCTGTCATTGCCAGCAAAGAGTTTTCAACCAAGTATTAGAAATGAACATTTTATTTTCAGCTTTTTAATTTGTCCAATTACTTTTGAGCCCCTGAAATGAAGTGATTGTGTAAAAAAAAAGGCTTAAGTTCCTCACATTTTTATGCAATCTTTTTGTTCAAGCCACTGAATAAAAGCTGAAAGTCTGCAGTTCAACTTCATCTGAGTTGTTTCATTTAAAATTAATTGTGGTAATGTACAGAACCAAAATTAGAAAAAAATTGTCTCTGTCCAACTATTTTGGGACACTAGTGTTGCAAAGATGAGATCTGGGGAGGGATAAACAGCAGAAGGAGACAATCAGTTGTGCTTTAGTGCACAGAGAATGCCAATAGAAGCAGAAAAAGAGATGACATGATAGGCCGATGAGCAAACATTGTGCTGCGTCTTCATTCATTTTCCAATCACACACTGAGGGAAACACAAGAGCTGTAAGTTTTACTTAACCAAAGCAAACCTTATAATTTAGGTCTCCTGTCCTACCAGACAAGGCTGTATTGCGACAGAAATGTTTAAATCTCAGAACTGGTTGGATAGAAATACAAATCTTTGGAGATGGCTTCCTTAAGAGCATTTGTCTGTGAGATTTGTTTGTATTAGAAGGGTTATGCATTCCCATCTATAGTATATAACTGAATATAAAGTAATCAGAATCTAAACCAGGAACCAATTTTAAGCTAAAAAAAAATCAGAAAACTATATTGACTCAAGTAAAAACCTAGGGCATAAAATGTTGCAACGATAACATTTAAAAAGCTGTGTCCTCAAGTAAAGTGTTATACACTCAGCTTGTCTTTGACAGCACTGATCTGTCAAATCAAAGACAAATGCAGTTCCTGGACATGACAGTTGGTGTCACCCAAGTGTAACCGAGATTCTTTTTCTATCTTGGTGTTTATTTGAAAATATGCTGTCTAGTAATTGTCTATATAAGTCTATAGAAATGCAAGGTTAACTGTAGATCTTATTCAGAATTTGACAATTGCATTTGAAGCATCTTAGAATGGGATCAACAAAATCCCAAAGCCTGTTGACACTGTAAGAACTTTGAGTAATACAAATGGGGGCTTTAGGTTCAGTATGGTAAGCATTTTTCAGGAGGTGTGAGTAGGCAATTAGTAGCTCCTTATACTTGAATATTCTATTTTTATATCTGCCATGGAGCCCTATACCTTCCATCATGACTCAAACATAAATCTTGTTCACCAGCCCATACTTTTACAGGGGTTGTTCAATTGTTTACCTTCTCACTGTTGGCTCCAGTCCAGAACTTGTCATCAAGGGAACCTTGTGACTCTGCAAGAGCCATGAGGAACAGATTGTGCTTCTCATTTATGACACTGGTGAGGTGGGCACGGCTGAAGAGGGATTGACAGTGACCCTTGGTGCAATGAAAATATGTGTGAGTACATCCTTTTTATTCAATAATGTTTTGATAATACCTCTATGGTCTTGTTTCTTAATATATGAGACTTCTACTGACAGTCAAATATTGTAAATAAGGTCCAACATGTAGTGAATACATTTCCAGTGACAAAAAAAAAAAAATCTATAAAAAATTATCAGTTTCTGTACAAACGCAGGTTTATTGGCTCTTTATGAGCATACAGTGGTGATGCGGGCAAGTTCACAGAATAGACAGGTTTCTGTCATAATGATGTTTACAGGCCCCATAAAACCTTTTATAAAATGCCTGTGCGTATTATTGTAATGCTCTACACATTTGCCTCCTAACCATTTTTAAGGCTTAGTAGTTGGGTGTTGTGGTCATTTGTTGCCTTTTACATTTAAATATAGTGCTGCTAAAAGGACTGCTTTTGATTTGCCTACTGGACTTTACTATGGTTTTGAATTACTGTGAGGGACTTTTCACCCCCACACTAGTACATTGTTATCCCATTTGGGACTGTACATGGAGCACCTCTTGGCTTGCCTTATCAAGGCATTCCTTGCCTTAATTTAATACTCTTGATTATCATTTCCTTTTGTGTAGCAGACAATAACCCCTGCCATTATCATTGTGAATTATTTTTTGAAACAGTCCAGTGGACTGCAGTGCTGCAAGGTTTGGCCTCTGTGTACTCTGCTTTCGGCCTGGAGTTGCCTAGACTTTAAACATACAAAATCGTTTTCTTTTCAGACTAACTATACATGATTTCCAGTAATCTTGACGAAGGGGACCAGCTCTGGAAAATGAGTGATATATCTGATTCTGTTCCATTTGAAATCCAGTGAACAGTAATTAGAACATTTTGTTGTCTTTTAGTATGACCCTGTATAGTGGCCAAATAGGGCCCTGTTGAAATATACCCCTTAGAGAGGATTTTATGTCCCTTTAGCAAATTGTTAACTCATTTTAAAGATGTATCAATAACTTTTTTAGTTTTTAAAATTTTTGTCTTGGTACCTAAAAAACCCTGCTTTCCTTTTTGGAATTTTTTTTTCTTGGATTCCTGGTTCTTTCTTACACAGGTAAAAGAGGTAAATAAGGATCAGGTGACCTATAGATGATGTGTACTGCAAATACATATCAAAATTCTAGAAACAACATCTATCCCATGAACCTTATTGTATTCAGTAAAGTAAATGGGTAAAGGAGTCAAAATTCACCTCGGCTTCCTTCCAGGTGAGCTTCCGAGAGACGTACATGTGACAGTAGCCAGAAGAGGAAATCCATCCATCTTTACATGGGCCCTGACAAAAATATTTTGGGTTCAGTTCATCCGGGACTGATGGCTTTTGTTGGAGACTTTGCTTTTCTTCTGATGAATAGCTCTTCTCAAAATGCAGGAATGGTAAGTGGATCTCCTTGGAATGGGAATCCTCATGGCTTCCATGCTTCCCAAAAAAGAAGGCTACAGAAATATTCTGGAATTAATGATTTTAAAGGGAATGGAGGGTGAACACATAGGTAAGCTTACTAAAATCTGTCAATAAAGATTGTGGAAGCTATAAGTAAGAGGAATTATAAATCCTTGCAGATTTCCAGCCCAGAGCTCATGAATCACATTGATGTTTAACATCATGATACTATAAAATAAATTAAAATACTGTTTTGCTATGGGTTTAGAAGTCTTTTGTCCAATTTTTTGCACCATGATTCTTGGGACTCGCAAACTAAGGTTTTGCTTGCTAGCATAAAAGCATAAGCATTTGGAGATATTTGAGAAGAATATATTTCTTACCATGAGAACCAGAAAGAGACAGGAAAGTCACCACTAAAACCATAAATGGCAACAAAGACATTTTCAAACCTGCAGAGTAAAGAAACAAAGCAAAATAAGTCAGGTTTAAAAACATGTCCATCAAGTGTAACAAGGAGCAAAATGTAAAATATATATATAAAAAAAACAAAGCCTTGTATCCTTTAGAACTGTAAAACCACAGGTGATCAAGAGGAAGGCAAAAAAACATATTAAGTGCCATCCCATTAGCATTACCAGGTACAAAATAAAATCCCTCTGACCCTCAGGGACAAGCAACCCTGGAGGTGTGGAGCTCTACCTAAAGAAAAAAGAATGCCCTGTGCAAAATAACGAAAACATGGTGTAGAATGTAAAATGCACAGTAAGGAATGACATAGTGTGGAACAGGTAAGAAGCAATGCAGAATTCAACATTAGACAGTGGGAAATACGGAACACAGAGTATAAAATATAGAATAATAGGGAATGCACAGTGCACAAGTCAAAATATCTATGAAATAAATACCATCCTTAAGGTCATTTTCCTATTAATAACTTTATGAATCTGATAAAACCTTAGGTGTGAATGACCCTTTATAAGTACCATACACTTTACTGCACACATTTTTAAGATTACACAGCTCCATTTTTTTCTAAATAAACACGTTAATTGTGCTGCAGAAAATGGTGAGTAACTGCTTATTCCCTAGGTTCTGGGTTACAGGATTCCCTGCACTTTTTGCACCTTGAAAATGATTCTCAAGACTGTAATCAACAGGTGGATCGACCTGTTACTGATCCCCACACTATGACAATGTGATTCTTTCAAGAAGATCAATCTACTTACACATAGCCAGTTTTATTGTGTACAATACCAAATACAACAGGTGTTTTTTGAAGCAAAATACAGAGTTACATAGAAGTAGCTCCTCTGGAAGTCTATTCAGAGCTCTTACTGTATAGAAACTAGAGGCTGGCGATTAGTTTCTATCTGGCCACCAAACAAAGAAAGTGCAGCTCTACTATACCTGCCATTATTATTAACCTTTTTTATAAAGCGTATAAAGGGTTGTGGATGACAATATTAAACTAGTACAAAAATGCATAACAGAAAAGTGGAAACAATGACAGTAGATGATGAATCTACCCAAATATTAGATTTAGAATGGCTCGTTAAAAAAAAAAAAAAAATACTAATTCCACGTCAGAATTTTCAAATCCAGTCAGATTTCTCAACCAGTCCAACCAGATTTTATTTGAGTCATAATTTTATTGTTCCAAGTACCTCTAGTAAAAGCTTTTTTTATATGCAAAGGTTAAATCTCTTGTCAATTAGCCACAGAGTGTCCTCTCTTTGTTCTGATGACCTTAAAGTTAACAATGTTCCACCAAGTTTACTGCATGGACACTCATGTATTTATACACGATGAGCATATTCTCCTTCAAACACCTCTTCTCAAAGGAGATCAGACTCAGTTCAACTAATCTCTTCTCATAGCTGAGCTCCTCAATTCCTCCTATTAGTTTAGTTGCCCATCTCTGCACTCTCTTCAATTCCACAATGTCCTTTTTGTGAACTAGTACCTGGAATATGCAGTCCAGTTTTGGGCGAAGCCTAACCAATGCTTTGTACAGGGGCAGGATTATGTCTCTGGAGTCTATACCTCTTTTGATGCAAAAGAATTTTGATCTGGAAAGCACAGAATAACAAATTGTTTGTGATGAAATTAGAATGTAAGAAGGTCTTTCAGGTTTTCCCGTATAATCTTTCCAATACATTCCAAAACACTGACCAGGAGCAAGTGTGCACAGAGGAAAGATCAGAAACCCAGATTTGCGTATGTGTTCCAGGTAGATTTTTTAGACAGAAAGGTCAACAATGAGTGCTTCAGTAACTGTTTGTGATAGGTCCTAATTACTTTTACAGTAGGATGGGTTAGAATTCCTCTTGAAAATTACAGTTATCTGGTGCTCTGTCAGAGAGGATTAGTGCCCCATTGACAATAGTTTTTGTAAACAGGATGCAGATAAAAATCTCCAACAATCATAAATGGAAGTAAAAAGTTCTTCTTGGTAAAGTATGAGAAGTGAATTACCATTGATATAAACCATCTAAAGACTTTAAGGAATAAATAGAATTACATACCTGTAGGTGTTTTCTTACAGTCTACCCTCCAGTAACAGATAGGACTTTATATATCTCCAGAAGTGGCACAAAAAATGCCAGCAATGAGATTTATGCTGTTTGTCCTCTGAGTATGTAAGTGGTAATAAATTCACACACCCAATATGCAAACACAAGTGTGTGACAAGCCATCCCTCACTGTTTACTGACACTTTTATGTGTATTCTACATAACCAAGAAGATGCTGGCACAGAAAAGTTTGCTTGGATTTATATAGGTTTTATTTAAAAAAATATGTTACAATTTCAAGATCAACCTGATTCAAAGTGTGTAATGGTTCCATTGGCTAACTGGAACATGGCAAATGGTTTAATATTGCTTGAAATATGGTCTAAACCAGTGGTTACCCACTTTGTTCATATAAAGGGCTTCAAGTGCAGCCCCTGACATCACCAAAAAGGCATATATAATATTTATTAAATGTAATATTTCAGAAAACTGCAAAGTATGTACAGGCAATGTCCCTTCTGCATTAAAACATACCAACACCCATCAAACGTTACATAACGCCCATTAAAATTGCTGAAAACCCAACTTCAGGAAAAGGATCGGATTAAGATGTTAGGTGCATGAACAGGACCGAGGACAAGTGAGTGCAAATAAAAAATTGTAATAAGACAGGTAAGGTTATTTTATTGCAGATAGGACATCACCTGTTTCTTCTGCGATAGGCAAACTGCCTGATCGCAACTTTTTGAATTTTGAAGGTTTAATTCTGCTTTAGGGAATTCTTTAGAATGGCTACTAGTCTAACCAGTAGGGGCTTTGGAATAACCTAATGATTTGCCTAAAAAGGGGTTTCAAAAACTTTTTTGTCAGATTAATTAATTAATGAGTTTGTGTAACACATCTAGCTTTTTAGACAGTACTAAGATAAGGGAGGCTCTCTTCTTGATCTTTGCAATCACCTTACTATTAAGATAACCCAGCCGAATGGCTTTATGGGCAAGCCAGACCATAGTTATAGGTTTTATTGCATTTAAAATAGTCCTCCAAAATATTTTGTATCTCTGCCAGTGCATAGATGGGCATAGTGAGTAAGAAATTGTTATTCCTCCAAAAAACTATAGAGAGGTAATTAGGCCAAAATAAGAAGTTTAGAAGGTAGCAATTAGGTGATCTGACCAAGAATCAGAAGAGATCAGAGCAAAAATGTTTGAGAGTTTGTAGGGATAACTGGGGTGCAAAATATAAAGTCTAATCTGACCTAACTGTGATGAGGGTGGGTAAAGAAAGAGAATTCCTAAGCACTTTTTATATTATTAGATCATCAGGAATTAATGGGAGTGTAATAGTTGGCACAAAGTCTTAGGAAAGACCTTAGAGGCAGAGTAGGTACATCTTCTATCAATGGTGTAATCAATATTAATCTTTAATTACAGAGAAAACTATATTTGCCTCCTCTCTGGTATTCCACTAACCCAACATTCTTCTCTACAATCTATTATGAATGCTGCAGCCAGACTCATCCATCCTTCTCACCTATCCTATTCTGCTGCCTCTCTGTAGTTCACTACATTGGGTTCCATTTCAGCTTGGAATCAAATTCTAGCTCCTGTGCTTTTGCCTCCTGTTCCACTTACCTTGCTGACCAAATTGAAAACTACACCCCTAGCCAATCTTTTTGCTCCAACAATGACCTACTAATGACTTCCCCATCTCACGCACAGCTCCAAGACTTTTTTAGAGCCAACCCTGAGTCTGGAAAAGTTTTCCTCGTCCTTTTTGGCTTGCTCCTACTCTCTACTCCTTTAAAAGAGCACTCAAATCCCATCTTTTCAAACCTGCCTACCCATCTTTTTCTGTCTCTTAAAACCCTCACTACCACCATTCCATATGGTCTGTTATTCTTCCCCCACATCCTAGATTGTAAGCTCTACTGGGCAGGGTCCTCTGGTCCTTCTGTGTCACTGTCTGTATCTGTATGTCATTTGAAACCCCTATTTAATGTACAACACTGTGTAATAAGTTTGTGCTATATAAATCCTGTTTATTATTATTAATACCCACCCTTTAGATAAGAGTAGTAGATTTCACTGATACCATCCCATGTAAGGATACTCCAGGCACAACAAAGAGAATACAACAATAATAAATAAAAGAGTGGTATTCCAGGACAGCTTCAATTTACTCCAGACAGTGGCTGGTGTTCCAGTGCTTCGGGGCTCTTTTTATGTGTAATATAGTCTTGGGTGGATTACTGATCAATTGTGAAATTTCTGTTTTCCTTGTGTATTAAGCTGTATACCCAAAATCAATCGTTTACATCTATTGTTGTATAGTAGTTAGTGAGAGTGTACAGAGATTGTACAACCTAATTGCAAAGTGTATGGTCATCATTTGAGAAGAGTAGAAAGATTACTGTTCTTAATTGTTGTTTATAGATTCCTGACCATATTATTATCATTGTTATTTATATAAATTTATCCTGATTAATAATATCCCAAACCATAGCTTGTGTGTCATCATTTCATTAGTCTCTACTTTCCTAGAACCTACACAGAAATATCATGATGGATATTTTTGACAGTGGGTTGAGCTACCATATTATTATCATTGTAATTTATAAAAATGTATCCTTAATATTAATATCACAAACTATAGCTTGTGTGTCATCATTTTGTTAGTCTCACCTTCCCTAGAACCTAGAGATAAATGTCATTAAGGATATTTCTGACAGTGGGTTGAGCAAAGTAAAAGCACCACCCATAATATATGAAGAGAGAAGTTTACCAAGAACACAAACACACTTTGAAAATAATATGAGTAGAGTAATTAGGAGCATAATGAGTAGTAATGGTGAGCCCTTCAAGGGTTTAAAAACCAGCTATCAATGTTTATAAATGGTTTGCAACACAAATGGTAACAAATTACAGATAAAGATGGCAACACCCCAATTTTTACACATGTACAATGTAAAAATAAAAGTGTGGAAATTTGGACATGTACTATCAAATTCTCAGCAATAGCATTTCCCTTATTCCTGTAGTGATAGGTAGCTTATAAGCAATACAAATTAAGTATAATAACACAATTGGTATGATTTAAAAAAATTATGTTTAGTTATGATTAACAAAAATAAAGATAATACATAAAAAAGCACTTTGTCTTCATTGACTCCCCAAAAACTTGAAAGGAGAATAAAGACAGAACTCCTACATTTACATATGGGTCTGTGTTGGGTCAGTAACATCATAAGTGTTGAAGCCATTGACCTTGAGTGGCAGACCTTGAATAGTAGCTGAACCAGTATAGTACAGATGTCACTTAGCCCTGCTAAGCAACTCCCTGTCATATTGATACATTGACTAGGGTGTAATTTCCAGGCATGGCATATGTGTTGACTCCCTACTATTCAAACTCAGCATAACTAAATAGACCCACCTGTCATTTATTACACACTTTCCAATGAAAAGAGAAACAATCCTGGGCGGAAGGCCCTGAATAAAACTAACCCTAGGAATTTCTTTCTTGACAGGTAAATATAAGAAGAATGTCTATGGAAACTCCGCAACTTAATCCTAGTGCAAACAAGAGACATCAGTTATAAAGGGAACCACCTTCTCTCATCCTTTCCAGTAGTGAATGCCAATGAAATATTAAAAATCCAACTTTTTTTCAAATCACATGCAGATTTTACTGACTTAAATAGGAACTATACTAAAAACACAAAAAAAAAAAACCACTTAGCTTCAATCCTGCAGGGCAGACCGGTCACTCCAGTCTGGGTCCACCCAGGGGGTGTTGGGCATCTGGTCCCGCTTCGTCCCGACAACTGTCCCGACAACCGTCCCAGAGCCGGCGCTCAAGGCGCCTTCATATTCGTCTTCTCTTCCGGGTTCTTCATTCTATATCACCCGACCCAGGCGGGAGATCGGGTGATGTAGGATGAAAAAGAAATTTGACGATCTAACAGCACATGCATGAGATCGACAAATGTTTCTCTTTGAGCAAAAGAGCTCCTTCTGCATCTCGGGCATGCGTAGAAGGAGCGCCCAAGAGCCCTCCGAGATGCCTGACGTAGGTATCCCGGGAGGCTTTGCGCTCCCATTTATTCTCGACCGCCTAGGCAGCTGAGAATTAGGGGGCAGTGCTGTACCCTTTTTTCCAAAAAAAAAAAAGGGGAGAATTTTTATTCTACATAAAAGAGTTCTCTACCCTTTTATGTAAAGTGAAAATTCTGAGTATAGGTACACTTTAAGTTGCAAAGTTAGATTAGCTTGGGTTCAAGTCAGAACAGTTTACATGAAACTTGCATGTAATTTAAAGTCAATAGGTGGTCTTAGATTCCAATTTAGGTGGTCTTAGATTCCAATTTAGGTTTTCTTGTTATCAGGGTTTCTACCAACAGGGACAGGAGGGAGACCAGCACTGGCAGCATACACTATAAAGCCACAAATCAGGGATTACTTAAGTGCATTTATTAGAAGTGAATGCATTCAAAACAACAGCAAATAATAAATAGTGCAACAACCAATAAACATACTGCTACTACTTACTTGAGGGCTGGAACAATATGGTTCTGAAGCAGCTCAAATCAGGCAATTGGTACTACATTCTTGGATCCTGAACCGGACCCTCCAACTATGGAGAGAGACACAAGCTCCCCTAATGCGGCCTCTGGGACTTCCCCAGCCTCGCATCGTGGCGGCAATGAGTTACAACCAGGCTCCCCAGATTCATATGGTTTCATGGAACCAGATTTTCACGACCCAGGATTCCTGGCTGATTATGTGAGAGTGCTTCCAACTAAGGATGATTTGTCCTCTATGTTTAATGACTTGAAGCAATACATAAAATCTGAAGTGAACTCCCTCTGTACAGATTTATCTCAGGCCCCTGGTAGGGTGGAGAAGGAGAAAGCTATACATGAATTGCTGGAGGCACAGCCTAAGACAGCCAGAACTCACCAGACCATATTTTGCCAGCTAGAGGATGCAGAAAATAGGGGAAGGCAAAACAATCCTAGGATCTGAGGCCTACCCGAAGCCACGGGTCAATTGGAAGACACCATGAGGGGCATCATAAATCTCATATTGGCGGGTTAACCCTACTGCTCTCCTATGTTTTGATCTTGTGTACAGAGTAACCAGAGCAAAAAATGCACCTCCAGATACCTACAGACATGTAGTATGTTGTCTACATTTTTACTCATCAAAACAGCTCTACAAGAAAAGCTTAAAGTTTCCTCCACTATTGATTTTGATGGGGCCTCCATTACTTTTTTTCCAGATTTGGCCAAGGCCACATTGGATAGGCAATTTGCCCTGAGACCTCTACTGGCAGCTCTGCGGGATGCAAGTACCCCTTACAGATGGGGCTTCCCTGCTTGTCTTGCGTTTTCCAGAGAACCTGGAGCTTTTTTGCACTACTTGGGTATACCAAAACCGCTGCTGCCAGGATGGCAGTAGAAGGGTTCCTGGGCTCCCTGATGGCACAACAGTCATGGCAAAAGGTCTAATCTGCAAACACCCATTGCAACATCTTCACCTGGAAGAGAATGAACTCTGCCTGCAACTGATCCTGCCCTACATTATTACGAAGCAAAAGTTGTGGAAGTTTATTTATGGGTCCATATTTGGATATCCTTTGTGTATAAAATGTTTTATTAGTTATAGAGAAAGTTGTCCCCTACAGGTAAGGGTCCGGGCCCAGACAGTTTAACACTAAAATATTATAATTGTCTATAACTTACAGGGCAATATACAGATGTGCTGACTCTTTGGGAGCACATATATCAGTACTACCCAATCCAGGGACGGATCGAATGGCCTGCTCAAGCTATTGACCTATTTCGCTGCTGAATGCAGATGCGAAATTGTATGCAAAAGTACTTGCTATGTGTCTACAGAATATTATTCACCGAGAGGCCGAGAGGTGAGGGACAACACCTCGAAAGTGCTTTCCTTGATGCACCATGTGCGGAGGTACAGCCAGCCCACCCTGTTATCATCTACTGACGCTGAGAAGGCATTTGACCGGGAGGACTGGCTGTGCCTGTCTACCACGTTGAGGGTTTTTGACATTATGGGATTATGACATGCCCTTCAGTGCAGGTGTGTGTAAATGGTACCCTGCCAGAATCCTTTCCCCTGTAAAACGGAACTAGGCAGGGGTGTCCCTTGTCGCCCCTGCTTTTTGCCATTCCAATAGAACTGCTGCTCAATGTTATTAGAGGTAATCCTTGTATACATGGAGTGAGGCTGGGTTCTGATGTTCACAAGCTAGCAACTTACGCAGATGATGTGCTTTTTTGTCCAACAGCCCAGAATATCTTTACTATTGGGAATTTGGTCAGCTCTCTAATTTTAATAATAATCAAAATAAATCTGAGATTCTAAATATTAATGTGCCAAAACTAGGGGTGGGTCTTTAAAATTATGTTTCTCTTTCGAATGGAAAACGAAATCCTTTAAATATTTGGGACCTGTGTTGACTCAAACCTCAGAGGGTTTATATAAGGCTAATTATGTGCCAATTCATAATTCTTTGAGGAAAAACATTCAGTTATGCAAGCAGTTGCACCCTTGCTGGATGGGAAGGGTAAATGTTTGAAAAATGAATGCCCTTCCTAGAATCTTATGTTTTTCAGATGCTTCCTATCCAAATACCCAGTTCATATTGTAATAATAACTTAGCAACATCATTTGTGTGGTATAGGTCGAGGTCTAGGATAGCCCTTAAGATCTTACAACGTTCTAAAGTGGATGGAGGATTGGGCCTACCAGATTTCAAACAGTACTATATTGCCTCCATACTGAATAGAGTGATAAACTGGAAATATGATATTATCCCCAAGCAGGGGAAAAATTGTAATCAGAGCTAAGCTCTACCAACCTGTCCATAATAGTTTGGATGCCTAAGCAGTTTAGGGACTTAAGCCCAAATACATCTCCACTTACACTCCTTGCTCTTCGCTGGTGGGATTTAATACACAAAAAACAGGGATGGAGCTACAACTCCCCCCATTACCTGTTAGTGGCCACTCCTATTTTACTCCGGGCTATAGAAACCCGGCTTTTTTGGGTCAGACCCCCGAATCGCCTATGTTGCTACATCACGTGGACCAGAGTGGCACTATACGTTCTCTTGCGCAAATAGTTTCTCCGGAGGTATTACTAGCTACACATAACTGGCAATATTTCCAGCTAAGGTACTTTGTAAATGCCCTCCCTCGCCCTATTCGTAATTTATCAGATCATACTTTGATGGAACATCTATTTAATGTGAAAGATAGACTTCTTCATTTGGTTTCAATGTTGTATAAGATACTTTCACAACTGAAGAACCCAAAATATCCAGACTATAGACTGGGAAAAGGGAATTGAATACGTCTCTTACAGATTCCCAGAAAATTTTAATTATGTGCCTTGCTCATAAGACTATTTATTATTTAATATTATATGTATTTATTTAAATTTCTGGCTAGATGGTATTTTGTACTGACCTAATTACATTGTTTGGCATTACATTAATCTCCACTTTGTTGGGGGGGCTGTGGTTCTCCTGGGACTATGTCCCATATATGGTGTTTGCCCTGTTATTCAGGATTACTGGCATAAGATAATAAATATTGCTGAACAGGTATCAGGCAAGCAGTTGGAGTTTACTCCATGGAGTCTTTTATTTCATTGCACCAATGAGCCATTGCTTAAATACAAACATTCAATCATTCCTTATCTTTTGAATGCGGCCAAAGCTGTAATTCTATGTTATCGGAAGGACCTGCAGGAGCTCCCTTTGATCAGATGGTTCAGAGTTATGAGAGTTGATGAGTTATATTCATCCTTCCCTCCCTTAATATTTTGTCTGTTTCTATAGGTCTTGTTTTTTTTTTATTTTTCTATGAGTATCTATACATGTATGATACAGGTACCTACTGGTGCCTACTATGTAGGCAAAATGGGTGTTGTACTATGTTACTTGTTGTACTTTTGAGTTTTACGGTTACTAATTTTACAGTGGACTGAGAACTCTATATTTGATGCTGGTCTATAATTATTTTATTGTTAGCCACAAAGCGAACATGTATTGTACAATCTTTTCTTTACCCTGTATTGTTATTTTCTTTTACTTATGTTGTATAACCCAATAAAAATTTTAATAATTAAAAAGAAGTAAGTGTGCAGCTCTAGGGGGAAAATATCTATAATTAGTCAGAATGTTTCTGACACAGACAAGTGGTTCTCCTTAACCTTAACCTATCAACCTATCAGTTTTTTTATCAATCTTTTTATAAAATGGATTTTTTTTTACAATATTTGGGGCAATAAAGACTGAAGGGAAAACTATGGCCTCCTCGGATACTTATGCCACATACGTATGCCTAGGATTCTTACGCTGCACCTTCTGAACATGCCTGAGATCAGACATCAGAGGCTTTCCTATAATGTTCTAATGATGTAAACTTAGACATATGTGGCAGTCTGTAGACTTGATACTTTTACACTTGATAAAACGAAATACTTTACTACTACTATTTCCTACATTATGTGCACAGCTTCCTGATGTGGTGTACATACCATCAAGCCTAGGCCATATAAGATACATCTAGATACACTTCTCCAGAAACTAAATAATACTGACACAAGTATTTTACAATGGAACTGTGTGATATGGGAGAGGAGGGGGTGAAATGAGGTTTGATGATTGTCCATGTTAAATTAGTAGAGCTGTCAATGACAGTTACAATACAAGTATATGGCTCTGGACCAAATCTAACCACAGAACTTCAGAGTTGTTCAAACTTGTTTCTGTTCAGTTGGGTTCAATTGGGTGAAGTTCAGGTAGAATTTGTGACTGACTTGAACACCAAGCCTACCCACCACCAAAGCCCAGGTTATGTTAATTTCCCTGCCTCTTTAGTCACAGGTAGGGATGAAAATTTCCTCAAACTTCCGATAGGTCCGCAAAATTTTGGCAAACCGATTTCGTGAAACCATTGGAAGATTAAGGAAATCATTATGTTTCCCGGCACTAGAGGTTTATTAACCTCTAGTGCCCTGGGATCGCAGTGGATTCTCAGGGCTGCAGTCATTCTTGATAACTACAGCCCGGTGACCATGGGAACTGAATTGCAGATGAACTCTCAATAGAGACACTCCATTGAGAGTTCATCTGCAGTTCCACTGCGATCCCCAGGCACTAGAAGTTTATTAACCTCTAGTGCCCTGGGATCCCAGTGGATTCTCAAGGCTGCAATCATTCTTGATAACTACAGCCCGTGACCATGGGAACTGAATTGCAGATGAACTCTCAATAGAGACACTCCATTGAGAGTTCATCTGCAGTTCCACTGCGATCCCCAGGCACTAGAAGGTAATTAACCCCTAGTGCCCCGGGATCGCAGTGGATTCTCAGGGCTGCAATCATTCTTGCAGCCCTGGGAATCCTGTTTGCGATCCTTGGCACTAGAGGTTAAATGTGGACAAGAAAGCTTTCCTCGGCCAATCAGAGAGCACCAGAGGTTTTGAATGGGGAGACTTGTCCCCATTTAACCTCTACTGCCGGAGATCGCACACTGAGCTGATCACCGAATGTAGCCAGCGCTGCATTTATTGATCAGCACACCCGCGATCTTCTTTTTTTTTATTATTAAATAAAATTTTTATTTTTTTTTAATTCGATTTCGTTTGGCAAATTTACACCGGCCGTTCTCGCTTACAATTTCGGTAAGCGAGAATGACCGATTCCGCTGCAAGATCGAGTTTTAAAAACATTCTTGCTCATTCCTAGTCACCGGGGGATGGAGAGATGGTCTTTACCCTGTGTAAGTGACAACCACACTTACATGGTAAGGTGAGAATAAAAGATGTATTAGTAGTGTTAAGCTATTACAATTGTGTGAAACACAGGGGTTACTTTTTAAATCACCACTACACATACTAAAATCTGATTGTACAATGTCTTTTTATCCACCATGTATGTAGTGCAAGGCCTTTTTTTTAACTTTTTTAAAGATTTTACATTTTTAGTTTTACATTCTGTATTAAAATTACAGTAACCTTCCTAACAAACAGCTAATCCATTGTGCTATAATTTTCCTAGTAATATTGGGTGTTTTTTCATGTAATATCAACTCTAACAACCAGATGTGTTCTGTGTAATCTTCATATATGTTTTATTCCTGTCTCACTCTCCACCCACATCTCATTGGTAACCAGCTACCAACACAACACAACACAGCTTGGTCTACTACAGACAGAGGGACAGGTATTTTGTGTTTTTCTAATACTGTTATTTTTTTTTCTGCATATCTTTATGTGCATCTAAAATCTGAAGTTTGTACTATTGTTTCCCAGCTATCATAGGTAGAAATCAGAAGCTCTGGGATAACAATTGCTTGTTTCAATTTATAGGCTAAAGTTTTAACAAACTACATTTTAGTAGATTCAAGGCAAGATTTTCTGCTCAAACTTTTAACATGAGGGGAGCCCTTAAAGTAACTTTCAGGCCTTCAGCGAACCCCCTTTATAATTATTATATCCACAGGTCACAGTACATTAGTGTGGTGGTCAGAAAAATGAAAGCATTTCATGTTGTTGGCCAATTGGAAGAATATCACCCCTACAGCCAAAAAGATCATTGGTGTCACCTAATCTGACCTGGGCAGCACAAAGTTCTCATTGCTCAAGGAACCCCTAGTAACCTCTGGAGGCTGAGAAACACCGTGTCTCACACTGCTTTACACTCTTACATACATTCAGCAAACAATTGCACATAAAAGGTATTCATGGGCATCAGGCCCGAGGAGAGGGGGGTGCAGCCGGTACATCGATCCGGGACCTATGAAGCTCAAGTGGGCCCATTAAGCTCAACGCGTCCCATAATTTTTATTATAATTTGAACATTTATTTATTTAATTTCATTTTTATTGTATTTTATTATATTTTGCAAGTCTGTTTAGTTTAAAAATGTAAAGGCATGTGGGTCACAGGGTACTTGACAGAGGTCAACAGTTTATAACATAGGAGACATTCATGAAGGCTGCCCTGGGATAGAAGTCATAAAGTCTAGGCTTTTTATTATAATTTGAACATTTATTTATTTAATTTCATTTTTATTGTATTTTATTATATTTTGCAAGTCTGTTTAGTTTAAAAATGTAAAGGCATGTGGGTCACAGGGTACTTGACAGAGGTCAACAGTTTATAACATAGGAGACATTCATGAAGGCTGTCCTGGGATAGAAGTCATAAGGTCTACAAGTGTATTCCCTGTTCGGTGGGAAGTGAGGGGGAGGAGGGGGTTCTGGGCGAAGTGAGAAAAAAATCATCAGCCGGCCAACAAATACGTCACGTAGTCGCCGCGTTCTGAGACACTGTGAATTAAGGAAAGCTGTCTAAGTATTAAGTATTGAGTCTGATCTAGCAAAACAGATTAATTTTGATAATGTAATTCAGAGTTTCGCCAGGAAAAAGGCCAGAAAAAGCACCTTTGTTCGGCAGACAATACATGCTATTATAAACATCTTTTACTATTTTAAATACAGTAAATAGATTTTACTATTATGACTTCTGTGCAGGTTTGAGTATTGGCCACTAGTTAACAGAACGAGTCATTGTTTATTAGGCATTGAAACAAGAAATGTGGAATGATTTGAACAGCTGTCAGTGAACATGCAGCCTTCTTCTTCTTCTTAAAAATGTTAGAATTCTTGATCAATATTTTTATTGATCAATAGAATTTTGAACAGGGATAACCATACTTTCTTTGATGAGCATTTGGTTTGGAGTTCTCCTTTATGACATCAAACCAAAGGGAGCAATCCTCACCATTTGCAGTACGGCTCTACTTGTTAGTGTAGACACTGGGGAGCGCTGCCATCGCCTGATGATTGTTAGGGGGTATCAGATGAATGTTGACCCTGTTATTTAATGACTTTAACCATTTAATGGCAGTAACTAGGTAAATGGTCATTATCAAAGAGAAATCAATTGTTTACATTGGTTATTGAGACAAGGACTAGTGGATGGCCACCTTAAAGAGTAACTAAACCCTTTAAAAAAATGCCAAATTTTCTCCTCATATCTCTGCTGTATAATGGAAAAACAATGAGGGTGTAGGCTCTCTGATACACATCTGATGCACTGCAAGAACTCAACAAACTTCTGGGACACCATGTTCAAAAGCATTTCTGATCTCACTTTGCAGGCTCGAGATTGGGTGAAGTATGTTGCTATGTTTTTATATAAAAAAAGTGCTGATTTCATTGCACATGTGTAAGATCAGCACCTTTCTTTTTCAATGATTAAAGAGTCCCTTCTATTCCTATGCCGGATCTCAATCTGAAGCCTCATGGAATGTATACATCACAAATCCCAGGAGGCTCTACATTCCCACTAATGCAGTAAAGACAGAAAGGGAGCATTTAAAGGAACACATTTTTACTTTATATAGAATTGTTCTCTGCCCTTCTATATAAAGTAAAAATTGTGGTGATAGGTCCACTTTAAGACTTCCTTTTTGCATTCCAGGTTTTCATAATAGTATTAGTTTTGCATTTTCAGTTGTTCTTTTATCTTCATTATATTTGGTGGAAATGGTGGTGTTATTGCTTTCTGTTTTGAAAGTGTCATTGGTTTGAGTCTATTATACTTTTGTCCTATTGTTGTGGTAATTGTTTTTATGTCAAAATCCTCAATAAAAAACATTTAAAAAATGTAACTGGGCAGGTGACACTTACTTGTCCTCATTCCATCACAGGCCCCGCCATCTTCTCTCTTCTCCCCTTCCTCTGCTCCTCTGGGGGAGTTAATTCAGTCCCACCAGTGGCAGGGAAAGCCAGAATCCTACATTGAGCTGTGCATATGCAAAAGTGAAACTTTATTTTTGCTTTTACGGGTTAATACAGAAAGTCTGAGATTGTGGATACCTTACAAGGGTGATTGGAGACTGAGAATATGCTAGACGTTTGGAGACATCTACAGGAGATGGTCAGAACATGGAGACCTCCTTTTCCAGACAATCCAGTCCTCAGATATTACAGAAGACTGAAAGAGATAAATCCCATTATAGATCCAGGTTATAACATCAATGCTTACTTCAGTACCCCTAAAATTTACTGTCCAGGCATTCCATATTACTCAGAACTGGGGTATTTTAAATGGGCTGCTGTCATTATTCTGATTCATATATATTTTTTTTTGGTCCCAGTGTCTCTGTCCTCATTAAAGAAAAATACCATTACTTTACTACCTAACACAGGGACAGAAGATAAAGATAGAGACAGGAATAAAATATCAAGAAAGTGTTTTAAACTTTATGCCTGTATCCAAGACCAAAAAAAAATTTGGTTAGGCTTGAAACTGTGGCAGGTATATATGGCATTATAACTTTTTTTTTTTTTTTTTTCAGTATCACTGTGAAATGTATAAAATGAGACATAACCTGGAACAAGTTAAAATTCCAAAGGCTGATAAGAAGAGTCCATTACTACAGGCAAGCGATCTTTAAGAGGAACAATAAGAGGCAAATTAATGGGTGATTGAAGTAGTTGCACATTTCCCCAATTTATTGCCAAAGCCATGACAACAAAGATGAGTTGTCTTTTAACATTTGCCAGCAAAACAGTCCAAAGAGATTACAATGCAGGGACATAGTCTGCGTCTTCCTTTATGAAGTCTTTATTATCGCTTGACTTTCTTGAGCGATTCTGCTTTGAACAGTGATCATTGATCAGTGTAATTACTATTCCTGATGCGTGGATGGTAATGGAAAGAGCTGCACAGACACATCCAGCAGAAGGAAGAATGTATATTAAAGGCTGGGATGCAAAGGGTGTAGCTTTTTTTTCTGTGCCTCGTGTTTTGGCAATGTTATGTTATTGAAGACTGGCACAGTGATTTTCCAGTTAAGATAACAAAATTATACTATGTGGGTTTATTTAAAAATTAATTAATTTATGGCCATCAATTGTCATTTCCTTACCATTCTCACTAGCACAAAATAGATTCTAATTTATTGTTACCTGTATGGGCATCGTATTTATTCACCACACTTTTTTAAACCAATAATTGTTACCTGTGTTATTATTTATTTTTATATATGCAGTCTATGTTCTATCAGTACCTATCACCTACCTATTTTTCACCGAAGATAATATATTTAAATGTTTATTAGAACAATAAAACTCAGATGAGTAAGTATATTTAGGCAATTTTGTTTATGTAAGCAGATTTCCTGTTGCTGCAGCATCATTTTATTATTTTGCACCACTGCCAGTTTTCTTTGACCTACATAGCAGTCAGTATCATGTAGGAGAAAATTGCTTGTATGAAACTTTGTCATGCTTAAGAACTGGCCACAACCATGTCTTCTTTGTATAAATATGCTGATGACCTTAAAATGACCTATATTGGAAGATGATACAACCTGCCATTGCTAAACCTTTTCAAAAAATGATAACTGCCTGGATAAAAGCTGATTTTGAAAAAATCAGAGGAAATACCCAGAATACATGTCAGTTTACATAATATCTCAGTAGAGATCCTCTTTACTATGATCCTTTATTTTACTTAAAGAGCTGCTTATAACAGTAAATTGTGGCTAGACCAAACATTATCCTCAAATATCCACAGTACAGTAATCACTCTCAGCCTCTTCCACTAAAGCCAGTATCACAGCCCCTTTAACAGTGTTTCTGCTACAGAAAAGCTTATAGAAAGGAAAATCTTAAACCTTCATCTTCTTTCTTGTTTTCCAGGGCCTGTCTCAAGGAGACCGTCGCTACATGTTCAGCATCATTAACGTGTATGATCCAGCCCCAGCAAGGAAGCAGTTATACCACAAACACAAAGTGCCCTGCAGCATGGTGTTGTCTTAATTGCTGTCCAAAGAATATTATTAATAATAGATGTATTAATAGGATGAAATCTTTACAAAAGATCAGGAATCCATAATTCACCTTTCTGGAACAGCATACAGTATAACCCCATTTACTACCAGAACCTATATACACATTTGTAATAAAGTGTATGTTGTGACTAATTATATTAAAGACCATGCAAGTAAAAATATATAGCTGTTGATTCTTGAACCATGTTTTTGGCTGAGAACAGTTTTTCGTAGACCAAGTGGTCACAGGTTTCTATATTGTAAAATCTGACAATTCTGTACACCAAGATAAGACCTATTTAGGAACAATAGGCTAGTATAAAACAGGAAGTGTGTGGAGAACGAGGACTGGACAAATCCAATCAACAGTTTTTGTCATTTATCAAAAAGATATAACAAAATGTTTCCAATAGTTTATTTTGCAGACAAAACGGGAACAGATAAAAGAAGTACAGGGTTAGGGTTAACTGTTTCTAGGTCCAAGCAGAGATTAAGAAAATATATAACTAAATAAAAAAAGATCATGGAAAGTACTCAATTGTGTAAGTGCTAAACAAAATATACATCCTTTTCACAGACCCCTCACTCCATACACAATTGGAGCATGTAAGTTATAGGTCAGGTTAACCATCTACAAGCAATCATTTATCCCATAATGCACCATTGGCCAATAAGTTTCAAGGCATGAAGAGGACAATGCTTATGCATATCTTGCTGTTCTACAGACTTCTTTGGCATACATACCCATAATAAAATGTCTTCCCTAGGCACTCCCCATGCTGCTGCCCATTTATCTAGTTCCTAATTCATCCAGTCCATCAGCTTGCAAAGCACACATGGAGCCAAAGAGCATGACAACTCCACAGATTTGTTTTTACAAAAACAGCAGCATAACTAAACTTTTAAAAGTTTTATGGCTTTTAAAGAAGTATAGAAATCATTTTTTTTTAAAAGCAGCAGTCTCCAAACATACTGACTCACTGAACCCTTCATGTATTTTTAGATAGTTCTACTTTTAGTACTACAAATATTATTTTTGGAAAAACCATCAACACTACCTCATGGTATCATCAGCTACTGTTATGGCTGTATAGCAAACACACAGTGTTTACTTCTTTCCCCTATTACTATGGGTATATTGCATCCCAGACAGAGTTGATGATGATGGTGTATGTTTGGTGTGCTGAACATAAATCACAACACAAACACTTCCTGGAAAAGAACTGCAAAGACTCAAAGATACATAATACAAAATATGCTGGTAAAGTCCGGGAACAACATACAACTGATAGAGATAACTTAAGGTCATTCTACCTGGTGATTAAACATCCACATTTTTCATTGCTAGACACCTCCTCTTTAGGACTGAGACAATAATAACCCCTCTCTTGATCCTCAACACCACTTTGTCCCTTTGAAAAACCAAAAAGGGTTCTTTTTAGTTTAAGGTTTTCAGCTCGGACATTTTCCCCACAATGCTGATCATGGCTACAAGAAACTCCAACCTGAGGGTAAGAGCAGAGATAGAATTGTCTGTATAATTGGTTCAAACAAAGGTTTCTGAAACACAGAAAGAATCAAGTTCCATGAAATAACAGGGAAACCAAATGAAAAAGCCACATGCAAGACTCCCTTACATAAGAGTACCTAATCAAAAGGCAAACAAAAAGCCAGCCCTCCCTGAAAGAAGATACAAATTGAATAAACCTGACCCTTGCTAGTGCTAAAAGTCAAACACTGGTCCTGATCCAACTCCTGGGGTGGAAGGCCCAAGATCTATATCAAGTGAAGTAACTTTCTAGTATTTAGGAAAAAAGCTCAGATTAGGATTCTCCTGTGCTGGATTTCTACAGCTATGGCAACTGGACGCAGTAAAGCAAACCAACCTATAAAGGTATACATCTACTGTCCTCCATCTAGAACAAAATTTCTAGAAAAACTCCAGATGGAGGGACTTCTCTAAAGGTCTTAATGTTGTTGGCTGAGGTAATTAACATGCAAATTGTCTATGCTTACAATGTACACGGCTGACCAGGAATGTTATGATGTTCTGCCCAGAAGAGGCTTTTTCTACCTCTTATGTCACAGCAGGACTTTTGATTTGTCCCTCCAGCAGTCTGGTCTAACAGTCAGTGTATGGCATCTGATAATCTTTGAGGTGATACAGCAATATTAAAAGTTATAAACTGTGAGGGCAGGAAGCAAAAGTCCAGTTCGACGGTTTGTTGCAAGATGTGGTATACCAGGGCTACAGGAATGCAATCCATTAGGTGTTTGCAAAGGTTAACAACCATCCTCTGTATAAGGATGAATCTTCTAAGAGAGTAATTGTATGAGGAATTTGCAGACTTTGAGAGTCAGACGTTGCAGGTACATAGGGAGGCCAAGAGAGTGAAACAAAAGAGACTGTGTGAAATTTGTCTGTGTCTTAGGCTTCTTGTTAAGGAAGATGGGTGCTCTTTCCACCAGTAGAGAGGTGATAGCTGTCCTTTTTGGGCAACACATTTAAAAAAAATAAGGCAAAGGTTTGAGAGATCTCAATGAGTGGGACTTTATAGTTTAATAGTTCAATAATCATTGTAACTATATATCAAAAACCATATCTTTATTTATTAACATTAAGAACATAGACATTAAAATTCATTGAAAATGTGCGACAAACACAACTAAAATATTCCTGTCTGGGTTGCCCAATCCTAGAGGGATAACCTTTTGGATCTTGACACATTTCAGATTAAATGCGCTTCTTCAAGAAAAAGTGGAAGACAGAAATATCTGATTCTCGTAGAACATAAAGCCCTACCTGACAGGTGAGAGCAGGCAAGGACAGCTCTATTTTGGACTATGGTTCACTCTGCATATATTCATTATCATGATGTAATAAACATCCAAATTGTCCTCTTTCTAGTTTCACTCCTTGGTATTGGTACTTTCTTTTAGATCAGCGGTCACATGCTCGGGGAGTCTGGTGTCACTCAAAGGGGGAGAAACCTCCCGCAGAGTCTAAGGTTGCAAATGGGAGAGGGGGTGGGTTGTGTGCAGGGACACAGCCCGCTCACTCCCGAGCCTGGGAACTGCTAGGGGGATGTGGTCCACTGTTTTAGATCACCATTATTCATAGTATTTCCTAGTTTTTACTTTAATGCATATTGTTTCCAGCCATAAATGACTAAATAATTTTCCTTTTCATCCGATTTCTGTATTATGTCCAACTGCTGCCTCAATAAACCTACGTTTGGCATCCCCACCATAGTCTAAAATACTGCTGTCCTTGCCTGCTCTCACCTGTCAGATGGGGCTTTATGTGCTACAGGAATCAGATATTTCTTTCTTCCACTTTTTCCTGTAGAAGCGGATTTAATCCATGAAACGAGATCCAACAGGGTAGGCCCTGGGATTGGGCAACCCAGGCAGGAATATTTTGATTGTGTTTGTCATGCATTTTTATTAATTTTAATGTCTATGTTCTTAATGCTAATAAACAAAGATATGGTTTTTGACATATAGTTACAATAATTATTGTTGGCCTTAAAAATCCCACTTCTTGAGATAATCTCTCAAACCTTTGCCTATAGTTAAACAATAGGGGTGTGGTCATGTGCAAATTAGGAGGTTGGTCAAACCTTACTCGTTTTGTTTATAAAAAAAATAAACTTCACACAAAATGTTTAATGCTGTGAGAAAGTTTTACATTTCTTTGAGCTGATAGATCTACCTTACAGTGGTAGAACTATCACCAAAAGATTGTATTATTCTTTTTAAATAATTTGTTAACATTTGGTTTAAATTGTGCCCGGAGTACTCATTCTGTGGAATGTGAGCAAACGTTTAGTATAGGAGGCTTTAAAGGTACAGCACAGTCAAAATGAAAATAAAACTCTTGAAATCCATACCAAGAGCATTGTGTACATATTCAACCAAACCTATGGTGATCCTGGAAGATACTTGTGAAGTTGGAATACAAACTGAAGGCTTGATTACCGTCTTGGAAATTTGATTCTAAATGGTGATGTAGGAAGTTGAAAAGTTACAAAGTAAGGAGCCTCAGGAGACACTACTACTGTCCTATTACAGATACATGGACAGCTTGTGCTGCAGGGAATTGTTCAGATTAAACCAACATTTATTGGGAATTTAGCAATCGGCCAGGAATAACTAAATGCTTAGCAAATCCTTAATGTGGAGTTCCCAATTCCTACTGAATGTGATGCTAAGATGCCAAAATGACTATGTATATGTATGTAATAGTAGAAAAAGTCCTGTTTGAAAAAATGTTTTGCTGGTGCCTGTGTCTTCCTGTCTTAGTGAGTCCCACAACTCCAACTCTATTCAAAAATTAAAATCATGGCTGCAAAGGCAAAAGGGCATTTTTTTTCTTTAATTTTGTTTTTTACTTCCTGTTTTTATTACAGTATTCCCAGAGACCTATCCTCCAAATTCCAGTTTCTGTCCCAGAGGCACAACAAAAGAGGACGTGAAGGGGGGTCCAATGAACAGGAAGAAGGAAAGGTAGAAAGCTATGAAACTTGACAATGAAGATAAACCTTACAGATTCTAACAAAAAAAAATTGGATAGCATTAAACTTCAAACGAGACCCGTGTGTTCTATAATATCTCCAAAAGCAGGAAAGATGGAGGACCACACACACACACACACACACACACACACACTTTTTCCTTCAGTAATATAAAAAAGAGAGCTGACACAGAAACCACACCACTGGAGTCCTAGAAGAGTGATCTAGGTTGACCGACTTGTAAAGCCGAACTCCAGATAAACAGTTAAATTCCTAGATGAAATACATATAAGGTATGGTCTTCCCAGCCAAATAATTTTTACCTTCATCTAATTGGTCTTGAGATTCACATGGCACAACTATCCTGCTGAATGAACTTTTCTTTGCTGCAATTACTCAACAAAGTCTGGTGACCTCCCCTTCCCCATCACGGGAAAAGGGGCGGTGACCTTCCAGGCCCTCAATACTGCCCCTCCATCTCATGTAGTTTGAAAAAATAAATCTCTTTATTCTTTTTTTCTGCCTTAAGTTCAGCTTTAGAGGATACCTGTAATGGAAGGTGTTGTAGGCCATCACTGTTTACCTCAAAAGGAAAAAAAATTACCTGGTTGGTATAATCATTCTCTGGCTTTAGCTCATTTCAGTAATTTGCCTACAGCAAGACCTTTTGTGTCTTTTTGTTCTGAGACAGTTTGGGACTCAAAAAGTTGTAGTCAGAGACAGTTAGGCCGTTGGCAGGTTAGAATTTCCAGTGGTAAAAAAGTGGGTGTTTTCCAAATACAGCAAATGAAAACTACTACTTAATAAAAAGAAGTATCACATGGGAATGTATTTTCTTAAGTGCCACCATCTTAGGATGATACACTACATTCTACTGGTACAATAAATATATACATACAACCACAAGATTTTTATCCATACAGTGAGCCCAAAAGATGTTTTCCAGGGAAAACTATTCACAAATACAGATTTTTTTTTTTTGTATGGTAAATCTAAGAATTTTGCAGGCCGTAAAAGGACCTACAAGGTCCTTCTTGTTAGCATCGGCAGTGCGAGGGATAAATGTAAAAGGGTCACTATGTTGTGTCACGTCTGTAAAGAATATATGTCAAGCACCATCGCTGATGGGCCCAGCAAGGTCTACAGAAGTTTCCTGCTCATCCAATGTAAATGCGGTGGAAGTCATTGGCACCAAAGGCTGCATTACACTTGGGGCACTTGCGTTGCCGGGTGTCATAGCGGGTCTTGACACATTCGAAGCAGAAAACGTGGAAACACTTGGTCAAGACAGCGTCCATCTTGCGGGAGTTGCAGCATGGGCAGGTGAGACGAGACTAAGGAAAAGATCAGAGTAATCAGGAGTGGAAACAAAATAGTGGCAGGTATGTGAAGTCACCAGCGGCCATGCTAACAAATAACATGGTTGATGCTAGGTGCTTAGACATGGAAAATGTTTATTGTACAGTGCTGCATAATATGTTGGCGCTATATACATGTTTCATAATAATAATAATAATAATAATAAATGGGTAAAAAGTAGTAATATGTACTTATAAATCTAAAGACTCACTCTAGGGGTATTTTGTAAAAATGGCCAAGTGGCTTTTGTAGTAATACAACCTTAAATCTTGAGTTGTCCCTGCAGTACTCCTTCTTTACCACTAAATTTCTTCATTCTTCTGGGTTGAATAAAGCTATCCAGAGACACTAGGCTTTCATTTCTGGAGACGAAAGGATTGTCTCCAGCACAAATGTATCACCTGTACAGCTGTCCCCTATTATTACGTACTGATTCATAGATCATTGAATGACTGGCAGCCAGCAAATGCTGTAGTTTCTGATGGTGGACGATACAGCAAGGTATCTCCTGCTCATCCCCCCCCTCTTTTTTTCCATACAACAAGCAGAGTGGTTTGTACAGCACTCAGCCGTTCCTAGTGACACCGGAAACGTTCAACAAATGATTCAGGACACACAGAAGGTTATTTGACAGTAAAGAGAAAGGTAAACTTTTAAAACTGGTAACCTTTCACAAGGTTTTATTGTGCATTGCACAATATAACCGCTCACTTTCTGATTTCAGTGAAATGCAACAGCTTACTATAAACAGAATGACCCTACCTTATGCCCCCTCTATGATTTTGCCTTTTCCTGCTACTCTGTTGCTCCTTTGAAGCCCTCAATAAACAGGTGTACCATCCAGGGGAGTATAAGACTTTCTTTTAGACTTTTCATTAAATTTTATTATTCAGTTCTATAGAAAATTGATTTCTGATTACATTGAGCTTTACAGTATACATTATCAGTTATATTATGCATTGCAAAGCCCTATGCACCTTACAAATGAGGTGCGGCAGGTACATGCCATCACTGGGCCTGCCTTACAAGTCCACCAACAGGTCTGAGTTGAACTTTGTCACCTGGTAATTGGAGATGACAAATATCTCTATCTATATATATATCTATCTATCTATCTATCTATCTATCTATCTATCTATATCTATATCTATATATATATATATATATATATATATATATATATTTAAGCCAACTTTAAGAGAGATTGTATTTTGACCCTGGATAATGGAAGCTGCCATGAGAACTTTGAGCAAGACAGTTACCTTGAACTCTTTGATCTCCTCCATTAAAATTTTATCACACGTAGGCACCATATCAGGTTTCTTGGTGGATTCCAGTTTTTTCCTTAGGCGGGAAATATCCTCCTAAAAAGCACAACAACAATTAACAAGTTAAAAATAAACTCAAACAAAATATTACATATAAACATTTTTTATATAATCATTTTCTATATTCAAAATCTTCTATACCAGAACTACTTTGATTGAAAACACAGCAGGTAATATTATATGAATGTTACATATTCATCATTAGAGACAAAAGAAAGAAAATTGATCCACAGGGTCTAAAAGAGCAACTGAAAGTGCTCAATTTCTATTCAGGGCACCCAAGTGTCCCCAAAACGCAGACATTGTTATGGACATAACATCCGCAATTTCTGTCATTAGTAAGAATGCCCATTTGGTCACCTTAAGTTGTTTACATTTATGAACCAGGTCATTTTAAGGTAAGAAGAACCCACAGGTTCACTTGTAAAATTCGGTGTGGCTTACAGGGGCTTTAATTATGTAAAGATTTTTAGAAAAAATATTATCACTGCCCATCCTTCATGTTTCTATGGGTGCAAGCTTTACCTGTGCTCTCTTGTAGTTGAAAGCATCTTTCTCCCGGCTAGCACTGTTCTCAATAATTTCCTGCCGCAGCTCCTGAAGCTTCTTCTGTGAAATCTCCAGCTGGGACCTAAGTTCCTCTGCCTGTTGGGAAGCCTCTACTGCCTGGAAAGAACATAAAGGTCAATAGTGACAGAAAGACAGATCCTATTAAATTTAAATGGCCCATAAGGCAGTCAGAGAAATAGCTTTGAGGCTCCATGGGAGTTCTTTATTCTTGGAATTACTAGGTGATGTCTAGGTAAGGCTGTATATGGAGAATGGAGTGCCTGAGGAAGTAAGGTTTGTGTGTACATCATGAAGTCATCTAGCATATGTATTTTTTTTATCATATTTTAAAGTGTATGTAAACCTGAAACATGACCTTCTTCTCTTTGCTTCCTATTGGCCTGCTAAATACACCATTGAACGAGTTTTGTTATATCTGTTCTGTTATATTTTTTCGTAACAAAACTAAAAAAAAAATTGAAAAAAAAGAGGACCAAACTGACCCTGCCAGAAATCTTTTAGGCTAATACCTTTCAGTATTCCAAGTACCAAGCTATCTCAGCGGACTACAAAATGCATCTCCCCCTTTTTATGCTGTCAAGAAGAGGGGATGGAGTTCTGTAGTCCGAACACACTTTCTGACCTAAGATGAAAATGATGCTTGTCCACAGTTAGCAGAGGATATTTACCCTAGGACAGGAGATGTGTTACTGGCAGGATCATGAATGAAAAATAACAGAAAAAATAATAAATAATTAAATATTTTATATTTTAACCCCCTAAGGGGTGTTCCCGAGTGTGACTCGGGGCCGGAAAAATTGCAAAAAGCGGTAATCCCGAGTCACACTCGGGGTACCTTTGGGGGTCCCCCTTACCTGATACCCGCGGTCCAGCGGCGATCGCAGGATCCCGCCTATGCAAAAAAAATAGGATCACTTTTTGCATCAAAAAATTACAGAATTAGAACGCTAGGGGGGTTAAAATATTTTTTACATATATTTTAAGTGAAATGTAAGCTTTGTGTGGAACCCTAGTTTTGAAATACAAATGTCTTGAAATATGCTTCTGAAGGTATCAGGAAAGTGTAGAAACCAATGTGATACCTTGCGCTTGCTGAGATCCAGTGACTGGGTACGTAGTGTGAGCTCCTTCTCCCCTGTGGTAATACTGCTCTGCAGTAGGTGTTCCTTCTCTTCCAATTTTCGCAAGACCTGCAGCTGGGCATCCACCTATTTATTTCAAGTCAAAACAAATTAGGGGAAACATTAGAAGGAGGAAGGAATACATTTTGGGACTTTTCGAGGCCAAACTAAATCCAAATAAAATATAGCTTAAAAATATATTTTTAATATCAAACATATACCAACCATCTTTAGAAATAAAACATATCATACAAGCAACATCTCCTGTGTAAACACCAAATTAATGGGTTACAAGCGGTCAACGCGTTCGCGGACTAATAAGATCTGCTTCTTCAGGACAGTTTCAGGGGATAAAATGATCTACATCAGACCCAGCAACTCATGACCGAAAAGATGTTTCACCAGTTAAGAGGGGGGGGGCAGTAACTAATCCATACGTCTCCAGATGGAATCCTTTTGGTCCTTCCGGATCAATCCGGAAACTTTTAAAACTGGTAACCTTTCACTCAGGTATATTGTACATTGCACAATATAACCGCTCACTTTCTGATTTCAGTGAAATGTAACAGCTTACTATAACAGAATGACCCTACCTTATCCCCCCTTTATGATTATCCCTTATCCTGCTACTCTGTTGCTCCTTTAAAACCCTCAATAAACAGGTGTAACACCCAGGGGAGTATATGACTTTCTTCTAGACTTTTCATTAGATTTTATTTTTTTTTTATTACATTAAGCTTCAAAGTATACATTACAAGCTGAAGCAAGTTAGAGACAGGACCCTAATTTCTTGGACCACCCCTTTAATAAATTGTTTTTTTAGCTTTCAGTCATGAAAGGACCAGCATTACATATGAGCATTACCTAGGATGGTCTGCATACAAATGCAGTCTGTCTAGAAATTCCTCGTTCTTCAGACTGAAACCCCAATTCAGCAGGACATTTTGATATTTGCAGAACTCCTACCGTGTTTCCCCGATGATAAGGCATCCCTATCAAATAAGCCACCCCCCGATTTTTGCTCAAACAATTAAAATAAAGCACCCCCCTGCAAATAAGACATCCTCCGATACCTGATACTGTGTGCCTCTGTGTGACTCCTCGGTGCTGGCTGCAGTGCAGAGTGAAACTGAAAGTAACTTCAAAGGACAAGCAAGCTGCTGATCCCTGCCCTAACAGAGTCTGTTACCCGGAGAGTCAGTGATCAGAAGGGGACAATCAATGGCACATACGGTAGTGATCAGAAGGGGACAATCAATGGCACATACGGTAGTGATCAGAAGGGGACAATCAATGGCACATACGGTAGTGATCAGAAGGGGACAATCAATGGCACATACGGTAGTGATCAGAAGGGGACAATCAATGGCACATACGGTAGTGATCAGAAGGGGACAATCAATGGCACATGAGTGATCAGAAGGGGACAATCAATGGCACATGAGTGATCAGAAGGGGACAATCAATGGCACATGAGTGATCAGAAGGGGACAATCAATGGCACATGAGTGATCAGAAGGGGACAATCAATGGCACATGAGTGATTTTCAACAATAAATGTGTACTGTAGTCTTCTTCATGGAAAAATAAGACATCCCCCTGAAAATAAGACGTAGGGCATATTTTGGCATTTCAAAAAATATAAGAGAGTGCCTTATTATAGGGGAAACAGGGTAGCTCACTGTTGAATAAGGGCTGAGGGTGCTGTAATGTTCCAGGAACCTACATACAGCTTTTACCAGATATGATCTGCCTGAACTAATGCAATTGAGATGTCTAAAATTAGGCATATGAAACAAATGGAAAGGTTGTTTTTTAAATATGTAATTAAATATGATAAAAGGAAAAGGTAGAAACCAGCGAAGGTAATAAATGAGCCAAATAAACCAGCTTTAATTTACAAAATGTTAATTATTATCATTTGCCATGATAAAACAAACATTTGTAAAAGCACCATACATTCAAGAAAGAAAAAGGACTTTTCTGTAAAAAAGGAACCTTGCTCTTTATGTAAAATCACTGCTCTTGTCACACTAGTCTAACACGTGGTCAGCAGCCTCATACCTAGATATGCTATGCTAAGTTTAACTGCAGAAAAATACTGGGACGATTTTATGATGCTGACAATTGTTTATGAGGAAACTAAACAGTTTGTTTGCTGCATGCTAATTCAATTATTAGTCTTTCACAGAAATCTTTTTTTTTTCTTTAAAGTGGGATTAAAGCATTAAAAAAAATTGAGACCATGCAGGTCATTTGTTGCAGAAGAGACAGACAATGTTCTTTCTGCAAATAAAATAAAATAGCAATTTTTAAATTTAAACATACCTTGTACTACAATAGGAATCCTGGCTGTTCTCGACCTCTAAATGCAGAATTACTTGCTTTAGGCCTTTTAATTTCCTAGTGGAAAACTCTAAGTCTGTGTCCCCAAAGATATATACCCTTACTTTCTGTCCTGGTGAACATTGTCAGACATGCAGCAATGTCAGTTTAAATCATGTAAAAGTAAAACAAAGCAGGGCTCTCAGAATGAGGAAGTTAGTGAACCACAATTCTGTTTCAAGATACCCCGAAATACTTGTCAATAGAAAACCCAAGTAGTGTTAACTTTATTATTACAGATAAGATACACATGTCTGTTGGTATCACACCCCACCTGTGTGCGCAGTGTCAGTAGCTGGTCTGCTAGCTCCTCTTTCTCCTCTTTCAGAAGTTTGTGGATCTGATTGGATTTGATTCTTTCAGACATAAGCTTGAAGTTGGCATCATCTTTTTCCCTAAGCTGCTGCATTAGACGAATGTTCTGCTCCTGCATGTCTTCAAATGCCTGACCAGTAACATCCATCTCCGACAGAAGAGCCTCTTCCTCCTAGGCAGAGCAAGCAAAAGCCCAAATATGGTTACCAACATGTGTGAACAAGTAGTATAGTGCAACTTAGAAGGCCCAAAAGCCAGCGTCTGTGAAGGAATTGTGCAGATAAGCTTTAAAGCAACTGTTTTTTTTGTTTTATGAAAAAAAAAGATAAAAAAGCACCTTTAGAGAAGACACTTAAAGATTTATTGAATCTGAGATGCTTCCCATAGCGTCAGATGTCAGAATCAGCTGCTATGGCATAAGGTTTCTTCTGGGGATCCCTACATCACAACTGCATCCTGTAGTGCTGTAGCAGGTGTATAGAGGAACCACAGAGCACAATATTGTATTCTGGCATCTGTCACACACTGTTTCCAAAGTGAAGATGCTTTGAGTGGAGTTGCTCAGCGACAATTTTCCAAAAACAGAGTTTTGGAACAGGTAAATACAGTTTTCTTACACAACCTGTTTTTGCTTTTTGTTTATTTTTATTTCAGAAATACTTTTGTGTGGAGGTGTCACAGGCTTTAGGCTACAACTGGGGTTTAAAAGGAAACCTGTTTCTGGCCTGTAATGTGCAAAACAGCAGGTTCTTTTAAAAAGTAATTACTTTGCAATGTATATTAATTTTCCTTCCCTATCCTGTTTCTCCAGTCTCTGCCATACTTGAGCAGAAGCCTCAAGTAATTTCCAAGTCAATCCTAGTAGCAGCTTAACACATGAACTATCTCCTTAATTCCATATGTCAATGTTGGTACCTTAGCAAACAAAGCATCTGCTCTGTCACACAGTAAAAAAATAGTTTCCTTATACCCAGACTGAGTATTTCTCTTTACTCTTAGCAGGATATGAAGTGGTAAGAGGTAATAAAAAAAAAGTGTATGTTGCTGGATGGGTAAGCAATAAATGGAACCCATTACATACTAAAATGTTTTCAGTCACCTGCTTAGCAACAGATAATCGTTTCTGCAGGGCTTCAGTTTGTTCCTCTGCTGCTCTCATTCTCCGCAAGGCATCCTCATCAGCCATTTTTTTGCTGTCCCTGCGTTCCCTCTCTTCTAGTTCACGAAGTCTCTGTCGCAGTTCATCCAGCTGATAAAACGTTAAGTAAAGTAGAATTGTTAGTTGCTGAGCAAGCATATAAAGCTAGCACAATGTTAATCGAGACAGTCATACCTCTGCTTTGCTTTTTCTCTCAGCTGCCATTAGCTGAACCTTGTCTCTCTGTTCTTTGGGGGCAGAGCGATACATATCCAATAGGAGCTTCATGTCTCTTAAAGACTCTTGCACTCTTCTAGTTAAAAAAAAAAAAAAAGACTGAGTGTGGGAAATAGTGACTGAAGACAAACGTCAGATCATTAGGTTTATCCAAAACACAGCATTTTTAGCCTAACTTGTTAGGTTGAGATTTCCAAAACTGTAGCTCCGCCTACATGTTCTGTTCATTCAAGTTGGCAATATGCAAATACTTTTTATTATTATTAATAGTAATAACAATATTTAATAATGATAGTAATTTAAAATAATATTTTGTAGTGTTCTACCCGGCTACTTTTAGCCAGGTGCATCACCCAGCACTTTTCAGTAACCACTCAGCTATTTCTGGGTGGTTATTGAAAGTTGGATTACAATGCAGGGCCACCACCAACCTACAGCTTGTTCCCACCCAGATTTAAAAAAAAAATTGAGAGGACACTGATTTTTGGAAGTGCTGTAATTTTTTGTCTTTTGTGAAAAATAATGGAGACTAAAATAGGTGACTTTGAGCTTTGACAGACCTAAAAACAAAAGGAAAACCAAGGGTCTGCTGATTTTATGCAAAAGAAGATTTGGAAAAACTCACAAGGTACTAACCAAATGGTAGAATGTGTTGTGAATGAAAAACATAGATTGTATATAAGAGGCAATACAAAAAAAAATTACAACCCTTGGTTTAAAGCATAGGCGAGAAGTAATGTTCAAATGATCAAGAAACGGGTTATAGATCATTGTTGGCGTTGATGCCAGCAGTATTCAAGCCCACTGTCTGTATCTCTGGTTTAGACGCTAATGAATAAAAAACACATCTATGACTATAGTATTAGTTCCTAATTAGGAAAATAAATAGCCTTACTTGAGTTCAGCCTTTAACTGTTTGACATTCTCCGCCTCCTTGCGCTTTGTGTCTGGCTCATATTTTGGTTTCTCCTTTGAGCTGTCACCTCTGTCCTTCTCTCGGCCACGATCTCTTTCACGCTCTTTCTCCCTCTCCCGTCTGTCTCTTTGCTGCTGTGATGCTGGTGGCTGCATCTCTTCCTCCTCTCGTTTTGGAATGACCTCTGGTTGTGGTGGGGCTGGTGTTGGGGGTGAAATTTCTTCTGGCTCGGTCTTTATTTCTATGGTTTCTTCTCGGGTCTCCTCCACGCTGGACTGTGAGGGCAGCAGGAAGATACCACTACTACTGCGAGACCGCATCTAAAAGACAGAGGAAGAATTGTGATCCAGGCTTCTCCCTTGACGCACATGATGCTGTTCTTTTCACTGACTTACCTTATTGATTTCACTTTGGATCTCTCGCAGCCTTCTCTTGTATCTCTGAACCTCACCCTTTAGCTGGTGATTGTGGTTCTGCAGGCTGCTGATCAGGTGCCTCATTTCACGATTTATAGGTCCTAAACAGGGACAAATTAGAGATTAATAGAAATAATAGGTTTAATATTATTCTCTTTTTCTCTAAATCCTTTCTCACTTGCAAGGCTATTGAACACCCGTTCTCAAAGCTCCTTACGCTCTTCAATTCTCTTAAGACTGGTTGATATTTCTCTCCATAAAATAGAAAGAATGACTGCATAAAATGTTTACATTACTTTTAAGACTCATTAAAAAATTTGGAGCTTTGACTGTATGATGTTATGACCAAAGGATTAGATAGGTACCACTCCTTAAAAATTACTAATTTAATATTTACACAGGTAAATGAGATTAACACACGCAGATGCACTGACAATTTAAGTCACCCTTTCTGTACCTTTTTAACATGAAGGAACTCTTGAAATATCTTTTAGGTTGTAGCGAATCTTAGACAGTTTTATCATTTTCAACAGCTCACAGTACATTACTGTAATGATAATTGGGAAGAATGCCTCATACATTGCTGGCTAGTGGGAAAAATGTCACTCAGATAGCCAAAAAGATCATTTTAGTTCAACTGATCTGAGCGGCACAAATTGCTAAAGGAACCCCTAGCAACTTCTGAAGAAACATTGATTTATATGGTGCAACATATATAGGGTCATATGGTTTGAGGTATACTGGCATGCGTTTAAGAAAATATATGTATCTCTTTTATTATTTAGTTTTTTTTAACTTTTATTCTAAAAAAAAATTTAAATTTTATTATACCCGCTTGTTCATTGGCCGCCAGTGTCTGCTCAAATTCAATTCTCAGCATTTCGTATTCCTTCCGCACTTGAGCAAGTGTGTCCTCTAGCTGGATAACTTCAGTGCGCACCTTTTTCTGAAGAGCCACCTCATCCCGCTGACACAGTAGAGAAAGATTAAAACTTCAGCACATTTTCCCCACATAAATCAAGGTTTTGCTGTGATCTGCCTAACTTTACTATATTGATAAAATGGTGGACGTAGTCTACATATTGTCTATAATCTACAAATCCTATTTAAATAACCCAACTATACTTATATAACTGTCTTTCCTCTCATGTGTTTATCCTGCCCATTTGTTAGCCTATTAGTTAAAACCTGAGCTTTAGCCTAATTTGTCTTGTTTATTAGGTATTGTCAGCTTCACTTGTGTGTGTAATGCATTGTAGTTGTTATGCCCCACAGGTCATGAGAAAGAAAGCAGTTGGTAATATGCAAAATATAATCTCATTCTAATAATTCAATGTTTTTGCTGTATAATACAACAAGGAGTTTGTCCAAAATGAGCTAGCAATGGTCATGTATTGATCTGATTGGTTGATTGTTAACTATAAATATAGAATCGAGTGCTGACACTGACATTTTCTACATTCGCCTAAATAAATGCCAGTTTTCTCTCAGCCTGACTCTTCCCAGTTAGAGGATATGAAAATGGGCACTTTATGGCATTAATAGTCATGTGATCTTGCAGTTAAAACTGTTAACATTTTGGACCATTGTACGCATGCAATAAAGAGAAGTACCAACTTTTAATTAAGCAGCACCTGAGTGTTTTGTGTCATTCTTTAAACCTTCCTGACAGTTGTAGTCCCACAAATACTTCCACCTTATTTCAGAATGAAAATACATAGATTGATTTTTTGCAACTTTGCAATGTGTAAATATTTTCTGATGTAAAATCAGGAATTTCACTTTAAATGAATATAAGGTAAACTCACTTCAATGAGCTCTAGTTGACGTTGGTGATTGGTGCGCGTTCCATGCAGTAGGGAGCGAGCCTCATCTAACTGAGCTTTAAACTGCAGTGACTCATTATACAGGACAGAGAATTGTGACTGCATGCAGCGATATTCTGGAGAAACCCTGACATTCTCCTCTACTGCTCTCGCCAGTTGCTCCTGGGGAAGAAACAAAAATTGGTTATAGATGAAAGCACTTACAACACAGTATGCGCCTTCAGATGCATGAATGAAGTGTCCTAAAAAAAACACGCTTTATTCATGTCAGTATCACCGGACTGCTTATCCATGTCTGACCAGTTGTGATCTTACGCCTCAAACTCTTAGTACAAGCCAAGAAGAGAAACAGCCTTCTGGTTGATGTTAGTTTCCAACCTCCTATATGAAGGGACTGTACTTCAAAAGTCCACTGTATTTACCAAAAATGTTCAGAGAGAGACAGTTTTAAACTAAAGCAACACATTGTCATTAAGGAAGGGAGTAAAAGTAAATTAACCTGCAGGTCCTTGTTCTCAAAATTCACATCATGCAGATCCTGCTTTAGCTTTTCCAGTTCCTGAAGGCGGTTTACAGCCAGCTCTTTATTCATGTCTACTTCAGAGGTCATTTCTTCAAACTACATTAAACAAAAACAAAGCCATATGTGAAAAACAGGTCACATTAAAAAACAGACAGAATCTCCGAATTCCTTTAATGGCAGTGTAATAATCTGATCCCAGAACAACAAAAGTGCAATATAAAGACTTTTGTTAACTGTAGTTTACTATGACACATGAAATACCAGGTGTAAAGTACCGAGGTAGTCTGGTCAATTTTAGTCCAGGCTTGAACCTAAAATTTGCTATTATTGTATATATTAACCTAGGGGTTTATTTTCTTTATCAAACTGGTTGTACACCATGCAAACCACAACCAAAAACAAACATTTAATACATTGCAGACAATGGGAACTAGCAGAATTCTGAATCCACCAATTTCAACCTGATTGAAACTGTAACGTAAAGCAACAAAGTTGCTGCAAATTATATGAATACAGACTGTCCCCTTTGTAGATTTAATTCACACAAATGCAGGCACTTCATAAATCCAGTGTCTATGTGTCTATGATCAACACTACTCTGCCTTGTAGGGAGACATTCCTTTTTCAGCGTTTTTTTTGCCAATATTACCTTCTGAATTATTAACTTGATGCCCTCCCTCCCTTGGATCCATGTGCATATTTAGGATATCTTTTGGGATAATCTGTGTTTATGTACAGAACACCATCAGTAACAAATACTTTCTACAATATACACTGGATAAAACTGAATGATTGTTTCTTGGAACAAATATAGCATGCACTACTTTTTAGAGTATACATGGATGTGGTACATTTTCTTGAGCTTAAATTTTGACTCTGTACTTAGTTACAAAAGAATAAAATAAATAAAAATAAATAAAGATATTGCATGTTGAATACAGTGCATTACAATGTGTAAAATTAATTGATTAAAAAAATGGTTAAAACAATTTTGTCCAGTGCTAAGCTCACAATAAATCACCTGTCCAGGGTAATTATTAAAACCCAATGCCATATGAAAAGCACATGCCTTAAAAACACAAAGTGAACATTTTTAAGACAGTGAAATCCCAGAGTTGTTTTCAAGTTATGGCTGTGGCTAAACTTTTGTTCTCAGAGCATCAATGATTTCATTACCTGATTTTGGGAAAGAAAAGGAATCAGTCTTTTACAATTTTACTGTAGCTTTTGTTTTACCTTCTTTGAGTTAATGGTTATTGTTCCTCCATACAAGCTGCTGCCAGCACCATACACTTTGTATCCTTTAGAATTTACCTAATGAGAAAACATAGAAAAACCTTAAAGGAGTCTGATCATTTAATAAAAAAATAAAAAAAAACATTGGTCTCATTTACCAAATTCTCTGGAAAAGCTTATATTTGAAAAATGACAATTGGGGTGTGGTTTCTTGCCCCTGTAACCATTATAGGCACTTGGGGCCTGTCATCAATACAACAAATTTCAGTGTCTTACCCTTTCCAGGACCTCAGACAAGTGTCTGTTCAAGCGCTGTTCTCTTTTTCGGACCTTGTCAATGTCCCACTGCAGATCTTCGATGAGGCCATCCAGATGTGAGACGCGGGACTCTGCATTTTCCAGACGGGATTGGAGCTGGGAGAACTAAAAAGCAAGTAAAATGGAAGATGATACAGGGCTATAAAATAAACACGCGCACATCACAGTAAGGTGTAGCAACACTTCATGCAAAAATGTAGCTTTTCACAATGTACAAAGGAGCTGAAGTCCTGCTGTTCTGTTATGTATCAGTGCTTCAACAGTGTCTGATGAAAGAGGATTCCTGCATCATCCTCTTAAACTGTAAATGTCCCTTGCCAATCATTTACTGTGGGAGCACATCCAAAATGTTCCTAAAGCTCACATTTTTGGCAGAACTTCTATACAGAAAGTCTAGTAACAGCATGCATGTGCATGATGAATGAGTTAATAGAAAACAGAAGAGAATACAAATTAAGAATATTTAAAAAATGTTTTTATTACAGCTCCTTTAGGGTTATCATTTTAACCTAAAGTTTACCGAATTTGCAGGCTGATTTTTAATCCTTTCCTATCTGTCTGTAAAGATGTTAAAATAATTTTAATAAAGGGTCTTTCTGAAATGTTATAATTGTAAATTTTAGACATGGTACATTTTAATAGGACAGCCCAGAACTAGATGTGTATTTTTCCTAAACAATATATTTTTATTGATTTTATACACATTTTTCACAGTAAGACATACAGAACACAGTACAATCCATATATAGCAAAGAGAAAAAGAAAATTCTCTGTCCTATTACATGTGTTCCAAATATTGGACCAAAAACATTAAAAAAAAAATAGCGTAAACATCTCTAATGACCAAAAAGACATCGACATACAATACATAAACCATTCACAGACATTCTAGACACATATGAAGGTTTCTGAACCCATGAACCTTGCATAACTCAGCCCTGTGTTTGAGCACCCCAACATGTTTGCAAAGTTATGTGAAGATGTGCAGGTGGCAGACCCAGTGGTGGCAACTCTAGATGTTACTGCTACCCCTATCAGCCGGGAGAGCAGCACATCTAGTAGTGATGGGGAGGGAAACACAAGAAGGAAAAGACAATTAGTATTCATAGGCGATTCTATCATCAGGAGGACAGATAGAATAGTTTGTCACCCGGATCCCTTCAACTGAATGGTTTGCTGTCTTCCTGGTGCCAGGGTTCGGCATGTGGTTGACCGAGTGGACAAACTGGGAGGAGCTGGACAGGACCCAGCTGACTTGGTCCATGTTGGAACCAATGACAATATAGATGAAAGTTTGTGGATTCTTAAAAATCAGTTTAGGGAACTAGGTTTCAAGTTGGAAGAAAAGGACCTCCAAGGCTATATTCTCTGGAATATTGTCTGTGCCATGCGCAACACAGGAAAGGCAGGGGGAGCTTAGGCAGCTAAACGCATGGTTAAGTCCTGGTGTGGAAGGGAAGGGTTTGGATTCATAGAGCACTGGTCTGAATTTTCATTGGGGTACAACCTGTATGCCAGAGATGGCTTCCACCTAAATGAAAGGAAGTTTGCTGTGCTAGGGGAAAGTTTTAGGGGAATGGTGGAGGGATATTTAAACTAGGACAAAGGTGGTGGGACAGTCAAATAATGTGGCAGAAAGGTTAGTCAGGGGTCAGACACTAGTGGAGGGTGGATTGGGGATAGTTGGGGGGAGGATTATGGATTATTGTAAGGAGCTTCCATTGGATTGTGCAGTACGAGTTGTACTGAAAAACAAACTGATTTGGCAAACAATGATGGTAAAAGCAGAAATGGTTTAAAGACCCTGTTCAACAATGCTAGAAGTCCAGCAAACAAGATGGGGGAGTTGGAAGCCTTAATGAGAAGAATTATTACTTAGTTGGTATTGCTGAGTCCTGGCCTTGTTCTTCGCATGACTGGGTTGTCAATATTCCTGGGTATTCTCTCTTTCGTAAAGACTTAGTCAGACGAATGGGTGGTGGTGTCTGTCTGAATGTGAGAAGTGATCTAAAAGTGAATGTGAAAGAAGAAATTGCGGATGGAACAAAGCAATGAGGTTGAGGCTTTATGGGTGGAGTTGAATGTGGGGAATAACACACAATTAATGTTTGGAGTCTGCTATAGGCCCCCCAGTGCTAAGGAAGAAAAGAGAAAATCAACTACTAGCACAGATAGAAAAAGCAGCAAAAAGTGGAAGTGTTTTATTCATGGGAGATTTCAACTACCCTGACATTGACTGGAGTAATGGCACTACAGGAACAGCAAAAGGGAGGAAATTTGGGAATTTAATACAAGATAATTTTATGGTACAGTTTATAGAAGCCCCAACTAGAAATGATACTCTGCTGGACCTAGTTCTTTCTAACAATGCAGAGTTTATAACAAATGTGCAAAAAAAAAAGAGAATCTGGGTAGCAGTGACCATAATATGATTTCATTTAATGTAAGCTGTAAAAAGGAAGCAAAAACCAGAAAGGTAAAAACATTTAATTTTAAGAGCAAATTTTCCATTATTAAGGGCGGCTCTCTGTGACTTGGACTGGGAGACAATATTGTCCTCAAAGAACACAGAACAGAAATGGGAATGTTTCAAGTCTGTTCTACAAAAGCACACTGAAAAATATATTCCAATTGGTAATATGTTTAAGAGGCTAAAATTAAAACCTATTTGGCTCACAGCTGATGGTAAAAAAAAGCCATAAGGAACAAAAAAAGGGCATTCAAAAATATAAAAATGAAGGATCACCTTCATCATTTGAAACCTATAAAGAATATAACAAAAGATGTAAAAAGTAAATAAAATGTGCAAAACTTCAATATGAAAGACAGATTGCAAAGAAAAGTAAGGCAAACCCCCCAAAATTTTTCAAATATATTAATAGCAAAAAGATGAGATCTGAGCGTGTAGGCCCCTTAAAGGATGATCGATATAACTAAACAATAGTAGACAGTAGGAGATATTCCATTTTGTTTGTCGGTTACACTTCTGGCAGGGACTCACGGGGGAATTATGACGCCAGGTTAGGTGTCTTCATGTCTCCCCTTAAGCTCAAAACATCAAGCTGAGAGACGAGACGATCGCATTCCTGCATTTCTTGAACAATTATAAAAAAAATTTAGAGTTGCACTGATGTTGGAAATTACCAAGTAAATGCTATATACGGTTTGAAATCATTAATAATGGTAAAAACACCATAATATAATGAATTAGTATATGATATGATATGTCCATATATACTGTAAAGTAAATGAGATACATGGTTTGAAATCAATAAAAATGTTGAAAACGCCATAATATAATGCATTAGTATATGATATGATGATTTATCTGCTTATACTGTAAAGGTTAGCAGGCTGTTTAAAATTATCTATAAAATGATTGTACCCTGCTATTTTATGAAATTTGAATGCTTGGGGTGATTTACCCACAGAATTAATATATTATGCCAGGATAAGTAGTACCTTTTTTGTGGAAATAGCAATGCCAGTATATAAAGTGACTGTTGTGAATGTAAACGCATTGTGAAAAATATGCATATACTTATTGCACATGAAGGATGTAAATTATTTATTTAACCATATATCGTATTGTATTGCGTTCTGCCAATATATGAAAATTGCACCAAATATGAAGGCACATAGCACTGTGGCAACACTATTCCTCTATGGGAAGTTCTTACTTTAGTCTACACGGACTGTTTCCCCAGCGTTTAACCTGAGGCTTTTAAAACCCACGTTTGAACTCCCCATGCATTCCAATGGGCTAATCTACACCAGGACATTTTCCTCAGGCACGATTATGAGCTTTTTCCTAAACGTTGCTTGCAACGTCTAAAAAAAATTAAAATGCAGGGTAAACGTGGAAAAACTCCCAAAAATGCGGGAAAACGCTTGAATATTTTTTTATATATTTATATAAAAGCTTCTATTAAAAACAATGGGGGCTTTTATAAGCATTTTTAGCAGGACTTTAGAATCTGGAAGCCCCCTTTAATAAGAAGACTCCCAAGATCTCCACCACCCCACCCTGGGGAATGAGGACAGGGGTACATAAAAACCCCTTACTCATTCCCTGAAAAGGGTTAAAATGTGTGTAAAAAAATAAGACTTTAGAGGCTTTATTATTAAAGTATTTTAGCAAATGTGTGTGTTTTGTAACTAAACTTTTTTTTTACAGGTTATCCCAATGACAGGATGATTCCCACGGCTGCATTCATGACATGAGCACAGCCAGAGCAATCAGTGGAGCTCTGCTATGCTGACAGCTCTGCTCCCCTGATTACTTCCGCAGCCTTACGGGAGCTGTAGCATGTGCTACAGATACAGAACACGTCAAAGCTCCGCTGATTGCTCTGCTCCCTGTGTGGCTGAGGAAAGGGAAATCCTGATGATGCTGGAGCTGTCATCAAGGTTTCCTATTTCTCAGCTAATCACAGAGCACTAGAGATGAATGGGGATAAGTCTCCCCATTCAAGACTAGTGCTGAATGGCTGATGAACGAAAAACCTTACCCAATCACAGAGCACTAGAGGTGAATAGAGAGCCTTGTCCTCATTTAACCCCTAGTGCTCGGGAATCCCTCACTGTCAGGAGGAGTCCCATGGCTGTGCTCATGTCATGATTGCAGCTGTGGGAATCATCCTGTCATTGGGATAATCTGTAAAAATAAAAAAAGTTTAGTTACACAAACACACACACATTTAATAAAGTACCTAATAACTTAAAGCTTCGTCCAATTTTGGGAATGAGTAGGGGGTTTTTATGTACCCCTGTACTCATTCCCTGAAAGGGTTAAAAGTAAAACGTTTATAAATGCTTATGTAAAAACGCGGCAATTTGCCGTAAAACGTGTCACAGGCATTTATAAAAGTTTTTTAGCATTTTAAAGTCAAGCTTTAAAACGCTTGTAAAAGTGCATAAAAATGTATATAAACATGGTATAAACGTTTATATGCATTTTAAAAACTGTCCATGTAGACCCTGCCTTATAAGACTTAGGAATAAAGAAAGATACATATACTAAGGATAGCAGGAAAAACATTGTTGATGATTTTTTTCAGCCCCTACGCAATGTGATTGCAGAGAATTTCTGTGCAGGATGTCTGTGTCTGTCTTTTCCTGGTCGCCAGTGAAATGCATGCTCAGGCTGTTGCCTGGGATGCATTCCACAGACAAACTGGAAGTCGCAGTCCGACCGAGGTGGAGCGCCGGAATGCGAGTCCCATGCCAGCCAGTGTGAGTGAGGATCACCCAGCACTTTTTCGCTCTCCATTCTGAAAATAACTAATTTCAGTGCCTTATAAGTTAGTACAGGAAAGGGGGGCTAGATAAATGCATTCTGTAGAGAAAAGAGATATAGTATTACTTGGAATGTTTTTGGAATAGAGGAACTATTAATGAATCATGTGAATAGCCTATGTATAATGATTTGCTAAACAAAACCCTCGATATAGGTAAGGGATGGAAAGGATAAATAGGAAATTTTAAATATTAAGAGATATAAAAATATTAACAAACACAAACATCCGTATAGGGAGGATGCCAACAGCCCTAGTACCCCTCGCTCTTTAAAGCGAGGACCCTGCTGTGGAAACTGCAAAGGCACAAACATTGAGGAGGGACCCCTGCTCCCCGCCACACCAGTAATAAATCAATATAAATAGAATATTTACTAAAACCACTCACATAGTAATAACATCTTTCAAAGTGCCACAAATATCTATTTCAGCATAATATTTATAATACCTATAATAATTGCACCACAAAATGATATGAACACGTATCTAATGGCCTGTAGAGTTCAGTACACCCTGAGAAAATTTTTTATTATAATACCATATTCAATGCAGTGCAAAGAGCAACCATCAGAAAACAAAAATCCTCAGTAAAACAGAAAAAAGAAAGAAGGCGGAAAAGTCTCCCTCCGAATAATGAGTAGGGGTTTTGACTCCTGGCATCATCCCCCTGAGGTGGTGTCAAAGTCCCTTTTAGGCTTTTTCCAGGTTGCGCTTCCTGCGTTGAATCATCCATTCCGAGCCCTTCGGTACATCCAAAATACCCGGGCCAGCAGGCCAGTGCGGTAGGAAGACCATCGGCAGGGTAAAGGTGGCTAGAAATGATGGTAGATCACCAATACTGCGGAAAACTGCTATAATTCCCTCTTTGGATGCTGCAAGATGAAAACGGAAACCCCCATCTATAGCGTAGGCCTTTGGCTCTCAAAACCTCCGTCAGGGAGTGTAATGCAAGGGTATGGTGGGACAAGTCCTGCATAAGCATTATGGGCGAATCTTGAAATAAAATTTCCTCTTGGGACTGAGCAGCTTTTAATATCTCCTCTTTTATAGGGTAGGACAGCAATTTACAGATAACATCTCTCACTCTGTTTGGGTCTTGAAACTTTTGACAAGGAGCCCTGTGCACTCTTTCTATTTCAATATAGTTATCCTGAGGGGCATCCAGCAAGTTGTTGAAAATTCGTACCACTGCTGCCTGTAAATCCGCGGGTTACACCGACTCAGGCAGACTGCGTATTCTCAGATTGTTACGTCTATTGCGATTTTCCAAATCGTCTTGTTGCAAAACTAAACGCTGGAGGAGTTGGGAATTTTCATTTAGTACTGATCTCTGCTGGTTAAAAGCTAGTAGCAGATTATCTGTGGCCTCTTCCACTGCCATTATTCTTTCACTCAGGTCACTCTTTAGGTTTGCATTCTGGCTCTTTATTGTGTGTTCCATGTGGCACATACAAGCTTCCAAATCTTCCCTACTCAGAGCATGGTAGGAAGATGGCTGGGAGCTGTCTGGGACTTGGGACACTTCTGGGGAGGAGGGGGGGAGGCTAGATGGATCTAGTGCCCTTTTTTCTGACTCCGTCATGGGACAGTGTCCATTACTCACTGTTGGAGCCTTATCCCTCCTAGTGGCCGAGTCCGGCGCCATCTTGGCTGCAACCTTCCTTCCCTGGGTGGAGGAGGGAGCCTTTTCATTGCGGGGGAGAAACGAGTCCACAGCCCGGGAGAAACGTTTCTCTCTCGGCTGCGGGGTGGCAGCGTGTTTCCTGTCCATCGCAGTCGGGAAACAGCGTGCTAATACGGCTTAAGCGGGGTTTAGAGCGGCGGTGTGCAGGAGCTCTGGGATCTCTTCCTCTCAGCTGGGGTGCATGCGCAGTCTGACTTAATGTGTATTTAACTGATTCTCCAAACAAAAAATGGTTCTGTCTCCCTCTGCATTTAGCTCTGTATGTTTAGTATTCGACAACCAAATATTCATATTGGAGCAAAAGCTACCTAGTTGTACATAAAAAAGCCTAGTTAAGCTGGTTGTGCACACATCTACCTGCTGAATATTTACTCCTAAACCCTTGCAACCAATAATAATGGAAATATAATTAGCTAAAAATTATTAGTCACTTTCATCAAAAAACAATAAACATAGGCTCTCTCTATGTCAATGTCAACTTATTCCTTATTGTGTCTTTTGTGCCTTTTGTGTACCATGCTCCTATAAGCTGCAGTTGCAAATGACATGGTCTATGCAAAGCACTACAAAAAATAGGAACTTAGCATTCTATAACACCCTTATGGGAGTCAATAATAATTTTGTAATGACTAGTAATATCAATGTAAAACACAATGCCAAAATGTTGTAATGAAAAAAAAAAAAAAAACAGTTACAAGTCTTAACACACCTCTTGAGTCATGTTTTGGTGCTTCTCCTGTAAGAGGCTGCACACTTCCTGCAGACGCATATTTTCGTTGGACAACAGAGAGTCCAGCTCCTTGACAGCTTCTTCAACCTGAGTTGGCTCTGCAATAAACAGAAGAAATGAGCATCAGGTTCAAAGATTAATCCAGGAATATTACTGCTCCAAACAAACATTGTTGCCGAGGGTTCAATTCACACTAGCCAGACCACCTCTTACTGACAATGAGTATTCTCATGCTTTGGCTTCCTCCCAAGCAATGAAGGTCCGGATTAGAGAAATACGAATTTGATAACCTGATGTGTATTGTCTTTCCAAGCAATATTTATTTTTGGTAAGTATTATTTTGGTTCACTTTATACCAAGGGTTACATAAGTTCATTATTGTTGTGCTCTTTTCTTTTGTGCAATATCAGGGGGTTATTACACTCCCAATCGTTTCCCCGCACTGTGTTACAGTTAAAAGTGGACATAAAGTCCCTGACCAACTTCTATGCCAGCCACCAGCCAATTGGTGATTGGGCATCAGATCTCTTCTACATACAAAACATTTAGGTACCTGAAGTTAGAACTGCTTATACAAGGCTCCCATGAGGAGCAGGAGACCCCAATATTTTTGTCACTGTGTTTATTTAAACCTAAATGTAGGGAGTCTGCTAACAAAATTCAAAACAAATTGGTTTGTCAAGAGCTTGCTTTAACACTATCAATGCCTTGACAAATTGAGTAAATGATTCACATCCAAACCAAATGCCAGTACCCAGTGCTACCCTGTACCTGTACTGTCCAGTTTTGAGGAAAGCTGGTCCAGTTTTGCGTGCAGCCGGTCATAAACGGACACTATACGGGCAACAGCGCGACGTGATGACTCCACACGTTCCTGCAGTTGAGACTCTATCTCTTCACTGGTGCTGCTGGCCAAAGTAGCCAGGAAAGAGAGTGGTTGATCAGGAAGCCCTTCAACTGCAAAGAAAGGTATCAAAAAAGAAGAGATAAGTGACATAGAAAAGATGACAAACCTTTTTTATACTAGGACCCCACATAAAGTCATAAAGTGTCACTTTTCTGGCAAACAACTTAACTTTATGTCAGTTTTTTGGACCCCATATTTTTTTCCTAACCAAACCAGCAAAGCATAGTATATTAATAAATTATTTATATAGATGATGAACTGCAGGATTCTTGTGTTGTTTGCAAGTACTTAGTCTTTACCCTTTAAATCAACATCCATGTCTTGATTTCTCCTATTGGATTCTCTATTTAACATGGTCTACTAGTCAATATTTATCATTATAGGGCAAAACATAAAAAAATACTTATTCTTTAGCTGCTAAACAAGCACATTTGCCTGAGCTTTATCCCTTTTAAAAAACACTGCAGGTACTGAAAAACAACTAAAGATCTATCAGAAATCCAGTGTGTTTTTAAGTCCAGACCAACAGCATGATTCCAAGCAGCCTCATAAATATATACCAAGCAGCACATAAACATATACATAATGAGGTTGCCTTGACTCTCAAGAGCCTGCCCAATCACTGTGTAGGGAAAGAGCTACTGGGAGATGTAATTCGGGGAGCTCACCTACATTAGACTGACTGCAGATACTGTCCCTGTAGCAATTTTACAAGCCTGATGACAATACCACAGGGAGTAATACATTCATTTCTTGCTACAGAACAAGCTAAAAAAAAAAAATATTAACCCTGTAGATACCACACACTGGTCAATGGGTGTTTATCCAAAAAATAATTTTGAGGGCTAAAAACCAAGATTAGTAATTTATTCTATTTATTTTTATACCAATGGCACCTCACCTTTAGTGTTATTGAACAATATGAGAACTATTCTGTCCGTATTATTCCTGGTGCCCCATTTAAAAGTTATGGCTTGTAATGAAGTGCTGTCTAACAACATGCTGTGGTTAGAGGTATATACAATATTGTCCCAATTTATATAGAAACAGTACTTTGAAGAGCTCTTTATCATGAAACATAACTGATGAAACTTTATTAGTTAGGGGGGAGCTCTTTTTTATTTAACCAATGTCAATCTTTCATCCCTAGACATGATCTTAACAATCACCTCTCTCACTGTCCTTCCGTTCAGAATTACTGTCAGAGTCCGGTTCCGGTTCTGGAATAATCAGAGCTTTGCGTTCAGTGAGAAACTCCCCCAGGTCTTGGTCCAAGTCATACCGACCCAAAAGAATCCGGATATTTTCATCAAACTGTAACGGAATGAAATATGTAAATTTTTTATATTGCTCAGACATTATAGGGGAATACTTGTTTAGATTCAAGTTGATCAGTCCATAAAAGTTATGCAATCCATCCAGAACTTGCATCCTGTTTCCTAATTACAACCATCTACAAAATCCATTGTTTAGATTAAAATTAGGTAGCCGAAAGGCAACCTATTTCTACATATTCATGAGAATATTTTGAAGGATTTCATTCACAGCTGTAAATTTCCTTCAGTGCAGGGAGGTAAGGTTCTAAGAGAGGGAGATAGCACTGCCCAGCTTGGTAAATCTGACTTGAGGATTTTATGAAACTCAGATCAAGGATATCTTATCTCAAGCTTATGCTTCCTAAAAAATAAATTAGCTTTCACCAGTTTTACATACTGGGAGCAGAGCAATCAACAGAGCTCTGCAATGCTGACAGTTTTGCTCTCCTGATTGCTCCCGCAGCTGTACAGGAACTGTAGTATGTGTTACAGACACACAACACATGTCACAGCTCCTCTAGGGAGATCCTTTAGAGTTTTTAAAAGCGTCCATGTAGACCCAGCCTAAGGCAAAGAAAAATGACCGCCGATTCTGTGTTTATGTAAATAAACAGTGCTCAGACTATGATGGGAAACAATTCTCTTACAACAAGCTCAGCTGCCATTTTACTACAACGAAGGTTGTTTGGAGGAGAGAAGCTCCTGATCTCAGTCTTGGCTCTGTTGGAGGAATAATCCAAATATTCAGTGTCAAATTCAGTTTCTAATTTGTTTCCTGACCATTTCTCTAAATCAAGATAATAAAATAAATGACCCTGAAATGGGTAATAACAGTCTTTATATTAAAAGAAAAGATGATGCTTCTTTTAGTCAAATTGGTCTCTCGGACACAATATGTAACAAGCAGAATATAAAGATGTAAAAGTCACAACACCAATTTGTACCTTTAAAAATGTTTACATACTCTGAACACAAAAGTACACAGACCTGGCTCCAGTAACGGTTGATTATAAGAAGTGACGCATCATCTGTGGCCTGTCGTTTCTCCAGGGTCTCAATGTGATCTCGAAGTTCATCCTCTATTGCCTGTCTCTGGTCCAACATACCAGCCAGCTTTTTGTTCTTCAATTGCAAGGTACGTAGGTCTTGTTCCTCCTAGGAAAATGACAATAAGACACACAAGGGAACCTTATCAAATTCGTGAAAGAAGACAGGGCAGAAAAGGGTACAGAATTGGTCACAGGTTTCCCCCTTACACCAACTACCAATCAGGAGAAACAAAGATAAGATAAAGCTTGATGAAAATCGGAAGCTGTGATGACTTGCCTTACATAACATTTGCTCATGCACATGATAGCAGAACTAGGAGATTAGGTTAGGGGTGTGTTTGGTGTAACTTTTGGTGTAAACAGATGCACCTCATTGTTCTAGAATGACTTTTTTCTCTCAGATATAGAAACACTGATGACTCTTGTCCTGTAGCATTTGTACTCTATAGGACAAGATTCAGCTTAGACAGGCTATAAAATGTCTTTAACATAACAAAAACAAGTCCACTTGAATATTACTAACTACTACCAGATAGACATTGACCTGTATAAATGAAAACCTACATAGACATACTGTTACTGTGCCTTGATTGTATATTTAATGTACAGCGCTGTATAATATTGGCACTATATAAATGCAGTTTATTAATAATATAGTATACTGCAAGTTCACTATGACAACTATATAAAAATAAAAAATGTTACCGTCGAAGAGACACCACCAAGCTTAATAGTTTCTACAGTGGTCCCAGAATCTTCTACCGCAGTCTTCTTCTCTGGTGGACCCGCAGAGGGGTCCCCCGCAGATCGTTTACTACCTGGGCCCGACATTCTGGAGTCTCCAGTGGGACAAAGAATTGGCTCAGGGGTCTAATCCAGCTTCAAGGCAATGCCTGATAAAATAAAAAATATTTTGAATTACTTTTATTAATATAATTTTAGTGTTTAGTATGAAAAAAAACAGAATATTTCAATTGCCCCTTAGTAATTCATTAGATTTTTGAAAGCAGAATTTATATCTCTCAGTGTACTTTTTTACCTTTCTACCTTATTAGTTGCAATTCGTTAATTTTTCAGATTTTCTCTATTTTCATACTTAATCTTTCCTGCTTATTCACAATCTTTTTTTTTTTTTGCAAAGTACACTGAGCTGTGCATAAGCAGCTTCATGTACACTTTTGCCATATGATGAGATTAATGAATTTCCAGGAATGCATGGGAATTCCCCAATGCTGCCACACCAAATCAAGATGGCCAAGTTTTAACTTTTACTTACTTGTTGTTGCTTCATAGAGATCTGCACCGTGCAGGCAGCACATTGGGAGCTGCAGGACCACTGCAACAGAGGACTACCAACCAATCTCTTTTTAACAATAATCTCTATTGATCACTATGGAAATCAGTCCACTACATTGCATTGGTGATTGGATGTGTCATAGGAATAAAGGCAATACCACACAAGGACAGAAGAAGCAGATGAGATGCACCAAGCGGGTCATACCATGAGAACCTTGAAGGGGCATGGACAAGTATAGAGAAATCTTCTAGAGGTGGAGGACGGGGGATCATTTAAATAATATTTGTTCAGGTACCACAACCTGCGCTTAAAACAACCACCCAACAACCCATGTTATGTATCAAAGCTGAAAACAGATTATTAAGTAGGTGGTTGTCATATGTCCAATCACGGGTTGTGTTTTCTGCTGTCAGATGACTGCATACATCAAAATTAACTAGTGTCAAAGATTTTTTTTTTCCTTTTGTTCCTCAAAAGACAGCTCTAATAAGTCAACACTTAAACTTTGCCAATCTTCTGCCTAACTGGTAGTAATAGTAAATCTTTTGCTGTTCTTATGGGCTCTATAATAAAGTGTTTTAGTTCTCATACTCATCTCCTTCTCCTCTGGATGTGATACGAATAGCCAAAATAGTACATGGCAGTATTATTGTGTGTATGAGAAATGCAGCACTTCCATACAGATCAGAAGATTTACAATTATCAGCACCTAAACTGAAGATTTGCAGGGTTAAGAAAAATAATGCCTTAAGGAAACAAAGACATAACAAAAAATACATTTCTAGTAGAATTGTGAAGGTCAGAAAATGAACTAACAATCTGTGATCAGGCAATGCTTTACTGCAGAAAGGGACAAGCAATGTCCCTTCTGCAATAAGTATTCTTATCTGCCTGACCACCGTCCCAGTTGTAAAAATTTGTTGAGCTGTACAACTCAGTGTTGATTGCTAGAATTTCCGGCAACTCCTACAGGTGCTGGGACTGCATCATCATCCTGGCCTTTCACGATGGCCAAAGACCAGAACTGGGATAGGAGTATCCGCTGTCTTTGGTTCAGCTTTATTGGCACGCTAAACACATGTGTGTGTAACTGCAGCACATTGCAATGCAAATGGTCATGTAAATGATGTGATGTACAAGGCATTGCTAAGGGAAGAACAAGCCCTTGGTGCTAGAGAGAGGGCCAATGGTGCTGTCAAATCTTAGCCATGCTATGGTGTTCTAGTGACAACCACTCCTCCCATGTACAGGTGTCACATAGACAGGAAATGTATGAAATTCCCACAATAGGTAGCAGAGGACAGTAAAAAACAGGAATTGCTTTTCTTTCCTATTCTACCCAAAATATTAGACAAGAAGTAGGCTCTACATGTTTCGTACATGGTCACACTAACAGTTATGAGCAGCTTTTTTGTACTGCTTCAGTTGACAGCTCAGCCCCTTCTTGTAACATACACCAACCTGTTCCCTGTTCATTACCTCAACACTACAGACACCTCACACACTCTCCCTACCCTGCAAGTATTTCATTTATTCCATTGTATTTACCTGCAATCCCTAATAAACTCACCAAGGACCACTCCGGAGGCGGAAACAACGTCACGGCAAGCTAAAGACTGGGAGGGGCAATCGCGGCCATATTGGTAAAGGGCTAAGAGGAACTTGACGTTACGTGCATGGTGTAAATGAAGCATCTGCGCCCGTATTGGATAGTTCTCGTAGAGTAGTAAGTCCCTGAATCTCCGCCCTCTTACTGGTGACGTTAACCGAAGCGTACCTATTGGGTAGTCTGTAGGACAGGCGGAAGCTGCTTCTATTCGCTGGACTGAGCAAGCGGCCATGTTGGAGGAGGAAAAGATTTTAGTTGTTTCATGGCAGTGATACCTGGAACAACATGTCACAGGGTGACGCTTATTATTACAAGAGGAGAGATGCATTAAGGTGATGCGAGGTAAGACATTGTGTTATCATAGCTTAGTGGGTATTAGAAAGTATAGAATAATACCTCATATTGTATTATTACCATTATGAACAGACAGAGGGACATTGGGCTGAGTGGGTATTATATAAGTTTGAAAGTACAAGGAGTTCCCCACCAAGGTTTATGCTCTAATGATTGAAAATTAACAACCTCCTGTTGTGTTTAAATATTTGTTAAAAACAGTAAAACTATTTACTCCTTTTTTTACTCCTAGTTTGCTGCATGACATTTCTGTAATCTTATAAGATGCTTTTCATAGGTATTGATTTTTGTTTTTAGGATGTTTCCCTTCTCTACTCTCTTTTTATCTGGAAAACAAAATGTAAAGCTTTAATAAAAAAATGTTGTTTAGAAAAGAATACAACATTTTATCACATAGATAATAAAAAATGTATGTAATGTAACATTATAATAACTTAAACGTACCTAAACTCAGAATTTTCACTTTACATAAAAGGGTAGACAATCCTTTTATGTAAGTAAAAATGATTTTGTTTTTTGCAACACCCTTAAAAAAAAAAAAAAAAAAAAAAAAAAAAAAGATGCAGCACTGCTACCCAATTCTCGATTGCCTAGGCAATTCAGAATAAATGAGAACGCAGAGCCTCCAGGGATACCTACTCAGGCATGCGCAGAAGGAGCTTTTTTGTCAAAAGCATGCGCAGTTGCGCAGTGAGATCAGCAAGTTTTTTTTACTATCTACATCACCCGATCTCGCGCCTGGGTCGGGTGACGTAGGAAGAAGCCGTAAGAAGAGGAGAAGATGGCGGCGCCCGGCCTGAAAACGGATGGTGGGACGACCCAGGACCTGATAGAAGAAACCTCCGGATGGATCGGACTGTCCTTCAAATTGAAGGTAAGTGTATTTTTGTTGTTATGGGGGATACTTTTGAGTTTAGTTCCTCTTAGTTATTATTATAGCAGCACAAGAAAAAACTTTGAAATGCAAAGCTATTTATTAGGTAGAAACAGAATTATGTGTACATTGTGCTAAAATGTAGTTCACAAGACCTAGGAGACAAAATAAACAATATGGAGAAAAGAGCCAGAGAGAGGTAGGAAGATCCAGAAACTGTAAAGAATACACTAGTAGAATCAAAACACAGGAAGCAGCATTGTGATGGTTACAGACCCATAAATGGAATTTTTATACAATGAGGTGTCACCACTTCTGTAAACGAGGACTACATTTTGAAGAAAGCTGTCCAAGTCTCTTCAAATAAAATTACATTTTTTGATTACAGAGGAACTATAAAAAACAGCATTTTGTAATGAAATCTGGATTTTACATAAATTGGAGACATTATTGTTATTCCATGGACTAGCCACTGGTTTAGCTGCAAAAAAGTACATAACCTACTTTTCAGATTTGGGTGTAGTCAACCATTCAATCATTTGTCGCTGAAATCTATCATGAAACATTGTTTCCATCTACAATAATTGAACATGTGTACGCTGCCTAAGATCATATGATTCTAAACACAAAATTTGGTATTGTAATAATATATTTACAATACCAAAATAAAGGAAGGAGTGTCCCTACTATACTTTATCTTTACCAGCATAATGAGGAGGAATTTCTCGAGAATTTAGATAATAAGCCTAAATAAGGCTCTTAGGTGTGTTAACACCTAAGACTTTTGACGTTGGAAAGGATCTTTCACGTTCCAGCACTGCTCTGCTCCATTGGGAGGGGAGGGGGCGGGTAAACAAGCGAGCGGCACCCCGATGTGCTCTCTCCCCTTTACTTGCATTGCAGTCCTGCATCATTCATGGATCTGCCAGGACGAGCCCTGAAGACAAGATCAGATTGCAGATAAGAGGATATTTTCACTGATCTGAAGTGCAAGATAAGTTAAAATCATCACATTTTTTTACTTTACATAAAGGGGGAAAACCCGTTTATATGAGGAAAAAAATGTGTTTCTTTTAACTGTTTTTTGACAGTTGAAGAGGAGACCCTTTCCCTTCTTTCTTTACCACCACAGCAAGATCCGGTGACATAAAAGGAAGAAGATGGTTCTTGCCAGGACAAAGGATGCATTAGCGTCGCAAAGGGATTCTACCTGTAAAGGTAATTGATACTATTTTTTTGTGATATTTCCACTTTAAGTTTAATTTCCCATTTGGCAACATTCTTTAGTATGGACCATCTTTATCTTGGGTAAGATTATAATAAAACAAGATCAGAGAGGTTATAGGAAGGAAGTACCTCCAACCCATAATGGAACTATTAGAATCTTTATTTAGAATATTCGACCTCAGAAGATTAATTTGTAAAAAGCTTTAGTTAAAGTGTTTGGGGTAAGTCTTGTAAATATTTATAACCTATTGAGGGGAATTTGTATTTTTAAAAAAAAGGGACTTGGAGTTCTAAAGGGCACAACACGGTTGCCCAATCTTGTACTTCCGCTTTGTTGGTAGGGTCACCTAGCATAGGTATAGAACTAAGTGACTATGCCCCAGTAATAAATGACATTCTAGTTTCGCTGATAGTTTATCTGTAAATAGATTAAAATTATGTTCCAAATGGCCCGAAAGTGTTGCTAAATAGTAATCTTTTAGGTCCAGATATCCCGAATACCTAGCTTGCTTGGTTTTTGATAAAATTGTGTTTTGTTTGTTTTTTTTTTTAATATTCTTTAATCTTTTTATTGGAGGCAAGACAAGATATAACAAACACAGTAAAAAAACATTACAAGCAGGGTATACCATACAATCAGTTACAAAAAAAAAGAAAAAAACGGATGTAGTAGGCCACAAAAACCTAGCGTGAATAACATAAAAGCATCCTGCATCCAAAAGAAAATAAACAGAAGTGTATTACAGCAGATATAAAGTACATCCTAATAAAATGACTTTGCCCCTTAATTTTTAATTTGGGACAAAAAATTTTTTTGGGACAGAACCAAGTCCCAAAACTAAGGTATACCCCAAGGAATTGGTGGACTGTTCTCTCCTCCTTCCCAGAAATTGAAATAAAAAAATAAAATTTTTACCCCCTTCAGAAAACCATGCGTCCTTATATCAGGCAAATCTATAATTAACTGCTCCCAAAGCTCTCCTGTCATACCAGATCGTGTGGCGAAAGGTTTCTATAATATTCATCTGGGATGGAGATAGTTAGTGCTGTAGATATTGCATCTACGTTCCAAAGAACTTTTGTGGTTGTGTGTCTGTGTTTGGTAGCTTCAGTTTTGTCAATCAATATAAGGGTTCGCAAATAATTGGTACAGTGCGTTAATGTGAGGGGGGGGGGGGGAGGTTCCATCAATTGCTTTAGTATAGCTTTTTTAGCTGCCAGCAAACAAAGATTGTCAATCTTAGACAAGAAGCATCACTTAGGGAGGGTTCTCTTGTGAAAAAAGTGCTAAATGAGGTGACAAAAATGGGCATTTCCAGTAACCTGAGTATTATGTTGAAAAACTGATTTCCAAAAATCACTTATCGCTGGGCAATCCCATAACAAATGTTCTAAGGGAGCAAGTGTAAAAGTACACTTGGGGCAAGCCACTATCCTTAGAGCCACCACATTAGAACGAAACTGTAGATTGAACGCATAATATGCCCTATGAATAATATTAAATTGGAGCTCTCGCCACACCTCACTAATAATGGACTTCCTAACAATGGACCAACTAGCCTCCAATAGTTCTAACGTACCAGAATAAGGACATTGTAATAAATCAGCCCATTTGGCCACAAAATATACCCTGGATTCTACCCCTGTAGTGGCTTCCAACAATAGTAAATAGATATATGATATCGAATGTCTAGATGTAGGTGGGCCCAGCATTCGCCCTAAAGAAAAAGGTATAGGCGGTATTGAATAGGTGCCCTGCCCTGAGAAAAAAACAGATTTGACCTGTAGATAATACAGTTTTGGGTGGGGAGGGCAAATTTAGCTCGAAGGATATCAAAAGATATTAGGCTGTTTGTGTCATCTAACAAATCACTCAGCTTTGTAATACCTCGCCTTTCCCATAATTTTTCATGCGTTATATTGCAACCCCTGACAAAAACTAGGTGACAAATGCAATGGTGTCATAGCGGTAAAGCTTTGCCAATAGCGACACAGCTTTTTAGTCTGTGGCCATGCCAACAAAGTATCCTGCAGAAGCAAATTGGTACGTACAGTGCGTGGTATGCTAGCATATGGGGCATATGGGCCAAACAACGACCAAGGTCACACCAGTAAAGATTCCAGCTTGACCACTGCATAAAAAGATGTATTGTGCCTCCAGTCCTTTACATATCCAAGCCAACAAGCTAGGTTTATATTGAACAAGTTTGGATCTAGCTATCCGAGTGGTCTTACACTGCTACAGAAAAGCTGTAAAGGCAGCTTTCAATTTCTGAATATCAGAATGTCTCAACAAAAAGGGCGGTGTTTGCATGGGATATAATAAACGCGCAAAGCTAATCATTTTAGATAAGCGACACCGCCCCATCAGAGATAAAGGTAGAGATTTCCAGCTCTGTAATTCTGCCAACATCTTGGTAATGATAGGAGTATAATTCAATTTATACATATCAGGAACTTGCTTTGTGACCTGAACTCCCAAATAGGTAAAAGCATGTTTGACTAATTTCAAATGGACAGTAGATCAACAGGCAACGTAGGATGAAGATACAAAAATTCACTTTTAGTATAGTTTATACGAAAGCCAGAAAAAGGTCCAAAAAGTGGTCTATGTCGCAGTATTATAGGTAAATCTTTTTCAGGGTTCCCCAGAAACAGCATTACATCATCAGCAAACATGGCTAATTTGACTTTCTTGTTTTGAATAGTTATCCCTGTAAATAAATTTGGATCACGAAAAGATCTCGCCAGTGGCTCAATGGCCAAATTGAACAAGGTCTACTTATCTGAGGACAGATAAGTAGAACTTGAATACATATCATTATATAAAGTGGTCAAGCTAGGGGTAACTTGGTCCACCAATATCTTGAAAAAGTCGTCCGGTAAGCCATCCAGTCTTGGGGCCTTGAAATTAGCTGACTGCTTGATCACAGATGTAACTTCCTCAGATGTAATAGGAGAATTAAGGCAATATATTTCTTCTTCTGACACGTGGCAATTTCAACCGATCTAAAAATGCCTGACCCAGTGCAATATCACTTGTGATGTATAAAGATTTTGATAGTAGGAAGAAAAAAGCAGCGATATCACGAGGTAAGTGTTGGACAGAGCCAGTAGCATTTTAAACACTTGTAACTCTTGGAGGTGTTCGAAAACCTTTAGCTAGATTGGCAAGTAGTCGGCCTGACTTGTCGCCAAGTCTAAAAAATTCTGCTGATTTTATAAGCACAGATAATAGTATCATACTGATGCAACCAGAAATCACAAAGCAAACTTAGTTTGGAGCCATTCTTCCCTGTCGTTTGCTAATAAAGATTCTTTAAATTTCAAAAAAGCCTGACGGGCCTGGGTACTGGTTTCTATATATTTAGCTAATAATTTCTTTTTTTGCGAAAACACACGGGCCATAACTATGTCCCTCAGAAGTTCCTTGGCTGTATCTAAGTATTACTGAGGTGTATTTTGGTGGGCGGCATTGTGAAACTCAAAATCTAGCCACCTGTGCTTCAGGTGTTGTTGAAATTGCTCATCTTTGGCTAGAAAGGCTGGGAAGCACCAGGTGAAATCGGTCTGGTGCAAATACTCTCAGTTAAATACAAAAGGACTGGGGCGTGATCCGAAATAACGATGGGATGAATAGTAACTGTCTCCAATTTTAGTAGTAGGTCAGGGTATAGTCTCTGTCCAGAGGGTGCAAATGCCTCCAGGAGTCAGACTCATTGCTTAAAGGAACAATTGAAAAGAAGAATCATTTGACACATTAGACCCCTGCCTTGACGGAGGTAGATATTGTGCTAGCAGTATTATTAAAATCGCCCGCCAACAACATGGGAATTGCTAGAAGATTTTGAACAACTGTAAGAAGGTTATCATAAAATAGTCCATTATCCTGATTGGGACCATATACTGCCAACAACGTATTAGGGCATTAGGCATTAGCCGGAAATTGCAAGGTTAACGAAGCCCATCTGGCATCCGAAGGGTCACAAGACTTGATAGATATGGTATATTGGAGCCTTTTATGTAGCAATATTACACCCAAACGTCTGCCATGAGCAGAAGCAACCCAGACCTCACCAACCCAAGTTTTTGTCAACAAATGAAACAAAGATGACTGTAGATGCGTCTTTCGGAGGATCACAATAGCAGCTTGTAATTTTTTTAGGTGCCTGAGAACCATAAAGCGTTTTGAGGGGAGCGTAATCCTTTAATATTCCAATGAACAATTTTCATTAAAGGAGGCAAAAATGAAAAAGGAGTAGAGAACCGCAGGTAGATCAACTCGTTGCTTGAGGCCATCCCAGCCGTGTGGCCTCAGAAAAATATAACTGCCACCAAATGGGGGCAACTGTATTGGGTGAGGAGTGGACAGTCTTTCCACTAATTTAGTACCACATTGCATAACCAGGGTATGCTGAAACCCAGAACAAATTAACAACAAACATAACAACAAAAAGATTATAGCAAAACTCACTTGCGCTTGACTTCCTTTTTTCCCAGTGAGGAAATACTTAAAAATTGAGGAAAAATAACCCTGGGCAGGTTACACTGCTGAAAAAAAACTTGTTGCCAGACATGTAGAACCATGGGCAAAAAAGAATACATTCTTAGAAGTTAAGATGTGTGCAAAGGTGGACAACAGGCTCCCTCTATTGGACAAAGAAAAAAAAAATTCCTTCTTTCTTTTTCTTGTTTTCACTTCTTGTGCCATGTATACTTAAGAGAAATCTCAGTCCTGTTACATTTATGGCGGGAGGTGAACATTATGAGGAGGCAACAGGAGAAGAATGAGTGGAACGTGACTTACGCTCCCTGTCTGATTTTGAATGGTCGACGTCTTCCAGCGAAACTACAAAATCCATAGCCTGTTGTGGATCTTTAAAAGAATGGGCTTCTTTATCAGCTGTGAATATTTTAAATACTGCTTGGTACATGAGGGAAAATCTTAACCCCTTAGATATCAGTTGTTTGCAAACTTGTGAAAAAGCTTGTCTTTCCTTTGTCATTTAAGCCACATAATCTGAAAAAAAGAATTTACTTTAGTATCGTCAACAGTGACGTTTTCATGTGACTGATCAGCTCTCAGCAAATGGACTTTGTCAGGAAAGTGGAGATAATCTACAATAATGGGTCTTGGAAAGGGCCTATTGTGTTGCATTGGTCCCAGCCTGTGAGCTCCGGAAGGCCCGGAGGTAAATTTGTTTTATTCTAAGCTTTTTGTTTTGCCATATCTGTTAATATTAAAATGTCATCCGCTTCAAGTAGAATAATACTAATATGGAAATAATTCCTTATCTTTATAACTTTTATGGCTGGTTTTAAATGGATAGTTTGAGTCAAAGTTTCCAAGACAAGGGAGAAATATATTGGGGATAATGGATATCCTCATCTTGTTATGTTGGTAATTGAAAAGGGATAGACCGCATAGTGGTAGGAATGTAGAGCCATAACAGCTTTAATTATGAATCTGTGAAATCCAAATTTTAACAGAAGAGATTGCAAATATCTCCAATGCTCCATGTCTAGTGCTAGGAAAATAGTGGGGATTCTTTTAGACCCTGCATATCTGAAAACTTTAATCTAGTAATCTCTGGTGCCTGCCTTCCCCTAATAAATCATACTTGGTCAGGGATAAGAAATTAAGTAATCAGTTGCATCGCTATAGCTTAAGCATACAGTATATCCTAGGATCTATCTTTATTAAAGAGATGGGTTCGAAGTTTTGTGGTCCAACAGGGTTCTTTCCTGGGTTTGGAATTGGAATCAAAAGGGCTTGAAGCATCTCAGATGGTAGAGAGTCATCTACCATCACAGTATCGTGAATTATTACTACTAACTGTGGCATAAGAGTTTGAGTAAAAGTCTGAAAATGCTACAGAAAAAAAAAATTAGTACTTGGGAGTTTAAAACAGTTTTGCTTATCTTATTATCACAATGCTAATCTACATCAATATTTATTTATGCTTTTAGGGCTTGTTCAGACAACAGGCAGTAACAGTGGTTCCTGGGTGACTCTCGAAATTTGGCATCTTGCCATCTTCTCCATTCGCTGAGCTGATTGTTAATGTTTTACAGCGGACAGTACTGAAATGCTTGCTATTATCCCAAGTTCGTTCCTTTTGCATGCCACGCATGAGGCACTACATGTACAACTGCGGGCACAGTTTGTGCAGGAGCGACAGCCTCGCCACCCATTTGAACTACCCCCTAGTCATTAACATTTACTACGCTATTTAAAACTAAAAAAAAGTTTTGGCTTTTTGTACATTTTACTCCTTTCTCTGGAAAGAATGTATTCTAGTTTTGAAAGGGTAAAAACAAGCACACAGCTGCAAATGCAGTTTTAAGCTTTTTTTTTTTTTTTTGTACAGCATACTTCTAGCAGCGTTGTTAACGTTTTCCTAAGAGCCCCTCAATACTCAATACTAGTTTTTTACATTTCTTTTGTTGTGTTGAGTTCTAGCACTTCTGCTAGCCTGTAACAATAACTCAGAGCTTTATGCTTAGTCCGCTAAAGCAGAAGGCAGGGAAAACATTCATTTCTAAAACCATTACCTGTCACCTCCCCAATACTATTACATAGGGAGATTGTTCATGCCCTTTTGCAATGAAAAAAAAAAACTTGATCGGGTTCTATTTTTGCTGTGTTGCAGTAAAGATGTTTTAATTTACTTCCTGTCCCTTTGATACACTAGGAAGCGAGAGAAGATCTTTCTAATGGAGATGTGTTTTATGTTGATTTTTGTATTTATTTATTTTATTTTATTTTATTTTTTCAGGATGCTTCAGACCCTGAGCAAACGAATGCTGAACTTGTATCTCATCCAACTCAAACCTAACATAGTGAAGGATGACCATTTTATGGGCTGCAGTTCTAAGCAGGAAGAATCCTGATAAAATGGAATTTGGAATGTGATGGACTTAAAAAGCACTGGGTCTTTAAAACAGTCATGCGTCTCTCAGCTGTTTTCAGGTCCACTTGCCTACACTTCATACTTCTCCTTGCACTCACTTTATTTCTGGCCCCCATTTGTTTCCGCAATTTCCTCTACTCCCCCTTGTTTTCACGACAACTTAATCTTCAGCGTCTGAGTCGAGAGTTTCTATATAAAAATCTTAAGGATGGTTCTGACGCCTTGCAGCACTTCCATCAAATCCTCGCTATGTCTAGTGCCTTTCCTCCTAATACATCCACCCCTTGTGGCCATAGGCCAGTGGGGGGTCTTCACCCATCAGGTGTAAGCGGTTCCACTACATTGGTTGTCACCATAATCACAACAAGGCGCCGGCTTGAATATCATTACCTTCTACAGGTGGCACGTGGATTTCTTGACCGGGTGTCTGAGTGTGGTCAAGACTGCTCTACATTTCAGGTCTTAATTTGTAACGTTGATCCACTTCCTGAGGACCACTCTGATGCCTGTCTCCTGTCCCAATTTTTGCCAATGGTGGCACGTTATCAGAGCAAGCACCTGGACACAGCCCCTAACCGATTTGAACAGGAAAAGCAGGATTACTCCTTCTGCCTTTCACGCACGTTAGAGACGTACAACCCAGAATATGTGTTACTGGTAGAGGATGATGCGGTCCCTTTGAAAGATATTTTTAATGTATTCTTCCATTTGGTTCAGGTACGCTTCCCACATGAGCCTTTAGGGGGCGGCCTATATGTCAAATTTTACCACCCAGAAAGACTTCAAGGTTACATTAATCCGGAGCCCATGCGTATTCTGGAGTGGATTGGTCTAGGAGGGCTAGCAGGTATGGTCCTTACCTGGGTGTATACTGTTGCCTTGCGCCAACAGAACTTTCGCTGGTCTGTGTTTGTGGTATTTTTCATTTACACCATGCTACTTGCAGAACTAGCAGGGCGCCATTACCTACTGGAACTGCGGAGAATTTCTCCAGCTCTTTACAACATTGTGCCTGTCACAGAGTGCTGCACACCGGCTATGCTGTTTTCTGAGACGTCTGCCAGAAGGACTCTATCCTACTTGGAGGAAATACAGTGCAAGCCTGGTTACGCCAAGGATATTGCCTTGTACCAAGAGCTCAAAAAAAGAGGGGAGTTGGCTTGGGCACTGGAGCCCAATATGGTGAAACACATTGGAATGTTTTCAACACTTAGAGGATCTTATGAAGGAGAAGAACCTCAGCTGCTATAATATTTCTGGTGTTCTCTCCAGCCCTTTTTAGTCGTGTCCACGACATGACACTTTTTAGTAGTCATCCATCTGTCAGACAGCCACTCGGGCTGGGATTTATTTTAGGGAGCGTTGTCAATGAGTCAAGTTGGCAGACTGTCAGCCCTGCTAACAGAGCATGGGAGCATGGGATCTCTACTATTGTAATTTTTTACTTTTTATCTTTTCCACTCCAGACCCTCTGGGCAGAACTAAGAGGCTCCTGCCTGTAACCGAATGTTTGTTTGTTTGTTCTTTACATGGAGCTGTTATTTTTCTGGAAGGGATGGTCACTAAAAATCAGACCATTAAGGCCATGTTCAGACCTACTTCTTAAAACCATGGCATGTAACTGCTCCTGGATGACTACTCTGCACAGCTAGGCATTCAGGATTACAAGAACGCTTGTGTTTGCAAAGGCCTGTACAGGCATTTATAGGCATTTCTTCTGGATATTTAAACACTTGAAAAAGCGGGTGTCTGGGTGTCTGTTTTTCGATTCAGCAAGGACAATGGAACAATTCCCTTTTAAAACGCCTATAAACGTTTAGACAGCAAAGTGACCATACAAGATGCATGGAGCTTCTGAACAACCTAAAGCCTGCACAAAAACCAGACCCATTTGTTTTCATTTAGATTTTTTTTCAAAATGCAATTTCAAGATTTTGAAGGCTGTAAAATCACTTACAAAAGCCTGGAAAAACGAAGGTCTGAACATAGGCTATGTGCTGCAGGGCCCTGGTGTTAGTGTAGGTTTCCTGTGTAAGTCATCGTTTACAGTAGCATTTTTGCTTTTGGTTTTACTTCTTAAAACTTCTTGCAAAAATAGTTAACATTGAAACAAATGGTTCAAATACTTTTCTTTTTTTTTTTTTTTTTTTTTTGAAGGCTAGGCTAGAAAAGGGGGGAACGTTGCTCCATATATATTTATATATATTTTTTACTACCAATATGAACTAAGCCTAAATTATTACACTATAATACAAGAGTTTGCACGCTTTACGAGCATAGGACACTAGAAAGCTGGTTCACCATACAGGGGCACTGGACTTTTGAGACATAAGACATAATGCAGATGATGGAAAATGAGACATAATAGAGACCGGTATTAGAAAGTGGGAACATAGGGGGTCAGTGGAGAGATGACAAAATCATAAGTTACTGGATACCTATGGCACAAAGTCTGGGAACACGAAATTTGTTGTTTTTCCCTGCATTGACCACCCAACTACAGTTCTCCCAGTAAAATACTGTATTTTTGTAATAGAAATTGTACAAATATGTGGTCCATATAGACTTTATTTCATGTTTTGCACTAGAAGGAAAATCCCTTAACTTAAGAAAGTTTTCCACTTTCTTAAGGAAAACCTGAGAGGTGTCTTCTTGGAAAAGAAACGGACATAACCTGTTATGATATGCAATCTAAAGCAAATGCTTTTCCCCTTGCTTTTTGAGCACTTACACTGAGAGAATTTCCTGAAAAGTTGGGGAAATCTTCCATCCCCTCAGCTGCTTAGAAGTAATAATGTGTGAGGCAAAGCAAATCACCTTATTGCCTTATTGTAAAAATGAGAACAACTTTTTCATAACCGTTGATGTGCAATGTCTTAACTTTTTGTATTGTTTTTGAAAATGTGTAATATTTGCCTGTGTATTGCTTTTTTTCAGAAAAATTTACACTGGATTAAAATCTAAATGTACTAAAGCAAAACTGCATCCAAATGAAATAAAATTAAGGAACCCTGTTACCAAACCTAATGTCTTATTGGTATACCTATCAATGCTAGATTTAAAATACTACCTTTTGCTTAGCAATCCTGAGCCCTGATTTTCTTTGATGTGAAAAAATGCACTTTAAAAGACCTTCACACCTTCCAGTGCTTTCTTCTTTTTTTTTTTTTTTTTTTTTTTTTAAGATCTCAATATTTTCTTTATTAAAGGACCAATTGTAAATTTGCATAATAGGAGGAGAATTGCATTTCCAGTTTCTTGTGAAAAATAGTTTGGCCAAAAGTAGGATTTGAATAACCAGAATAACTATATTCAATAGGTGAGAACAAAAATTGTCAGGTCGGGAAGATAAAACTTACCACAGGTCATCCTGGTTATGTGCCAAACCTCATAATTTGATATGTCAAAAAAGAATGGTAGGGAATGGAAGGGAAGCAGAAAGGAGGCTTTTATGACACTAAATTTGTACAGATAAAACGAATTACTTTTATTATAAATTAAAATAGATACAATTACATATAGACAAAAAAAATTGTATAAAAAAAGTAACCTTTCTTACAGCGTTCAAGATGAATGCAATATCAGATCAAGAACTAATACCTCATAAACAGATGGTATTTGTATTTTACAATGGTATTCAAGTTTCCAGATTCACATTTTAAGTCTTGTTCCCAATGCGTTTCGCCTGTTTTGGCTTCATCGGGATATATTGAGGCTTTCAGAACTGAAATACAAATGTCAAAGAATGATACCTGTCTCCAAATATTCTATCCTAATCAAGTCAATTAAAAAAAAAAAAAAAGTAATTCCCACCAGATAGAAATAATGATTTGATAATGTAGTATTGTTACCCTATTTGACAAGGTGTGTGCATGTTGTTACAAGGTATAAAGTATATATAATTATTTACATCCAAAACAGACACAACATATTGTCATTTATAGGATATGGCTTCCAAATATGTTGGAAAATCTATAATGAATTTGTTTGATGTAGCGTAATTTTTTTCTCTATCACTTATTAGTGATAATAAATTGTTGACGACTTACAGGTATGTGTCTGGTGTCCCCGTATGACAAAAATGATGGAGTATTGAAATGGTAACCTCTACTAGCTGCGTTACTGTAATATCTAGTAGGAAAGAGGTGTTTATAGGTTATCATGATGGTTATAAAATCAAATAAGGTGGATAAATTAAAGACTTTTGAAAAGTAGCGGTAGAGCATACTTCCACCTAGGGGAATCGGCAAGTTGGTCACATCATTGGTTGTTCAGAAACCAGAAGATGATACTATAGTCCAAAAATTAGATATTATGCCCAGATAATAGCAAAAAGATCAGATCTGAGCATGTAAGCTACTTAAAGGATGTCTCTGGGTTGGTAACTGGGGATAAAGAAAAGTCAGATTTAATAAACACTTTTTTTAGCTTTGTGTACACAAAGGAAAATGGCAGAGCTCAAAGTCCAAACTCATAATAGCAATGTTACTGCCTTAAACAGTTCACAATGGCTCAAAATTGATATGATTGAGAAACATTTGGGCAAAATTAAGGTTGACAAAGCACCAGGACCCAATGGATTACCCAATGTCCTCAAAGAGCTGAGCTCAGTTATTTCAAAGCCATTATTTCTAAATTTTAGAGACTCTCTAATCACTGGCATGGTACCAATGGATTGGCATAAGGCCAATGTGGTTCCTATCTTCAAAAAGGGAGCAAAGGCATTACCAAGTAACTACAGACTGGTTAGTTTAACGTCCATAGTTGGAAAGGTCATAGAGCGTATGATAAAGAACCACATAGAGAAGTTTCTGCTAGAAAATATTATAAGTGATAGTCGGCATGGCTTCAAGAAAGACCGAAGTTGTCAAATAGATTTACTCTTTTTATGAGGAAGTAACTCAACAGGTAGACAGTGGAGTAGCAGTTAATATAATGTACTTGGACTTTGCTAAAGCATTTTTTTGCCTTCCTTTTGTCCAGTTCTTTTAGGGGGTCTCCAAACGGACCATCAGAGATGAGACAGTAGATCAGGATTAGGAAGATTTATTGTTGCAACAGAGAAAATCAAATGCTTAGCTGTTAAAGCAAACAGGTTCTAACTAAAACCAGGAAATGCATCAATCTGTATAGGCATACAGAATCACTCTTGTATAGGAGGGCTTAAGGCGGTATTTAATTGTCATTAAGCAAATTGTTCAATAACCTAATCCGAAGTCCATATAGGCTTAAAATTTCACAAACAGTTAATGGGGTGGATAAACCACGTGTCTAGCACTTTTGGCACAGAAATGACTGTCCACCATCTTGGATTCCTATTCAAACTGGTTCTAACCGTGAGGGTCTCATATCAGCCTTCAAGACCATTCTGTGTTCAGCTTTTCAGGATCATTCCGCTGATTGTTTCTGTTGCAGGTGCTGCTCTCTGAAAACAAACAAAGCGGTAACTATTCTTCATAGAACCAGAGTATATTGTATATGCTATATACAGACCCCCTATATTTTTCTCTCACTCTGGACCAGCTTTGTCTTATAGGGTTTTATATCTGGGATATGTTTATTTCCCTACTGGTTGAACTTGATGGCCTTTTTTATTTTATTTTTTCCAACCTAACCTACTATGTACTATGTAAGATGTTTAGGTGTATCTCTTACCTCCAGTACTCCTCAAGAACTATTATCACATGAACTACACAAATATTTTCAAAGTATTATATGTATTAGTATTATTAAGAAATAACAAATTAAAAAATTAGAGTGTTGACCATAATGAAACCTTATAGTATTCAATAAAGTAATGTTTACTTGCATTGATATATCTTGCGGGGTACATAAAGCCTATTGCTAATTAGGCTTACTTAAAAAAAAAAAAAAAAAAAAAAAAAAAGTTAAGGAAGGAGAAGTGGAGTGAGCTGAATAAGGATCTAAAGGGAACAGATTAAGATACCAATACCAATAGGTTTTAGTAGTGAGTTGTATATAAATTAACTTTAGACAAAAAGTTGTATGTCAGTTCAGGCAAATGGTCCTGTACAGTTCTGTAGCAGTTTAAATCTTGTACAATTGTACATGTTTGTACAATCTTGAAGTGTGAGCAGGTAGGTATATCCCTAGAAATGTTACCTCTATGGGTTCCCAGGTGAATGGGTAGCATTTTTCCAAAACGTGATTGAAGGCCAGGGGAAATGTTTAAGGCTAAATGAAATGTTGCTTAATTGTTGGAGAACTAATTGAATAGAGAGAAGTGATAGACAGTTTAGTTACCATCAATATTACATTGTCCACAAACACATTAATCTTGTGTTCTCTACCATTTTTGTAATATGTTTTATTCCATGATGTGAACGTATGTGTTCAGCCAATGGTTCAAGAAGGAGAACAAAATTAATAGGTGAGAGTGGGCATCCTTGTCGTGTGCCATTTGTGATCTCAAAATAGTTGATTTGATCGGTCCAGTAAATCCAAATTTATCTAGAACCATTGAAAGATATCACTAGTAAACCCTGTAAAAAGCCTTCTCTGCATCTAAAGAAAGAAGCAGAGAAAGGTATTTTTATAGTTTTAACAGACCAAATTATGTTGATCAAGCGTCTGGTTCCATCTATGGGCCAACAATTTTTAGCAAATATTTTAACATCTGAATTTATTAAGGATATTGGTCTATAATTATTTGTACATGAGGGATCCTTTTAATGTTTTGGTATAGTTACTATAATAGCATGGAACAAGATACAGGGCCAATTTGTTGCTGAATTGCTTATAGTATTCATTTTGAAAGCCATCACCTCCTAGGGTTTTATGACTAGGAAGTGTATGAAAAATGTTCTTAATTTCCTAGATTGAAAAGGGTGCTGATAAACATTAAACTTGTTCTGGTTTCAAAGGTGGTAGTTGGATTGATTTTAAAAATGAAGCAATCAATTAGTTGGTTCAATGGGGTTATATAAAGATTTACAGTAATGCATAAAAGCTGGTAATGTCTCTAGGGTGAGAACATATCTGACCTGTAGTTGGATCCTTAATAGAAAGTATTTGAAACTGTCAACCTGTTAGCTAAATATGCTCCAGCTTTTTTGCTAAGAGCATAATGGTTTGCTTTAAATTTCTTTATATTTTGTTCAAATATAATGTGATTAATATAATTGACATATTTAGTGGTGAAATACAAATTTTCATGTGCCCCTCCAGTGACCAAAAATCCATCAGGAATAGATATCTATACCATAAAAAATGTTACGATCTGGGAACAAGCTCTGTCAGATTTGCTATAGCAACTAGGAGGTTCACAGAGTTAAATACTCTGGGTTCAGCTCACAGACAGCTGTAATGGTGCAGGAGAAAGACAGAAGCGTAGTCAGGGAGAAAGCCAAAGTCGGTATCTGGGTAAATCAGGTTAACAGGAGCAAGCAATAAGAGTAGTTGGTAAATCAGTCGTCAAAGGTCGATACACAGGCAAATAGCAGATAAGGTAATGTAGAAATAGTAAGGCAAGACAATGGCAGGAGCACAAAAATCTGGCAAACAGAAAACTCATGGCAGAGCCTAAATAGGAAGTCAGAGTGAGGAGCAAAGAGTTCAGGTTATCAGGGAAGCTTGACTGTGAAAACAGGCAAGGAGCTATCCAGCACTTCAGATAGCCTAATGGGTAGAGCTACCGCCAGCCAAAGAAGCAGTCCTGGGTTCCGATCCCGAAAAAGATATATGTGAGGGTCGAAAAATAAGTAAAATCTCTTTCAGATCCATGTTGGCACCGCTAAACATCGTAGTAGACATCCCGGGTGTGTTAGATTTTGAAGCAGGGTGCTGCACAAAGTCCAACATCACAGTCAGGACAGTAGAACCTGGTTTCCTTGCCTTTCTTCCTTCCTCTGTCATCGGTCTTTGAGCAGCAAACCACGCACATCCTTGTAGGTACCCCCTTTTTCTGGGTTGGTGGAATGTATCCAGTGAAGTGACGACCGGGTTCACAACGGTGGAAGCACGACGTCCAGGTCTATTCATAGCCACTGATGGTGTTTGGTGGTTCTTGACCATGGATTTGGAAACTTGCAAAATGAAGTCTGAATGATTCACAGGCCTCTGACTATTTTTTTTGTACAGAACATAGGCATTCCATAGGCACTGCTCAACTAGATGCCTGAAAATCATTTTGTAGTACTTCCTTTGCTGTTTCCTCATCGCTGGGTAGAATGTCATAGCTTGATCAACTCTGTCGACACCTCCCATGGTGTTGTTGTAGTCAATCACCACCTGTGACTTCATCACTTCTTTCCCACATTTTGTGTGTACCAGAGCGGTGGAGGCATCATGGACAGTACTTATCAGGCACACATCTTTCTTGTCATGGCATCTCGGGGCCATCATCTTTCCTTTCTGCCAGGCAACAATTTCTCCTGTCTTCAGCTTCCCTTTTGCAAACAATGATGGCAGGTTGCGCCGGTTAGCCCTAACAGTTCCATACACATCTGTTCTGTGTTGCAGAAGGAACTCATAAAGCTCAGGAGAGGTGTAGAAATTGTCAGTGACACAATAGCCCTGATCTAGCAATGGCTCAATGAGGGAAAGCACTGAAGATGTTGCCAATCCATAATAGCTTTATCTGGGGTTGAACTGTGTCCCTTTTCCAGTGTACAGTACCGTATTCCAAATGTAGCCAGATGAGGACTCGCACAGCATATAGGTCTTCACGCCAAATCGTGCCCTCTTTGATGCAATGTTCTGCACCCAGCTGAGCCTCCCCTTATAAGCCATTAGACTTTCGTCAATGCTGACATCTTTTTCTGGCACATAGGTTTGCTGGAAATTTTGTAGAATCATCTGAGACACTTCCCAAATTTTCTTCAGTTTTGGTGCAGGATGGGTAGTCTCTTCATTCTTCATTGTTTGTGAAGTGCAGGTACTTCATTATGAGGGAAAAGCGGTATTCTGGCATGACTGTGCTATACAATGGAGTGGCAATCATTGTATTCTTGGACCAGTACCACTTCTGCATTGGTTTGCCCACAACTTCCTGCAGAATCGCCAAGCCCAAAAACAGCCAAATGTCATCCTTGGTCACAGGTTCCCACTTTCTGCTTCTTGCAAACCTCAGGTGTGTAGCACCTTGTTGTTGTCCAGTGTACCTGCATAAAAATAAAAAAGGTATTTTAGGATATGTTCTTTTTATAGTGTGAAGGGTGCAAGTAATATGTTAGCAAACACAGAGCAACATTTATGTTTGCATAAAAAAAAAAGCAAAAAATTTAAAAAGACATGGTTACATAAAAAAAAAATTTAAAAAGTTAGCACAAAGCAGCATACATGTTGGCATAAAAAAAATGTAAAAAGCAAACACAAAGCAGCACACGTCTGCATAAAAAAAATGACCAAAACATTTCAAAAAGTTAGCAAACACAGAGCTTACCTGTTTGTCTCTGCAACAGTTTTTTTCGATAACTTCATTGGTCAAAAACCATCTCAGGTATGCCAGGGGGTCGTCGCATTCAGCCTCAATTTTCAGCCCAGGTGCGCTGGTGAATGGAAATCTTTGCGGTGCTGCCTGGTCCACATCAAGGTCAATAGGACACCATGTGGGCACAGCACTGACCTCAGGTTCAGAATCGTTGCTCAGTTCACTTTCGCTGTCTGATGACAAATTTCCTGGTGAATCACTATCACTCGATTCCACAAGGGACTCCAAATCGCTATCGCTGCTTTCAAATTCCTCCAAAACAGCGCTTGCGCCGGCGAGATGCCTTTTGGATGCCATGTGGTCTCCAGCAATCAGTCAGGAACAATCAAGGTCAAAGACAAAGTGTTGAAATGATACATTCAGGAAGTGATTTATAAGTCATCAAAAGGTCAGATCAAGGTCAGGGCTAATAGTGGGCAAAATGTAAATCAGGGCACTGGGCAATGATGCTTGGTGCACTAAAATGTTTTTTTTATTTTGTGTTTGTGTTTTTTACTTTAAAAAAAAAATTTAAAAGCAGATTACATAGTAATCTGCTTTTAAATTTCCCGCCCCCAGAATCCATCACTCCATCCCATCACCTGGAAGATGTCACACATCTTGCCGGGTGATGCGGTGGGGATGTCCCCGCCCCGCTCACTCCCCTGAAGCTGCTTGCATCACCCAGAGGCTGATCTCCAGGTGATGCGAGCAGCTGCAGTAAATTCCAGGGGTGATGCCAGCTGGAAATCGCTGCTGGCATTACCCCCGGAATTTTCTATTGGTGATCGCATCTGCAGTTAGATGCAATGCACCTTGCAGAAATCCTGCAGGGTGCATCACATCTTACTGCATATGGGAGCAGCAGAGTGGCAGGACCCGGGCGGTATTTAAAAGCAGATTACTCGGCCCTATTTCCGGCCCGGCCACGCCCCCTGACGGAGAGGCGCCCCGGCATCACAGCGGGATCGTCCAATCGCCGCTGGAGTGCGGGGCTGAGGTAAGAGGGACCCCAAAAGTTACCGCGAGTGTGACTTGGGGTTACCGCTTTTTGCTAGTTTTTTCCACCCAGTGTCACTCGGGATTACCGCTAGGGGGGTTAAGTTGGGTAATTTCTCTCATAAGTATAAATCTTTTAAACAGACTATTAAGTCCTCTTGCATTACCGATAGAAAATGAATCACCATAGAAATCATTGAACTACTGTGTATTGTTGGAAAATATTATTATAATGAAATAGAAGATTGTAGATTTTAAGTAATATCATATTGGTATTAACATTAAACAAAGAGAAGACAGCTGGCTCTAGGGTAAGAGGGTAGTGGGTAAAAAAAAAAAAACCTGTATAAAATTCAGGTGAGATTGGGAAATAAATCTGCTTCTTTTGGGACTTGTAAATAGGAAATACTAACATTATGATCTACTGGGAGATGAATGAATAGGATTATATATACGTATAGTTAAATTTGCTATACTTATCAGCCCTTTACTACATACTTAGGAGTAGCTGGAGACTTTGGAGGTTCTTGGCAAGAAGTAAGTAGCACAACTTGCAAATCCATAAAAAGTTTTATGCCTGCTTCTTCAGAAGAAATGGCAAAAGGTTTCCTATTATAGTTGAGTGTGATCTTTGTGGGGTATCCCCATCTGTAGAGATTATGTTCAATAGAATTTGTCGAATTTGGGTTATAGGAGCCAATTTTCTCTTTTTTTGTATTGTGAGAAAGGTCCACATAAATAAATGGATATCCACATAAGGATGTGGTAATGGAGAGGTTTTCCTTGCTATTGCCAAGTTTCTCTTTTATATGAAAGAAATGTATCCTAGCTAAGACATCTCTTGCATTACACATTGCATAAAATGGACAAATTAAAAAGCTAAAAATAAATGTTCATTTCTAATACTTGGTTGAAAACCCTTTGCTGGCACTGACAGCCTGTAGTCTTGAACTCATGGACATCACCAGATGCTGAGTTTCCTCCTTTTTAATGCTCTGCCAGGCCTTTACTGCAGCGGCTTTCAGTTCAGATCAGGTGACTCACTTGGCCATTCACTTCTTTTCTTTTCACTATTTCACTTCTTTGCTTTAATAAACTCCTGGGTTGCTTTGGCTGTATGTTTTGGGTCATTGTCCATCTGTAATCTGAAACCCCTCCCAATCAATTTTACAGCATTTAGCTAGATTTGAGCAGACAGTATGTCTCTGAACACCTCAGAATAAATTTTGCTGCTTTTGTCCTGTGTCACATGATCTATAGACACTAGTGTCCCAGTGTCACTGGCAGCCAAGCCATCACACTGCCTCCGCCATGTTTTACAGATTACGTGGTATGCTTTGGATCATGAGCTATTCCACGCCTTCTCCATACTTTTTGCCATCATTCTGGTAAAGGTTGATCTTGGTTTCATCTGTCCAAAGAATGTTTTTCCATAACTGTGCTGGCTTTTTTAGATGTTTCCTTTTCATGATGTACCAAACTGTAGATTTTGCTACTCCTAATATTGTAGCAATTTCTCGGATGGGTTTTTGCAGTTTAAGGATGGCTTGTTTCACCTGCATGGAGAGCTCCTTTGACCGCATGTTGTCTGTTCGCAGCAAAATCTTTAAAATACAAGCACCCCATCCTCAAATCAACTCCAGGCCTTTTATCTGCTTAATTGATAATGACATAATGAAGGAATTGCCTACACCAGCCCACATCAATTACTTTTGAGCCCCTAAAATGAAGTGATTCAAGTGAATGTGTAAAAAAAAAAAAAAGGCCTTAATTCCTCACATTTTTATGCAATCTTTTTGTTCAACCCACTGATTTAAAGCTGAAAATCTGCAGTCCACCTGTATCTGAGTTGTTTCATTTAAAATTGTGCTAATGTACAGACCCAAAATTAGAAAAAAAGTTGTCTCTGTCCAAATATTTATTGACCGACCTGTTGGAAGCCTGCATGGAATGAGGTCTTAAAAGTTGTTTTCCTATAAAACTGATTAAATAATTAACACTTCCAGGAGTGTGGGATCCCTAATTGTGCATTGGCACCAGGTTCCTGAACTCTCCACTTGCTACTATATGATTTCCTTGTGAGTGTGGCTCCCGGCGCTGCCCATCATGGCATTTTCAAGACTAATGGTGGAAATTGATCAGAGATGAGCCTACAATGTTCACAACATATATGAGGATATTTTATAGATAATATATATCTGTTTCTTTTTTCTGTTTATTCCTTGACGGTCTTGTAAATGAGCATACACTTAACATGGTTATGTAACAGTCTTTAGAAAAAAAATAAAGTGAAAGGAAAGGTTATTTGGAGACAATTAGGTAGACTAATATTATTATTTCACAGTATTTATATAGCGCCATCATATTATGCAGGGCTGTACAAAGTCAATAGTCGTGTCACTAACTGTACCTCAAAGGAACTCAATCTAATGTCCCTACCATAGTCATATGTCATTAATGCAACCTGCAAACTCAGGTTCAAGACACAGATAGTGTCCTGGCCAAGATTTGAACCTGGGACCTAGCGCTGCAAAGACAAGAGTGCTAACCTCTGAGCCACTGTGCTGCCCTTAGGAATAAGGAATAAGTTTGGGCTACATCGAAGAATGTTGTTAGGTAAATCTGCTGTATTTATACAAAACTCAAAGCCTGAGATTACCAGCGAGTTTTAAAGAAAGAGTTGCAGGAGGATGTCTAGTGTACAGCCATGGGAAAGACACCCTTTTTTCAATTCTAAAGTGTGTCTCCAGACATACCAAAAAGTCATCTAGTCCTTCGCAATTCATAAAATTAGATAAGTACAACCTCACATGACACTGTCAATATTTATTTATTAAAAGTTAAAACACAGAAACTGTTTGAGAAATTAGGTACAACCTTGTCACTTCCATAGTAATAAAGAAGATAAAAAAGTAACAGCCAAGTGGGCCCTGAGAAGGAGCGTGGACCGCATTGGTAACTGACATCTTGAAGTGTGGTGTGGAGTGTAGTGCATCGTGAATGCCACCCCGAAGTGTGTAATACACTTTAAGTAAATGGAGTACTGACAGGAGGTGGTGGGCCCTGAGAAGGAGCATGAACAGCATTGTTAACTGTTATCTAGAGCTGGGTGTAGTGCAACATCAATGACACCCAGAAGTGTACAGTTTTAGTGAATGGGAGTACTGACAGCAACAGCAGGAGGAGCAGGAGCCAATGGGCCCTGAGACAATGCAGTGAACGCATTGGTAACTGGCATCTAGAGCTGGGTGTAGTGCATCGTCAATGTCACCCAGAAGTGTGTAATACAATTTAAGTGAATGGAGTACTGACAGGCGGCAGCTGCAACAGCATGAGGAGGAGGCGGTGGGCCCTGAGACGGAGCATGGACCGCATTTGTAACTGGCATCTAGAGCTGGGTGTAGTGCATTATCAATTCCACCCCGAAGTGTGTAGTGCAAATATATGAAATTTGTGATTAAACGTAGAAGGGTCAGACCAAGATGTTTGCACTAACTAGCTCAAACTTTTTATCAAGGCAGGCTCAGCTGACAGGGCGTTTGGTGATAAGCAGCCACAGACTCGGCACAGGAGCAAGGCATCTTGGTTGGCTAGTGAGTCCTTGTGTCGGTCAATCAGTGACATCTGCAGTGGGGATATGAAAGTTGTTAGTATCCCACCTTTCGCTCATTTTCAAAAGGTGAGGCGATTGATATTTTTCGGGGCAAGTCATGATCGATTGTCTGTTACCACTCCACCAGCAGCACTGAAGGTTCTTTCAGGCAGAACATTGGATGCCGGGCACGAAGGAAGTTTGATGGCATACTGTGCCAACTGCAGGCAGATTTCAAGCCTGTTGACCCAAAAAAATGGTGGCGTCGCTAGTGTAAGAACAGGCATCCTCCTGATAACTGCTATCGTCAACACCACCACCACCAGCCAGAAAAGAGGCAACGTAATTGTGCACCATGCGCTTCATCCGTTTTTGATGGTTATGCCCCTGCACTTCATTTGTTTGAGGTGGCCGCATCAGGTTTCGCCAGGCATTCAGAAAATTCCCCCTGCCTTGGCCTAGACATTTGGATGTGTGCGGCCTGGTGCCACTTATGCTGATGCTGCCGCTACAGGGCGATGCGGTGAGGGCAGTGTCCCCCTGAGCTCCCTGTGTGGAATGTAATGCTCAGAACTCCTCACACAGCCATAGTATAGTGCTCAGACTGGTCACCTTTTCTTTCTCTTGCATTGAGTAGGGTAGACATTTTGTCTTTGTAGCGGTGATCCAGAAAGGTGGCCAGCCAGTTATCATCCCGGTTTTTGATGCTGCAAATGTGGGGTTCCCTCCGTAGGCATCGCAACATGTGGACACACATATGAAAGAGGGGTTCCCTGGGCTCATCCTCCTCCTGTCCCTAAGTAGGGAGCCAAAACATCTTCCTCCTCATCACCCACCTCCTCTTCAAGCTCCAGCAGTTCCTGTTGTTCCATCACCAGCACAATGCCTGGGGCGTGACAGCACAAATGCAGGTTAGACAAGTCCTGTCCAGCAGCCCCAACATGGTTTTCCTCATCATCATCATAATAATCATCTTCCTCCTCCTCCTGAAACTCCTCATGCTGGCTATGTGCTATGGAGAGTATTGTCACCCTCATGCTCCTCCCCCATTTCTTCCCCTCCTCACTTTCCATCAGCCCACACAAGGTATTATCAAGCAGAAAGATGATAGGCATGACATCATTCCAGCCTGATCACTTCCGACACAACTTTTGTGGCCTGCTCAAAGGGGGCCAGTACCTTGCACAGCATCTCCATCTGTTGCCACTGGTCACTGCTTAAATAGCTCAGTTGTGTGGTTGTACCAAGGATCCCGCTGCCTCCATGCACCATGCTGACCAAGTAATGGCGGATGGCTAGCTTTTCCTCACACAGACGCTGGAGCATGTGTAGGGTGGAGTTCATCTAGTTACAGTGTCACAAATGAGTCTATGCGGTGGCAGCCTCTGTTGGAGCTGGATCTTGCTATGCGCCGCAGCAGCAGTAGGAGATCGGCGGACATGGCTGCAGATGGAGTGGGCCTGTCTCAGTAAGTCCTGCAGTCCTGGGTACGTACGGAGGAACTTCTGCACCACCAGGTTCAGTACGTGCGCAAAGCCGGGCACATGTGTTATGCGGCCCATGCGCAGGCTGCTCCTACTTTTGTTTGTGGTTCTTGCGCATGTGGGAAAGCAGGGATGTTATACCCAAATGTCATCCAGCCTGTTCTCTGCAGATGTGCCTGTGGAACAGGATGCAGTTAGCTACACAGCCTTCATCGTCTTTCAGCATGAAAAAGGACCACACTGGAGAGGTGCGTGCAACCACTCTGCTGCTCTTTCTCTTTGCCTGCCTCTACGTCTGCCCTGAACCTGCTCCAGCTCCATCTCCCTCACGGTTACATCGTCTCTGACTGTTACCCTGCTTGTGCCCACTCCTCTGTTTCTTCTTTAAAACTCACATGAGGCAGATTGGCGGCCCCTTCCATCCCCAGTCTTTTGCTGCTGCTGCCTTTCCTCTACGTCTGTTTTGAAACTGCTGCTAGCCCTTACACACATCGGTGGTTCCCAGGTGCCATCACGGTCATCAGCATCCTCATTTTCATCTAAGCCAACATCTGCAAATGCAGCCGCTGATCCAGAACCCTCGCCCAGCCAAGTGCTGACCACACTCTCCAAGGGTCTCAAAGTCCACCTCCTGTTCTGAAATTCACACTCAGGTCCTCAGGCTGTTTGTCAAACAAAAAGGGTGATTTATCGAAAGGTACAGGCACATTAACATGCTAACATTAGCCACGCTAACTTCTGCTGCTGCAGAAGAAGAGCCTGCTGCACTGGAGGCCCCTGAGACCCAGTCCACAATACCCTCCACATGACGTGGCTGTATGATTGTAGTCCGCCCTCTCAATATATCTACCAGCGTACTGGTGCTCCGCACACATCTCAGACCTGTTTGACAACTTGTGCCGCTGCCTTCAACAGTTTGCAGTCCTACAGTGGCAGACTCCCAGGGAGTATGCCTCCCGCCATATGCGGCAGGCCGCCCAACGCCACGCCTACCCCTGCGTCCACCACTCATCTTTTACTTATTCGTCCAAAAATGCACCTATAAATAGTCGCTGTTCCCACGCCCTGCATTTTCCCTCGTTTGTTGGCGAATCACAAGGCCGTTCTCGCCTAAATGTTTGGGAAGCAAGAAAGGCCACGAGATGGAACTTACAAATCTCACTCGCTTATCCCTATTTGGAGCTGCTTAGAAGATATAGGGACCATGGAACATATGTGGTGGGGTTGGCCACTGATAAACTGTTTTGGAAGCAGGTTACTTAGAATAGAAGACTTTATATTAGGCACATTCATTAATGTCCCTTCCATTTTGTTTACTGCGTAAACAATGTTCATCTATTAGGTCTCAAAAAGCCTCCCTTTACTTTACACCATCTAAATACAGCTAAGGTTTTAATTCCAGAACTGTTAATGGGTGACTCAATGACTGCAAAGTGCCCAGGTCCTATGGGTGCAAACAAACCATACCAAACCAAGCCTTGATATTGCTACCTAGTAAACCCTGGCTAAAGACCTTCTGATTCCACACACAGATTACTGTCAGTTACACCACATAAAGGAAGAGTCTTAGGTCTACCAAACCTGTGGTTATATTATCTTAAAGTTAAGTTACCTCAATGGGCGCAATGGTACAATCCTTATTCATTGGTTCCATGAATATCATCTGTTAATTTACCATTCCGTACTAATTTCCAACTTTACTATGGTTTATGTTTGTGCTCATTGGTCTTTTGCCCCATTAATCACTCTACGTGCCCTTTTATAATGCCTGTGATTGCTTTACGTTAAAACATTTGCCCATATCTCTCAAGCCTTCCATGGCTTCATTTTAGGGTACCCATGATTTCCCACACATGATTTACCACACATACTTTATTCTACTGGTAAGTGCAGTGCATTTGAATGCCTCTTGTCTTTTTAGCCCAAGAGGTAATGCAGTTATCTCTTATCTTTATTGTTATCCTATTTAATCTCCCTTTCCTAAAAAAAAAAAAACAAAAAAAAAACAATGACCAAAATAGCAAGCAAATGGTAACGAACTTTACACCACAACATTGGAGTGCTGTGCTATTGAAACCATACTGTCCCATGGTGCAAGTAACTGCACTTAAACTCCAGACTAGATATTATCTAACCCCCAAAGTTTTTATTTTGTCTTTATCACCTGTTTCCAGGGTTGTCCTCTCACTGGATGCAGTAAACATGTTTTTTGAACTGGGATGTTTTTCAACCCTATGGTTACCTATAGATTCCCTTGAGGAACAACTTCTGGGTTGCCAAATCTCTCAACTTATTGCTAGAATTGGTGCACATGTGCTAATAAAAAGTATTCTACTCCATCCATAACTGGGACCATTTTGCCAGTTTTCAATATAAATGCAACTATTTTATATATCTATTCATAATTATGATATATTAGGAGATCTTCTTTAAGTTTTGCCCAGGTAAATGTCCTTTCTTGGTTTTGTTTTGTTTTTTTTTGGTTTTTGTTTTTTTTTCTCAAGCGTCAACTGCTTTGGTTTTGCAAAGATACTGGCAATCAAATAATGAGGAGAGAGCTGCAGCACTCCCATAATTTACAGAAAATATGGAATGTAGGTGTGTAAATAAAAAGAATGTAGGTGATATTCTAATTTTCGATAATGCAGGGTTCTCCCCAGGCTCTTTTAGCTGGGTGCACCACCCGGCACTTTTCAGCACACACCCGGCTGTTTTTGGGTGGTTACTAAAGGTTTTTGATCACAATACAGGGGCTGCCACCCACCTACAATTTCTTCCCACCCAGCTTAAAAAAATTTCTGGGTTGAGCACTGTAATGCTTGCTACACAAGAACTGAACACTTTCATCTGAACTCCATTAATCTGTAAACACACCCTCCTTTTTCTTTGTCAACAGACTTTTACTGTAGGAATTCCTTTTAATTCTTTAGGTTTGTTATATACCCTCTAAACAGGTTTATCTAATAAATATAAAAAAAATCACCTTAAAATTATTATTTTTTTTTTTTATCGAATCTCACGTAGATGTGATTCTCTAATAAAACACCCTGTGCTCGAAAAAGAAGTGATAGCGCAAAAAAAAGTGCACTGGGGTACTATTGTGATCTCTCCTCTAAAGAGGAAGGGCCACCCAGTTTCCCCAAACTCCCCGGGGCACAAAGCTCCTGACGCGGGGGCTGGGTCCTGGGCGGCCGAAGTCAGACAGGGTCCTTTCTCTATGGGACTGCGTAGGCAATCCCAACAGATACTAGGCTAAGAACTCTCCCGAAGAGAGACTCCCAGTAAGAGAGAGTACCTGACCATAAGGCCAAAGCACTCCCCAAGACTTCAGGGCTAGCCCATAAGGGAATAGCATCTCCATCAAAAGTGGCACACAAATACCACAGCGTCACAGTGACGTAATAGAAAAAAACAAAAAAAAAAGTGCACAGTGCATAACACACTGGGCAAAAAGTAAAAAATTGCCCATCTGTACTAGCCGCAGGTAGTGCAGAATGAAGGTGAAGTGCTTAATTAGCATATGTCACCTCAAAATTTAAAATTCAACTTGTATTTTATTTGGACACTGTCTTAACAACTTTTTTTTTTTTTTTTTTACCTAGGTAAGTTTTTTTTACCTAAGTACCTAAGTATACCTATTTGTGCCTGTTTACTTGATTTGCATGTCGCCCACTGTTTTGTCAGCTGCTTCAAAAAAGAAGTGAAATCAGCAATATTTTAGAGTCTTATTGAAAGTCTGTTTGTTTTTTTGTTTTGTTTTGATAAATATATTGGCTGTTTTCTCTGTACATGATTGCTTTTGTATTGTAATTTCATTAGGTTTGTTTTTGGTCTTTTGCTGCCATCTAGTGGCAATTTATATTACTGCATACAGTGCCAACTTCCTTGGACTTGTAGTTCCACAGAGACTGGAGGTATAAGGTGAGAAGGGTGTGTACTTAAACTATGTTTCAGACACAAGAATACACCCAAGCATTGTGGGGCTCAAGTCTGTATGATGCAAATTTTTTGGGGTCCGAGTATTTGTAACCCAAATGCCATAATAGGTATGAGTCTGTCATTAATATTCTCCCCTAATCCTTGTAAGAGCACCTATGTGAAGCCATGGTGAACAAGAATTAAAAAAAAGGAGAGCCACGCCTGGAGTGATTGCAAACTCCATACCCTCTCACGTATTACATGGTCTTACTTTTATATTGATAGATTAAACAGTGAGAATGCTAAGACAGCAGAAGAAGACAGAAGAAGAAAGAATTTGAGAAATCAGGAACTACTACAGCCACCAGGTATAGTGCAGATATAAATTAGGAGAGCAACAGAAATTTTATGTCAATATGCTACTGCTAAAGTTGTAGATTATTATAACTTTGAAGTGATGATGTTTTCCCTGAATGATAAATTTAGAGAGAAAAGGATCAAACTAAAAATGTTTATACCAAAAATGAGTCATATTATTTGGGGATTGTGTGATTTTCGTTTTGAAAATTATTTAAATGATTTATTATATATTTAACATCTTTACCAAATCTTTATGAAAATAAATGTACTGAAGTCTTCATAATAGAGCTTGTTGGAAAGATTTTTATAATTAACCTATAGTACAAATTTGTTTAACACAGATGATTGTCCAAATGATAGTTATAGTTAAAAAAAATTGTGAAAGCAATAATGAATTATTGTATAAAGAATTTAGAAGAGGCGATGGAACAAATACATTTAATAAATAAAGCGTAAAAGGGAAAAGAAAAAATAGATAATGCTGTTGGGAATTTAAATAGTTCTCATAGTCAGCCATGGCCTCAATAAAAGGGTCCATGTTATGAGTCTCTCAAAATTAACACAGCACCTCCTTCCAATTCGTACGCAGCAGCTCAGCAAGTCCCACAGTTACATCTTCTGACTTTAAAAAAATTAATGAGACTCAGTAAATACTGTTACATAGTAGGTTATTTTGAAAAAAGACATAAGTCCATCAAGTTCAACCACTAAAGAGAAAAAAAACATATCCCAGATATAAAACCCTTAAAGACAAAGTTGGTCCAGAGGAAGGCAAAAAAAAAACCCTGGTACAATTTGCTTTAACAGGGGAAAAAAATTCCTTCCTGATTCCATGAGGCAATCGGATGTTCCCTGAATCAACAGTCTCTGTTATCTTTACTTTAAAGCTTTACTACCCAGTTATATTCTGTTCTTCTAGAAAAGCATCCAGCTTTTTCCTAAAGCAATCTATAGTAGTTGCTGAAACTACTTCCCGAGGGAGCCGATTCCACATTTTCACCGACCTTACAGTGAAGAATCCCTTTCTTATCCGGAGTGAGGTCAGATAATTATATATATATATATTATACAAATATTTCTTTGTATTGGACTCAATACAGCTATTTTGTATTGAATCCAATACAAAATTATTTGGATTTCCTGTCGCTCCTCCCGCTCACACCAACACATGCACTGACGTCACCAGGAAACCCTGGAGATCGTCTCTGCATTCGGCGGCTGAAGACAGAAGAAAGAAGACGTGTCCAGAGGAGCTAGGGGGACCAGCACGACAACGGAACAAGGTAAGTGGGTTTTTCTTATGTTTTGTGTACTTTTGAATTTAGCGCCAGAGTTACGCCGGTGTAACTCTGGCGTACCCCTTCCATCTTTCCGGCTATTGCGGCCAGCATATTTCCGCTGCAGCCCAATGACATTGTCATTGGGATGGAAACCGCTGGACACAGCTGCCAGATCGGGTGCTTTTCTGGAGAGACCCATGCACCTGACTTGAGTATAAGCTGAGGATGACCTTTTCAGCATTTTTTGGGTGCTGAAAAAAGTCGGCTTATACTCAGGTATATACAGTAAAATAAATTGTGAATGCAGCAACTGCATTCCAGTGCCCAGTAGTCCTTATCATAAACAGAAATCGATTTGTAGTTACTGCTTTACCTACACATAATCTGTTTGCTAATCATCTAATACCCCCCTACCTTTTTTTTACTTCATACTTCATACACATGTTAAATGGTTGGTGTGTGTATACAGTAATCCCCCAATGTCTCTCATAAGTCTGTCCTGGCAGATTGATGAATGACTGATGAGGAATAAATATGCAATATCACCTTTTCATAATTTCTCAGAATATGTTTTTTTTAACACATATCATGTAGCAAGACAGTAAAATATTTGGCTGCCACTCAGTATTAAAACATATAAAGGTCAAGAGGTTTAGTTGTTGTTCAAATCTACTACTCTTTACTACAAATTTGTGGTAATCCTATGTTCCCACATGCCCAAGACCATGCCACCTTTGGAATATGGCGGCGCAGGAACTGCAGAATGTCCCAATCAGACCTCAGTAGCACCTATTCCATACCTAACTGGGTGCTACACACTTTATACAACAGTCCATTCACAATTTATCTGTATTCCATTGTAAATAACCCAACTTAGCTTAAAAACCAAATGAGTATGATACCCTCTTAAAGATCAACACCCTTGATATTTATACTACATATGCCTTCCCTCTACCTGCCTTTACAAAAGTCTATCTACCTCTAATCTCAGACTGTGATAAAGAGACGGCCATGATTCAGACAAAGTTGACCATATCATTCAAGGTTTTCAGATGGTCAGGAAATATATGAATAATGAAGACTGGCGGGAATCACAACTTATGCTCATGCAGAGCCTACAAAGTGTTGAGGCCCACAGCCGGCGGGCACTGGACAAGGTAATTTGGCACCTGCAATGTCCTAAATGTGACAGCTCCTCATCCTCCTTAACCAACTATCTGTGCTATTGTCCATGTATTGTCAACTTTTGGCAAATTATACTCTCGTTGGTGAATAATTTATCAGGCTGTTCTATACCATGTACCCCTTCTCTCCTGCTGTTTGGCTACCCCTGAATGGATAGGTGATCACCTCTAGGCAGCGAAAAAAAAATATGACTATACTAACCAATTCCTACAATGCTGGTACAAATTTCTGATTCACGTCTTTGCTGACCCAGAAAAAAAAATTTTAGACTGGTTCAAATTCTTTTCATGGTATATTCCCAATGTATCTGCAGTATATGTGGGTGAAAAGTTTGTGACTCCAGTCTCCTGACTTACCAGGGTACCTGTGCTATTATATTGTACTTTATTTTACCCCATTTTATGGGGTAAATGATATCCTTTTGTTTTGGTTCTCTGTCTAAAATCAATATGTGGGTATATAATTTAAATACACCTAATACTGTACAAGTTATGTACCAGTTATGGACCCCCCCCCCCCCTTTCTATTGATTTTTATTTAATTTGTTTAAAATTGTTATTATTCCTGACATATTTTGTAGAGACAGTATTGTCTTGATTTTCATAATATGTTCTTTTGTACCTCTGTTTTCCCCTTGTCTTCTCTTATTGTTTTTATCTGAAATTCATATCTGTTATGTTGGAAAGATTTGACTGTAAAATGATTGGTTGATTCTTATTTTTTCAGCATTTTAGATGTCCCTAGTGTTTGGAGAGAAGGCAAATAAATTTAGTATTTTAGGTATTAAACTTTTTTTAAATAGAGATGTCGGGGAAAATGAAAAACAAAAGGTCCATAAATATTTAGACAGGGACAACTTTTTTCCAATTTTGGTTCTTTATATTACCACAATTAATTTTAAATGAAACAACTCAGATGCAGTTGAACTGCAGACTTTCAGCTTTTAATTCAGTGGGTTGAACAAAAAGATTGCATAAAAATGTCGTAAAAGGATTTTTTTACACAATCACTTCATTTCAGGGGCTCAAAAGTAATTGGACAAATTAAGAAGCTGAAAATAAAATGTTCATTTCTAATACTTGGTTGAAAACCCTTTGCTGGTAATGACAGCTTGTAGTCTTGAACCCATGGACATCACCAGATGCTGGGTTTCCTCCTTTTTAAATGCTCTGCCAGGCCTTTACTGCAGCGGCTTTCACTTGCTGTTTGTTTTTTGGGCCATTCTGTCTGAAGTTTAGTCTTCAACAAGTGAAATGCATGCTCAATTGGGTTCAGATCAGGTGACTGACTTGGCCATTGAAGAATATTCCACTTCTTTGCTTTAATAAACTCCTGGGTTGCTTTGGCTGTATGTTTTGGGTCATTGTCCATCTTTATTATGAAATGCCTCCCAATCCATGTGACTGCATTTAGCTGGATTTGAGCAGACAGTATGTCTCTGAACACCTCAGAATTAATTCGGCTGCTTTTGTCCTGTGTCACAACATTGATAAACACTAGTGTCCCAGTGCCACTAGCAGCCATGCACGCCCAAGCCATCACACTGCCTCCGTCATGTTTTACATATAATGTGCTATGCTTTGGATCATGAGCTGTTCCACGGCTTCTCCATACTTTGTTCTTGCCATCATTCTGGTAAAGGTTGATCTTTGTTTCATCTGTCCAAAGAATGTTTTTCCAGAACTGTGCTGTTTTTTTTTAGATGTTTTAGCAAAGTCCAATCTAGCCTTTCTATTCTTGAGGCTTATGAGTGGCTTGCACCTTGCAGTGCACCCTCTGTATTTACTTTCATGCAGTCTTCTCTTTATAGTAGACTTGGATATCTATACGCATACTTCCTGGAGAGTGTTGTTCACTTGGTTGGCTGTTGTGAAGGGGTTTCTCTTCACCATGGAAATGATTCTGCGATCATCCACCACTGTTGTCTTCTGTGGAGGATGTCCAGGTCTTTTGGCATTGCTAAAGTTCACCAGTGCTTTGTTTCTTTCTCATGATGTACCAAACTGTAGATTTTTCCACTCCTAATATTGTAGCAATTTCTCGGATGGGTTTTTGCAGCTTAAGGATGGCTTGTTTCACCTGCATGGAAATCTTCCGCATACAAGCACCCCCCCCCCCCCCGAAATCAACTCCAGGCCTTTTATCTGCCTAATGGATAATGACATAACAAAGGAATTGCCCACACCAGCCCATGAATTAGCCTTTGAGTCAATTGTCCAATTACTTTTGAGCCCCTGAAATGAAGTGCTTGTGTTAAAAAAAAAAAAAAAAGGCTTTTGCTTTATTTAAAATTAATTGTGGTAATGTACAGAACCAAAATTAGAAAAAAGTTGTCTCTGTCCAAATGTTTATGGACCTAACTGTAAAGTCAACAATTGTGTGACTATTTGCTTACATAGTAAAGAACCTTAAAATATATGGTTTGATGCAGAAGACCAGGTCTGTTTCCACTTCTGCCAGTTAACGTTAAGAATATGGGGCATCAGCAAACATCAACATCTATTAAAACTGAAAATAGATTGGAAAAAAGTTCTGCTCTGATTAGAAACTCTATTACAGCATACTGATGATGGGCCACATACTTCCATTTTGTCTTTTCCTTTTTAAAGGTAAAAGTGTATAAATAGATATAAGATGTTTTTTCCAATCTGATACCACTTAGATCAGGTATTACTGGTCTCTGGGCAGGACAGTCCGTGGCTGATAACAGAGAACCATGGAATGCATTGGTGTTCCCCAGGGTCATTTCTTTGTATGAATGTCGCCTGCTATGTCTACAGATTTTCAAAAGTGGTCCAAAGAAGGATAACCCATCAACCAGCAAGAGATTCATAGACATCATAGACATCTAAAGCTCATCAATATATGTGAAGTCCATCTATATGCGTTAGCCCTTAGGGTCTAAAAAAACTACTTTAGCACTACTTTAGTCTTCCTGGAGGTAGTGGACCTCCTGCGTCAGATGGGCTTACGAATATACCACTACTTAGATGATATACTACTGTTATCACAGGACAAACTCTGGTTTTACAGCACAGACAATTAGTACTACAACAACTGAAGTCCTTTGGCTGGATGCTGAATATGGAAAAGAGCAATCTTTTTCCTTACCCAGACATTGATCTATCTCAGGGATAGAGACAGATAGACACAACAGTCAATATGGTCTCCTTACCAGAGCAGAAAATCTTAATCATCAGGTAAAGGATGTTCCAGGTTCACAAGCAAGTGTCACTGACAAAGTGGGCCCAGTGGAGAATGTGTCCTTTCAAAATAGGTTTCCTAGAACAATGGAACTCAAAGGCTCAAGAGATGAAGGCCTGCCTACTATGGTAAGACAAACAAACTCTCCTCAGTTGTCACTCCTTTCTCCCCATCAAATGGGTAAGCCTCACCTCAGATTTCAGCAAGGAAGGATGGGCGCACTCTGTCAAGGTCAGATCACGCAAGGGTCTTGGAGCAACCCAGTGGGCCCATTTTCGAAAATGCTAGAACTGTGAGTAGCATATCAGGACCTCCTATCTTTCCCAGATCAGATAAAGGGCAAATCAGTCCCATTGCGGACGGACAATGCCACAGTCATCATCTATGTGAAAAATCAAGAAGGCACAAGCAGAAAACACCTGCTGAGAGAAGTACCCCCCCATTGTAATCATTTTGGGATTTCCTTGCCATCAAGCTCTGGGTTCTGATGCGCTGACGATGGACTGTTCAATCAGCAATCAATCTATGCTTTTTCCTGGCGCTGCTGATACACAAGTTGTGAAGACGCCTACTAAAAGAGCCAATACTGGCATTAGCAATCATTACCAATTGTCCGCAACACCCTTGGTATCGACTCTTGCAACAATTGAGCATCTGGCCCCCTTCAACTGCAAGCCCACAGCGATCTCCTCTCACAAGGCCTCTCCTATTCCATGTGAATTCCAGGCCTCCATTGGGCCTTGATTTTGTTAGCGATACAATTCTTTAAGGAAGTTACCAAAATTAAAGACCAAGAATACCTAAATGGGATATACCTCTTGTACTTAATTTCCTTGTATCTGAAAAGTTCAAACCAACCAAAAATTGTTTCCCTAGGCCTATCATCACAAAGGAGTTTGTTGTGCTCCGGAGAGTATGAGAAATGGCATCATTTGGGGCTAAAGAACCCTTCATCACCTTCTCAACTTCCCTATAGTTCCCCATGCACATATTTGGAAGCTTCATCTTCAATACGCAGATCAGAACATCTCATTTTTCTCTTTGACATAAATAAAGGAAAGAAAGCATATAGCCGACTCATTGCTTTGTGGATTGTTAAAACCATCTCAATGGCATACAGGGATTCATTCAACTCGCAGTATCTCGACATCCTGGACAGCAGCAGGACAAGTGTCCCTGGATAACATCTCTAAGGCAGAAACCTGGTCCTTCATGTCACATTAGGAAATGTCCTCTTAATCATCCCTGGCTATTTAGCTAGCTCACACACTGAACTGTGTTCGTGCAACGTGTCTCCATTGGTCCAAGCCCCTAGTTCTGTTGATCTAGTTCCTGTTCACCTGGTGCTTAATTTAGTGTTCCCTCTCTCCAGCTCCTTGCGTTAACCCCTCGTTGTCCAGTCTATAGGTTCCCAGCCAACTTCCCTGTGCTTTTCAAGAGTTCCTGTCTTTGGATATCCAAGTCATCTGTTCCTCCCAGTATCTCCTGTGTTCCCTGTGCCCGCAGTGGCCCGTCACTGGTGTCTGTCTCCGCAATCCCTGGCAATTGACCACCGGTGTGTGACCTCTCATGCTTGCTGCCTGCCTGGACCCCAGCCTTGCACAACTATCCTTCTGCTTTGTGATTTGGTACCGTGCTTCACCTTGGTGTGCCCAATGACCTCAACCTGGCAGTAACAAGCGGAGCAACATCCTCACCATCAGAGGCCCTGGAGCCCTGGTTACTGCTTAGACTCTGCGCCTTGGTTGTCAGGGCTCACAACACCTCCGTGCAAGCCATAGCGCCCCCTACTGGTTGTGTCTCTCCTAGCATGACACCACCCTTATTATTGAGGACAACTAGTTATGGAATGCCAACTGCAGGGGTTACTTTTAATTTATTCAGTTACAATCCTGGGAGTGGGAGAAGCAAGGCTAACATGGAGCATGTCAGGAATGGAAAATTACAGTAAGTACTCAATTTTCACTTTTTGGTTTGTTTTAAGGAAACTTTGCAGAATACGCTGCAGGCCCAACTCACCAGTCATGATTTGTATGCATTGCAAAGAGCAATAAATACACAGTCATGATGTAATTGAGTCTATATGTATGAAAGCAGGTTTTATTTAGGTAGAAAAGGAGAAGTCAAGGAATACATTTCAGCCCTAATGTTATGAGTGATCAGTGTAGTACAAAACACATACACTCTGTTATTTTGAAAGGTTTATTTGGAATGATGTTCTTGGTGTGTTTTGGTCACATATCATTTAGCAGCAATTCAAAAAAAAAAATCATAAAATATTGGGAAACATCACCCAAAACTAAAATACCATTTTGGTCAAGTATTCAGAATCCACCAGTGTTTGTCTAGTATTTAACTGTAGGATTGTTTTGGAACTTTCTTGAATAAAATGGTCAACAGTCCTCTGCTTTGATGTTATTTTTTAAGATTATTATTCACTTGTGAAACTTTATATTTATTATTCAGTTGGATGCAAGCTGCGTACATTTTAACATAAAGAGTTCTATACCCAAACCGAAGATTTAACTGAAGATTTAGTAAAAGAAGAGGTTGAAAAACCTAAGTTCTTCCATGGATCTGAAAAACAGTGAGGTAGATGTGATTTACAGAATAATACTAAACCAAAATGAATCCTAACTCTGGGTGGGGTGCAACATTAGCATCAATAAATTTGTGCTTTGGTCCTGTCATAGCTTGTCCAGTTATAAAAGAAGAACATAAGAAAAAAAAAAGATTTGGCCTACAACTAACATTCAAATTTTGGTTGTTTCTTCTAAAATGTGTTTACTGCACGAAATGTTATATAAAATAAAGTTTTTTTTTTTTTTTTTTTTTTACAATATGCAGAGATAATATGTGATGTTCAGCAGCCCACAGCAAACTTTTCTCTGTCAGTTATTGACATACTAATAAAAGATGTCATCTGCTTGGTATGGGTTATTGAACCCAGCATATTACTCTCTGCATTGGTGGCCTAGAAGTAACTGGCTTAGTGTGTCGGAGATGGGGCTGTAATGTCGGTCAGGTAATCCCAGAAAACATGTAACACAAGGAGGGCAGCACTTAGTAGGTGTAGCTGGGCTGAAAGAGGGACTCTGAGGAGGCAGAGTCTGAAGATCCAGAGGGTACATACTTCCCGAGTGATGACAAACCGTTAATCTGCAATATACAATGGCATTTAGCAAGAAGTTAGTGACAGCATTAACTTTTTCAGAAAAAAAACTCTATAAATAAGGGTCTGGTGCCACCCTTTTTTCCTTATGTAAAGATTTAAAAAAATACACTGGAAAAAAAACACAGGAACACTTTGAATAAATTTTAACTAAAACTAGTTAAGTTAAGTTAAGTGGATATTCTGACCTTTGCCCTCCTAATGAAAGCTTCTTGTGCTGCTTTTTCATTCTCTGCTTTCCCAACCCAGGCAGAGAGTGCTGAGGCCTGCAGGGCACGGCCATAGGAAAAGGACAGACGCCAGGGGCGAGGGAGATTGCAGCGATTCATGGCGTTAAGATTAAGCGAAGCCTCTTCTTCACTCTGACCTCCAGACAGGAAGCAGATACCTACAAGAAATAGATGCATAGATAATATTTGAGTTTGTGACACCAAAAGGCTAGGCAACTCATTGACATTTTGTATGTCTTCGGCCTTCTAGACCTTCTCTTTCGTGTTGCCATCAACTTTGGCCCCTCATGCATTTGAGCCTTAACCCTCCTGCCAATTATAAATCCAAGAAGATGGAGACTTTGGTATTCAGTAGAGACAGTATTCAGATTTAATTTCCTGGTGTCATTGTCTCACTAAAGCCGCATACACACGTGCAAGTCTTGTCGTTGGAAAGGATCTTTCACAATCCTTTCCAACGATAAGAACCGCAAGATGCATGAACGAGTGCTGTACATACAGCACCGTTCTGCTCCATCGTCCATGGATCTGTCGCCACGACAGATCCATGGACGATGAACGACGTGGGCTGTACACACGCCAGATTCTCGCACGGTATCCAGCCGATGCCGATTATCGTGCGAGAAAAATTTGACGTGTGTACGTAGCTTAAGTAATAAGGCCAGGATAAGACTGACACCCCTGGAACAATTACCTTTCAAAGTCATCTCCCACATCTCAGATTCAACTTGTGGAAAGGTATAATAAATCACAGCTCTACTTACCAGGAACAGCAGAAGGGACTGTTCGTCTCAGTGCAGTAACAGTTGCCATGGCGACCTGCTCAGGTGTAAATTTTTGAGAGCTTGACTGCCCTCCTGTCACCATGTTTGGCTTTAAGAGGGTGCCTTCAAGATACACATGATGCTGGACAAGGGCATGGTATACTGCAGAGAGAACCTACAAGAGGCACAAATTTATAATAAGTTGATATATAGCAACTTTATTGTTCAGAAACTACTTCAAAGAGGCTAATTGGGGAGACTTTACTGCAAAAGCTGAAGCAAAAAGACTTCTAATATTTTCAAATGTTAGGCAGGTTTACAATGTAAACCCAATAAATTATTGGGTACATACAGTATACACATTATTTTACATTTGTTGTCAATATCAGGACATTGATGGTATGATTGGAAATCTGTGGCACTGATGAAACTGGCTACAAGTTTAGAATTCAGTTAAATCTTTAGTGGGTTTTAAAAATGCAGCCACAGAACCAGACATAAATAAAATACTACCATCACATACAGTTTCTAGTTTTATAAGGAGACACCTATTAAAGAACTGGTTGAGCAATTCAAGCCAGGATCTTCAGGTTCACCAGGTCTGGTTCAAACTCCAACTGGCAACTTTCCCAGACCTCTCCAATAACCCTTAGTGCAAAAAAACAAAGGTTAATATTTAATAATGGTGTCGAAATCAAGGATTTTTACATATGCTGGTTATCTACAAATTTCAGCCTGACTTCTCTAGAAAACGATTGCCGTGAAAGCACCATAACCTTTGAGAAAACTTTCTGGTAAGCAATTTCATTTTCTGATGTATGGACAAAAGGAAGTGTCATTTTTCAGAATTTACCAGCAAGAGTGTAAATGTTCCTGTTGTGGCAAGAAGTTTACCAAGTTAGCAGGAGCATGGAGCTATGAAAGGGATCATTTTGTCTTAACTTGCCAGAATAGGTAAGACGTATAGTGAATTTAGTTCCACTTTAAGCAGCCTCACCTTTTCAGTTTCATACTGGCATCTTTGGAGGTCATGGGATCCATCTGACAGAATTTCAGGTTCCACGATTGGCACAAGACCATTCTGCAAGACATAAAACATTGATGTTTGTTAACACAACACTCATTTCTGTCATAAAGCAAAAGCACACATCATTCATAGAAGCTGCATGTGGTTTTTCTCAATTGGGGATTTTAAACAGGAAGTCAGTAGTGTATTGGGAGGTCACTTCCGAGCATAATGGACATTTTAGGTACTGTCAGTTTCATAATCTCCTATGCAAAGAAATAATCGAAAAAATACAGACAGACCTAAAAGTATAGTGTTATCATCTAGGGTTAATAAATTAGAAAATATTAGGGAAAGTAAATTAACCATAGCTTTTAGCTTTAAGCTGTACCTTGCACTTTTAAAATAAAATAGCTTGTAGCACTAAGATCTTGACACCTAAATTTGCAGATAACGGTAAGGATTTTATGCCACTGTTCTCAATGCAGGAGTGGTGGAGAATGTTATTATTATTTTCCGCAAAGGAGATTTATTTAATGATGAAAATTAGTTTATGGCGAGGCTAAAGTTACATTGCCCTAGGGAGTTTATCATAAAAATCTAGCACTAGTATAAATATCTAATAACATTGTTTAGGAACCCACCATACTTGATCACCAAACGAACAGTCGTAACGATTACTATTGTAATCACCACTGTGGATCACTTTCCAAGTCCCCCTTTTCAAGTTTTGGAAAGATTAGGATTGGGTTCCTCTGTCAAGTTTTTTAGTTGCTTTTTGTCTGCTCATTTTTAAAGATTTTACCATCAATTTTGAGTCCAACACAGAATAATCTATGTATATTTATTAAGTAAACTTCAAGTGTTTATTTTTCCCCCTCAATAATAATTATTTTCTTATTCACTTGCAGCATGCCTTTGAAGACATTAGAAAATTTGACTATTTAAAGATAGTCAATTCTCCTCAGGACCACTCCCACCTTCCTTGCATGTCATATCCCTTTCCTTTTTGGGAAGTCGGGAATTCTGTTCAGGAACATTTAACCATCACCTCCCTACATAAAGTTTTATGTAACTGCCAAGAGAAGAGTGATTGCTTGGAAAATATTCATACCTTCATACCTATTCAGAGGGGTTGTGTAATATACTAGCACTAGAACCCTTTAAGCCTGGAACTTTTAGACACAGTTTCTGTCAGGGACCAATCCAAATATTTTTATTAATGGTAATTGATTGCTCAGAGGTCTCAAAAATTTGGCACAAACACTCCTACAATATTTTCCACTTCCAATAATTTTTTCCCGGGTAGAAAGGTATTAGAATTCCTGTTAGATTAAATTGATAGTTTATAGACACAACTCCACTTAATTACTTTAAATCAGTATTTTTAACACATGATCACCCCATCAAGAACCAAAACTTGTTGACTTAGGATTGGTCAGCTCCTGAAATTTACTTCACATGATTAATTTATGTATCAGAAATTAAATTGCATATAGTCATTAAATGTCTTTCTTGATTGTGTCCAGTGACATGAGAATGAAATGAATGTGTGCGCACACAGCACCCCTGTTTGGTTGTCTACCGATTCTTTCACCTAAAGTGATCAGGATCCCTCATCTTGATGACAAGAATCTAGTGTGTGTACATAGCTTTCAGAATTATCAGCCTAATGCTTATTGTAAAAAACAGGACATAGTGTAAAAATTGGTAAAAGAATGCTATTGACAAAGGTAAACAGGAGAAAATGTGAGATTAGAGTCCCTTTATGGTGGAGTCTCAGACATTGTGTACAGAGCTGTCCTATACCACGATACAGGCTCTGATAAGCTATTTGTTTTTGATCTTACTGAAATGCTTAATGAGGTTAATGGCTGCTAGAGAGCAAAGGAAAAAAAACAGCTCAATCAACTTTGTTTGTTCTGTACAGAATTTTTGTGCCAAAGGGGCAGGGTGTGACCTCAAACTCTACCAGGTACAAAAAATATCCTCACCATAAGCATAGTGCTGAACAAACACTGCAAAGAGACCCTGACACCAGCTTGTGCAAGAAAGTGCACAAAACATTCAAATATCTTGCTTTTTTGCAGCATTTTTTTCTCTTTTTTTGCTGCCAGAAAAGGTGCAAAGATGAATACCACATGGTGTCACTTCTGTTTCTGAGACTGATACATCACATTTGAGATGAAAGTGCCCACAGCAGTCACTGGCAGTTTGAAGATCTACATAAGAAAGTCTTTTACATCAAATAACATTCATAAAATACGTTAAATGTTCTCATTCACTTTCATCTTTCCACTTTCATATAAATAAAAAAAAATGACAGATTCTTTAAAAAGCCCAGCATCTTCCCCAATTCCCAACCTTCATTATGCATTCTTTCCTGTGTATGAGTTGGAAGTCAACCCCAGTGTTAGCACTGTGTTGAACGGTGCCAAAGGTGACACTGGGTTGAATAAGGGAAAGCCACCTAACCTACCAAGATGTTTTTAGGATGTGGAAGGAAATTGAAGTGCTCAGAGGAAACACACAAATACAGTGTGAACATACAAACCCTATGTGAATAGCATACTGTCAAAGATTTAAACCGGCATATTGTCTTCAAATAAATCACAGGTGCACTTATGATATGATCAGACCTAGACTGCAACATTTTACAAGAATAAATCCAATTACCTGTTGGCAAATGCTGGCATACCGTGCCAACACATTGGCATTTTCGTAGATTGCAAGGCTTGAGGGTGCGTTGTCTGAGATCTTCAGTACACAGCGCCACTTGGCAAAGTCAGCACCATCCTTTTTGTACTGTGCGCAGCGGTCGGACAGTCCATCCAGACCTGCAAATTTAACAACCAGAGGTTTGCAAATAAGAAGCTGAGAGTTTGTCTAATTGTAACCTGAAAGATCAGCTAATATTTATATACTTTTGTGTTTGATAGCATGAGAAGGGTTAAAGCTCCTGATGGATTAATCTTACATTCACTGAAACATTCCCTGGTGAAGAATCTTCCAGGTCCAAGTGTTTCAATGGCAGAGGGAATATTTCAATGCATGTCAGTTTCAATGCTACATACCTTGTAAAGAGACCCCTAAGACAAGAAGTAATCAAAATCCTTTATAATCAGGACAGACAAAAATTTAACATTTAATTACACATTTACCAGAGTGTGAAAAGGGGTTTCTGATTTGGTGACAACCACTAATCATGGTATGCCACAAGGACAGGAAGTGTTGGAAACCCCCTACTCACTCTATCATAAACTGGATTAAGTCTTAGTGAGAAGTTGGTATGTATTGGGACTAAAAGTCAAAAAGAAATGGTTACCACAAGTATCTCACCTTGTGTGGTGGTTTCTCCATCAGTTCCTGCCAGAGCAGCAGTGCCTTTGTCAACCTGTCAAAGAAAGGACACATTTGATATTCAAAGGACATTGTACATAAATGATGATACCATTAAACCAATGAATATAAGACCAACCTTGATTCCTACAACAATGCCCTGATCCTTCAGTATTTTAGTGAAGGGGACTCCACTATTGGACTTCTGGTAAAGAGTCTCATGGAAAAGGATGACCCCTCCGATGCTTTCATTAAGTTTAGGGTCAGAAGTGAATAGAAGGTTTCGGAAAAGACGGCGGTTCTCCTCTGTGTTCTCCACATTAATACGCTTCAGGCGACTCCCCATGGTCCCTTAAAATTACATGTTTAGACAGAAAATTATTAGATCAGCCTCTCTCAACCATTTTATCATGAAGGAATCTTTGAAATAACTTTCAGGTGTTAGGAAACATCTGCTATAATTACTATACCCACAGCTCACAGTACATTAGTATGGTGGTCAGTGGGAAGCTTCTTACATTGGTGGCCATTGGGAGTAATGTCACCCTTTGGATAGCCAAAAAGATCATTGGTGCCACCTGGAGCCACAATTTTCTCATAGGAACCCCCTAGCGACCCCTGGAGAAACTATAGGGTTCCACTGAACCCTGCTTGACAAATACACAAATGCCACGATAAAGAGAAAATTGTTGAACAATGAAGGTGAAATTTCAAATGGGGTCTATTTATAAATGCTTTCATCCAATATTCCAAGATCAATCCAAGATTTATAAACGCTTTCATCCAAGAACTATTTAGCTTCAATGAGAAAATTGTTGAGTAAAAGGTGTTTTACAAATTTTCTATTTGAACCTAGGATAAAATAAAACATGCACATTTTAGTTAAAAGATTGATGAATCTTGGATGAAAACATTTATAAATAGACCCTACCACATGTTTGGTCCTCCTTAACAGAGCTTGATTAAAAAGTTTTCAACTTGTTCCATTAGTGAGCAAAATGCATGAGTGTTTCCTTAATTCACTTGGGACAGATACAGAGTATGTCACATTTTATTCACAATCTGTACAGAACCAAACATAGCAGAATAAAATGGGCTCATTCAGTTGTGTGTAGATTCAGGTCTTCAACTACTATGCTTGATAAACAGAGTCTTTTTTAAGCAAAGCACTTATAGATTGCAGGTAAACCTGTATTTGTGTATACACACACAACTTTATACTTTCCCTTTAAAGTATCTTACCCACAGATTCATCTGCCGCCAGAATTCCCCTGCCATCTTTAACAATACGCTGAGCGATTTCAGCGAGTTCTTTCTTCTGTTCGGAGGTGAGTGCTGGGAACTTGTAAGACATTATGGATGATCTAGGTAAATGTAATAAATCAATAAAATAGGGTAAGGAGAAAAAATAAATATATATATATATATATATATATATGCAGACCCACATTCATTAGGTCATTCACTAGGATTTTCTTAGTGCTCTAATGGTTGACTACCATCTACTCATATGATTCTGTTCAAGTCTAAATCCAGCATTTTTTTTCCTTTTTCTTGCATTCCAGTTTTTTTTTTTTATGTAACTCTTGATTTGGTCCATTTTATCCACTTTTTATTCACCAGGAGTGATACATATGATCCCAAGTAATTACCAAAAACAAAGTAATCTACCACCTTAGGCTTTGTACACTTACTAAATGATTCCTGTCCAAAATGAACGATGATTGCCTCCTAGCGGATTAATTAATGACCGAACAGGAGCAACTGCTCAGGTTGCCACTCTATCCTACCCCTCCACTCACCATAGAACAAGACAGCACTGCATATACAATTCTGGTCTCTTCTGGAAATGATCAAGTAAGATTGCGGCAACGAAAATCCAGCGTGTGTACATTGCCTAAGAATTTATTCGACTAGTTTGATAGAAATTGATTAAAATATAATTCAAAATGTTTTTCATTAATAAATTGTGTGAAGCTGGATCTTTCAATAATAAAATAATATTTTTGGAAAGTTGAAGCTTTGCCAAAAGGCCTTTTATGTACTTTGGCAAATGTAGACATTGATAAACACACACTAAATAAACAGCCTTTTTCACAGCTGCACAACAGGATCTTCACATAACTGCCACTGATCTGCAGATCTGTGTCACAGTGTCTTTACTCTGCAGAACATCACAACCATGTCTTGTACTACACTACACAATGTTCTGCACAGTTATATTTGCAAAACATCAAATAACTGCAGAGCAAAGTCCAAGTATTAAACTGTTGCAGAATGCTGCTGATGTCTTCAAAAAAGCTGCAGAACACCGCCCCCTTATTTAACATCTGCAGAGCATTGCTTCCAACAGATGCCAATAAATACAGTCATACCCAACTGTTGCAGAGCATTGCTTCAACCTTTAGAATAAGCAGCGCTGCCCACTTCAGATTAAGAGCACTGTTCCAATTTCTTATATCATTACACTAATACTCCCCTATATATTTTGTAGAATTGCTACAGCTTCCAAAAGATGTGAATAAAATACTTTTCGCTGCAGCTACCAAAAGCTGCAGAATATTGCTAGACTTAAGCCACAGAGCAAGGCTGTAGTTTTCAGCAAATCCCTTCCATTTCCAGAAGTTGCACAGCATTACTCTCATATTCCATAATGAAGCAAATTGGGATTCAGGGTCTACCAGTTGCAGACAATTTCCCCAGCCTGCCAGGAATATTAGCATGTACTAACACCTTGGTATCTTCTTTCAAACAGCTGCATAGATCACAAAGACATGAAAAACATTTCTATAGCCTCCAGCAGCTGCAGAGCAAAAACTCTGTTTTTTACCACCTGCAGAACATTGCTCCCATTTTCAAAAGGGTGAAGCTTTTGCAATGAACATTGACTCAGATCAGCCAATGTTAAAGGGGTCAACAGGACAGAAGTGTACAGCATGTGCAGAGCATTGCTCTGATTCTATTGATTATGTTGGCAATCAATTGCTAGTTGAAAATCCTTCCCTATGCCTAAAGTTAGCCTGCAAGGAATATTAGTCCCCTAGATATACTTACTGGTGTGTTGGCACTGGACTAGCAAACAGGATCCTGTTATGGCAGAGCAGAGATGATCATTTCACTGTATATATATGTGCTATCACTTATAGGATCTGGGTGTTACCTGTGCACTACTATGTTCCATAGGCTCCTTGGTCTGAACACTCCTCCAAAACCAGCCAGTAGCTTTCAGCCAAGCTGTAATCCAGGCTGAACAAGGGTGGAGAGAGTAAGTTCTTAGTCTGGGCAAAGTTCACTCCCCCCCCCCCTCCCCTCCCCTGCAACCCCTGGGGGAGCTCAGACAGATCAGACTTTAGTAGAAATGTTGGTGTAACACAGAGAAATTTTTGTCTTTCATGACAAAAAAATAAAATCTGACCCATCATACATCTTCTTACTAAAAATTGTTGTTCATTGTATTTCTTACTGTAACTTTGTTGTTGTATTATCATTCTAAATTGTTTTACATATACAATCATACTTCCTAACTGTCCTTATTCCCTCTTTCAGCAATATATATAATATATTTAAACTGAACTATGAAAAAGTGTTATTTTGCATTAAACCTTTCTTCTAGCCTCCATTTGTTTTAACTTTTGTTCATTCTTTGCATATTCATTTTTGTAGCCAGCAAAATAAAAGCATGACATGAGTGTCTTTGCCTACACACTTTGAAAAAGTATCCCTTCACTGTTTCTCCAAAATCTAGGAGTTATGGTCTTGAGTTTATGATTAAAGGAGATGTCTGCCTTTCAAGTGTCCTCATTCATATCCATTATTATCTAACTATCCCTCTTTCGCTGTGACAGTTGTTTGTTTTGTTTTTTTGTTATAACAAAACTCCATCCCTCCTTTTTCTTTACCCCAGCTATTTTTATATGATAATGTAAAGGTAAAGTAGCAATTAGGTGGATATGTCTTACTGGTTTAACCAATAATTCTTTATGTAACAAGGAGCATGTGTTTTATCTACATGCTTTGTTCTAGAAGTTGTCTAGAATTAAAAAATAATATTAAAGAAAAAAAAACAAAAATGTCCTGTGTAATCTCAGGGTGGAGCATTAAGGAGTCTCCCACCAGCCTTAGTGTTTGGTAATGGAGGGGTAGAATTATAGTACAGGCTCCCCTATACCAAAAAGTACAGAAATATTTCACTTTTTTCTAATAGAAGAGCACAGTGGTGGGTTAACAAAAGAAAAATATAAGAAGCAGGAAGTTAAATGGAACCATAAATGTACCTTTTATTTGCCAAGATTTCATTGTATGCCCACTAGGTCCTTCTATCACCTTTTAAAGTGACCCTTAAAACAAAATCTATTCAAATGTTCCCTGCAAGAAATAGGGTAAGAAAAAGGTAAATACTGATCTGTCTGGCAAGAAAGATGCCACTGGTATTTGACACATCTGGATGTGTTGTTGAATAATATGCCCCCCATTATGGTTCTACTTGCCTTCTGCTACAACCGTTTTCGGAAATTGGAGAAAAGCAGGACACCATTCTCGTCTTCCCCTCTACCCAAAGAATAAACTTCACTAATTTGCCCATACTGTTGCTGGAAAGGTTTGTTAGAATTGATCATTTAGTATCTCTACATAGGGCTTTAGTTCCATAAAACAAGTGTATGGACAACTGGAGGCTGTCAATGAGGTGTGCGCTGGGAGTCTGTTACTTATGTCTGATTTGAGTTTCTTTTACTGAGGACTGATGCTTGCATGGGGGGAAGGGGTGTTACTGAAGTTTGCCCTAGTGGTCTGACACTAAATTAGTCTAGGTTTGCACTGGGGGTCTGTCATTAAGACTATGCTAAGTTAGGGGTTGAGGGCCTGACGTTTAGTAGTAGGGATGGTCGAATTAGCTTCTCCTTGATTTCCTAATAGTTCACCCAAAATGTCTCCAGTGTTGGTGTTGATCCATAGCCAAATGTCTAACATCATGGCTACAATATTCTGGAACACTCTTCTTCTAAAAATGATGGGGGTACATTAAATTCAATAGGGGATACATCACTAGGGGAGTACTTTTTTGGCATCATAATTGTATATGTATGGAAAATCTGAAAAAAATGCTATTAAAAAACCAAAGATGTATGTAACTGGGTGTTTTAAAAATTCACAATGTATTTAATCCTATTTGTTGTGTATGGTGCTTTGTTTTACTTAAAAAAATAAAAATAAATGATGCTTCACACATCTTTCATGTCTATTCATCCTAGGCGAAAGTGTGAAAAAAATGACATAACAGCTGTTTTGATTTCTCATTTCTGTTTTGATTTCTCATTGTTCAGATGACATCATAGAATTTCTTACTACAGATGTGACATTTTACAAATTTTATATATTCTGCTGCACTTTCAGTTGTATATTAGTGATGAGTGCATGCCCCCCTAACTTCCTTACTTTCTATTTGTCTGGAACATTAAAGGAGAAAGAGGTTAATAAGGAAGTAAGAGGAGGTTAAGAGGAAGAGTTAATATGTCAGTGCATGTTTGTTAGATGAGGATCGAAGTCCACAGGTGTTGTGACACACAGTCGAAAGGATGCGTCAGAGGAGAAAATATGTGTAACCCTAATTTAAAAAACTGTTCATTTTATTGTGTTCATTTTTTTTATTTTTGAAAGCATGCAGCTTTCATGTACTGACAACTGATGCTCCTTCTTTGTTTATATATAGAGTGATAGCTCTCTGTCTTTCCTTTTGGGTCCCTGTATTGTCTCTTTTGCCATACAGATATCTGATTACAAAAATTTCAAAAATCACAACATAGCATAAATAATACAACAAAACATATATACTGTAAAAAAGCACACTTCTGGTTCTGGAGCCCTAAGGCTCACTTCTGGGGATATCCATATAAAATATGGCACAATGCGCTGCAGACTGCTTCTTCCACCTGTGTCTGCATCCTGGTACCTGGATGGACCAGTAAGTGGAGTGTACTGCAGCTCCTGATCTGCCAACTCACATGGGCAAGAAAGATGAGTCCTGCACTTCTCCGACCAAGATGGTTGCTGCATCTGCTTCCCTGCAAACAGCAGCTCCCTCTTCCCCACAGTGAGGCACTAGTAGCAGCGAGGCTTCTTCAGAGCCATTCAGGAACATAGATGCTGTAGCAGAACCATTAAAGCCCACACTCCAGGAGGCAATTGAGACAGCGGTGAGTAAAGGCATTCAATCCCTCCGTAAAGATATACGTGAGCAATCCCAGTCTATCTCTACACTTGATGTATGTGCCAACACTATTACTCATCTTTAGTTTTGCCCTCAAGTTGCAATGTAAAGAAAACACATTAACTGGGATCCCTGCAAAAGTATTTGACTTCACCTAGGCCTGTTCTTGGTAAATATCTGAACTACATAGACAGATTTCGGATCCTTCAATCATTTCTCTCCCAACTCCAATTACAATACGAGGGGCTACAATGCTTATATTTGCTGATTACTCAGCTGAAGTACCCAGCAAAGGCAGAACATTTTAGTAAGTCGTACTCTCAAGGTCAGAAGAACATCTTTACATATGCTGAGGAAGCAGAGGATTTTGTTCACAATTTATTTGCTGATACTGCATCCACTTCCTCCGACTCAGCCTCACATTCACCGTTTTCTTCTTCTAGGTGCTCTTCGATACCGGTTCCATCACCCAAGCTTCAAAGGTATATAGGTGGATCTTCTACCAAAAAGCTACCAATGCTTCAGTTCAGCAACTAAGGGGAGATAACCAGTTCAGCAGGCAACAACCTGGCACCGGCGTGGTCGAATATTTTTTCCCTTTTATTCTCACCCTTCACTCTAGCTGTTTAATCTAGCGGTTTGTTTACAACCTAAATTGCGATGATATTCGCGCTCGTGTTATAAGTATAGTACTTTTTGCTCCCCATTGAGGTCTGTGCCTTTTCCAAGTTAATTATTTTCTCTCTTTCTCTTTTTTCTCTTGTTTTTCTTATGAGAAAAAAAGGTATTCTTTTGTCTGTTCTCTCCAAACCACCACTTTTTCCTATTGTGATGCCCTCTGCTTGGATCTCCCATTCCACATTACGCCACCTCAGTCGCACCCTTGTAGCATTTATCATAATCCCACTCCACTCATCCAAGAAGATCATCATCTACCAGCAAATAGACTTCTTGTGTTTATCTTAACCCTTGCTCTCATATCTCAAGGAGGACACCTTGTGTCCTGGAGGTCTCTGTTTCATCAGTCACCACTCAGGACATCACTGACCTTGGTATGCTTCGTTTATTCACAGATTTATCCTGTATAGTGTATGTTCTATATGTTGGTCCATGCGGGTGATCTCCTGGAAAGGGTCTGTACTCACCTAACAAGCAAATGTCAATACTGCAACACCTAAAACAGCTCAAAGCCCATAAATCCTTTTTATAAGAAACCCATTTGGGCTATAAAGATTTTTATAGAATGTGAAGAGTTGGGTAGGAAAGGTATATGGTTCTCTGGCTACCGACCGCAAAGCAGGTGTACTTCTACTCCTTCATAAATGATTCCCAGACACAGTTAAATCATTCCAATGTGACACTGGGGGTAGAATCCTTCATGCGACAATTCAATTATGTATCATTTTACAACATAAATGCCCCCAACTCACTAGCTATTACCTTCTTCCAGGAGATTACCTGATGGATTGCTCAAGGCCCTGTCCCCCCACAAAATAGTAGGTGGTGATTTCAATTCAGTATTATCAGATGGCAAGGATAGGTCACTTCATTCACATCATGGTGCCCGCCAGCAGACAGATTTAAATGTCTTCCATGATTTTGTTACTGCTGTTCACCCTAATGAGATATGATGTCAACATTACCGATTGGAAAAACAATACACCATCTATATGCTATGATCTGATTCATAGTTACATAGTTACATAGTAGGTTAGGATCAAAAAAGACATAAGTCCAATAAATTCAACCACTGGGGAAATAAACATATCCCAGATATAAAACCCTATAAGACATAGTTGGTCCAGAGGAAGGCAAAAAACCCCTGGTACAATTTGCTTCAACAGGGGAAAAAAATTCCTTCTTGAATCCATGAGGCAATCGGATGTTCCCTGGATCAACAGTCACTGTTATCTTTACTTTAAATCTTTAATACCCAGTTATATTCTGTGCTTCTAAAAAACCATCCAGTTTTTTCTATTTCAAGCAATCTATAGTAGTTGCTGAAACTACTTCCTGAGGAAGCCGATTCCACATTTTCACAGACCTTAAAGTGAAGAATCCCTTCCTTATCCAGAGCCTAAACTTCTTTTCCTCCAGACGCAAAGAGTGCGCTCTGTTCTTTGCAATGATCCCAAAGTCAATATTTGAGAAGAAGAACTTTGAGAAGAAGAAGAAAGTACTTTACAAGCTTTAGATACTGCAGCTTGGCGTTGCATCCTATTATTAAGTCTATGATCTACCAGAACCCTCAGATCCTTTTCCATTTCTGACTCCCCCAAATGTATTCCCCCTAGGCAGTATGAAGCATGCATGTTGTTAGCCACCAAGTGCATAACTTTACATTTCTGAAAAATAAATGTCTTTTGCCACTTGGCTGCCCAATCAAACAGTACATCCAAGTCTGCTTGTAGATTATAGACATCCTGTATGGACTTAATTACATTACATAGTTTGGTGTCATCTGCAAACACAGAAAGGGTACTTTTAATCCTAAACTCTATATCATTTATAAAGATGTTAAACAGTAAAGGTCCCAACGCTGAACCCTGGGTACACCACTAATAACCTTAGACCATTCAGAGTATGAATCATTAATTACAACTCTCTGGATGGGATCTTTAAGCCAGTTCTCTGTCCATTTACGGATTGACTTTTCTAAACCTATCGACCCTAACTTGCATATTAACCGTCTGTGGGGTACAGTGTCAAATGCTTTAGCAAAGTCCAAGTACACTATATCAACTGCTACTCCACTATCTACCTGTTTACTTACCTCCTCATATAAAGAAAGTAAACTTTGCTCTATCTTGAAATACAAATATAAAAACTTAGAATATCACAAATATGGTAACAAGTCCGAGAGGGAGCAGGGTGGCCCTCCTGGTCTCAGGGTAGGGTTAATTTCCTGGACATCCTGTTCTAGGCCTATAAGACACTGGGTAAAGGGAACTTCATAATATTTTATTCTCAGACTAAAAAGTGCAATGACACATCCTTGGGACCTGCACGCTCTTTTACATTGCAAATCCTCTTCCCTCCCACCACAGTTAAGACATTGGGCCTGATTTATTAAAGCTCTCAAATACTAGAGAGGATACACGTTCATTAGTGAAGCTGGGTGAATCAGCACACCTGGAACAGATCTGGTCCAGGATTCAAAACATTTGCTAGAAAATAGCAAATGACTTTACATTTACAAGAAAACCATTCCAGGTTTGCTGGATCTCCCAGCTTCACTAATGAAAATGTATCCTCTCCACCTTGGAGAGCTTTAATAAATCAGGCCCATCATGTCCTTATTGGAGACACTGCGGTTACATGGAAGAAAACCAGACGAAGACAAACTGTTTTTGTCCAAGTACCTACCAATATGTGGCAACCCCTTGTTTCCACAAGCCCAGTACCATGCCACTCTGCAGGGACTTTAACTATTTTTCTTTCACTGACAGTTACACCAGAATGTCCCTCTTGAAGCTCTGCAGCACCTATTCCATACCTAATTGGGCACTACTCCCCTTGTACTACAGCCAATTCACACTTTTATGTGCTTCATGGTAACTAATCTTACTTTAGCTATGTACCAAACAAGTATGATACCCTCCTAATGTCTCGCTTATATTTGCCTTCCTTCTATCAGCTTTACAAAACCTCTATCTACTTTTAATCTCAGACTGTGCTAAGAGTCTTCCATGACCCAGACATTGCCAAACATATCTTTCAGGGATATTAGAATTTCAGGAAATGTATGATTATTACAATGTGGAAGGAATCACAATTTATGCTCATGCACAGGGATTACAAAGTGTTCAGGTCCTCTGTCGATGAGCACTGGACAAAGGAATGGCACCTGCAATGTCCTAAATGTGACAGGCCCTCAGCCTCCTTGTGCCACTGTATGTGGCATTGTCCACATATTGTCAACATTTGGCATCAGATACTCACTTTGGTGAAAAATGTACCATACCATGTACTCTCTTCACACTTGCTGTTTGCTTTTGGGATGAATCCATCCCCTCCCTATTATCTAGAGCTACCTGTGACTGGATAGGCGTCCGCCTCTTGGCTGCTAGACGTTCTATTTTGAATATTTGATTTTTCTATATTATATTTTAATATTATATTGTAGTATATTTTATTATTTGAATATTGAATATTTCCATCGGTGGAACAGGTAATATCACCTTTGAAAAAAATTTTCTATACAGAGATGCTGAAAGCCCAGCTGAAAGATAATGATTATACTACCTCATTCCTACAATGCTGGTATAAATTTCTGATTCATGTTTTTGCTGACCCAGAAAAAAACTATTAAAAAAGCTATAGACAGCTTTAAATACTCATCATGGTATATTTTCATTGTGCCTGGATGATGCATGGATGATCTTTACTGTACTAAAGGTGCGTACACACTTCCAATTTTTATCGTTCCAATCGAACGACGAACGATCGATTGGGCAAAAAATCGTTCGTAAAAAAGTAACCAACGACGCCGACGAACGAGGAAAGTCGCTGGAAACGAACGACCGGACCGGCGGATCGCATTGGACGACGATCGTTGAACATCGTTCGTGTGTACGGTCGTTCGTTGATCGTCCATGTTCAGAGCATGCGTGATGAACGAACGTCCGTTCACTTTCCTGTCGTGCACATAGTTCCTCTATCGCTTAAACGATCGTATCTATTGTGTGTACAATATCTACGAACGATCGTGTCGTTACCTCTATGTGCAGTATCGGTGCTATACGATCGTTCATATATATCGTGCAGGAACGTTCGTCGTTCGTTTTCCGACGATAATAATTGGAAGTGTGTACGTAGCTTTAGACACCAGTCTCCTGATTTACCAGATATTCCCTGCTTTGTTTTAACATATTTCATTATATCCCATTATCTCCCATTTTATCTTGTTGTTTAGGCTCTGTTATCCTGTTTAAGATCACTATGTGGCTAATATCATAACGTTTTTGATAATGTATATGTCATGAACTGCCCCCCCCCCCCTCATTTTTTTCTTTATTTCCCTGTTCTTTAATTAAATGTTAATAATAATGATAATGGTAATAATATTAATACCTATGACACATTTTGTATTGTACAGTATTGTTCTGATCTTCATGATATGTTTTCTTGTTTTTGTTTTCCCTTTGTCTTTTCCTGTTGTCTTCACCCAAATTTTATTGGTATTACATTTTAAAAAATCAATAATTTTTTTTTAAGTGCAGTGAACTTCTACTTGAACATATAGAGATAATTGTTGGGATATACATCTCATTACTTTTAATATTCTATTGTACTAGTCATGCTGAGCAGTATGATTTACTGCTAGTATACAATTTAAAGTAATCTGAGAAATTTAGTTTACTGTATACTAGGATTATTTAATTACACAAGCATGGCCTACTGTTGTAACAAAAACGTAACTAGATGAATATACTGGCGGTATGACTGCATGTCTTACTGGTATGAACAGTTATATGAAAACATTTTTGAATCAGTTTCATATTAGGTAACCACTTTTATGTCAATCTCAAATTCAAGCTTTCGTTACAAGTGTTCTAATGGTCCCACTGTGATCCACCATTGCAACAGATTTTAAATCTATTAAAAAGTGGCTTCAATGCCTTAACAGTCTTTCTGAAAAACTCAATATTCCCAGAGAGCTAACAGTTTGATGAACCACTGTGGCTGCACTAAGCTGACCAATGCAAATTTTGGGAATTCTTCACTACAATGACGGGATAAAGCAGATGCCAGGGATGAGCGAGAAGTGTGAGGAGATAATGAAGATTATATAAAGCCTGGAACTGATACCGGGGCCCTGTGAGCCTTTAAGCCCCGTAACAGCCTGAGGAGGCTGCTGATGGATGTGAAAAGTCTCCTGGTGTGGCACTTATGCTTGGAGTTTTTTTGGTCAGTTTACCCAGGGAAAGGGGCTGCTTGGGTTGGAAGCGAAGTGAGGTTCGATCATATTGTGCTGTCTTGTCAGATTTGACTATTTCCAGGGCTGAAATGTAATAGTTCAGTCTAATCCCAACCCTGAAACCCCCTACCTGGTGTCTATGTAAATCCCCCCCCCCACTGGCTGGTAAACTTTAACTCCTGCCTAGTACCTAACCTACCAAAACCTACCTAAAGAGAACATGTCAGCACTTTGTTGTACTTAGAATTATATTTTAACTTTGTTCTATCTCACATAGTTGTGTGATATCAGACATATAAATCTCAATACAGTGGCTTCAGAAAATATTTGGACCCCTTCAGTTTTGTTACATGATACCCAAAACATGATATCTACACATATTTGTTATAGTAGCACCTCACTGATCACACTAACATTTCATGAGCTATAGCTGAAACTATTATTTTAGGGGGTTTATGAAATCTGAGCAACCAATGGTCAGGGACACTGTCATATATGAGTGCACCATAATGTCATCTGCTGTTTGGGCTCCAACACCATAGCTTAGACGGGGGCTTCAACACTGGAGCTATGACAGGTTGGCCCACAGTGAGTAGGCAGTATAAAAAGGGATAAGTGGGCAGGTACTTGAAGAAGTGTGCTATGTGCAGATACTGACTTTGCCCTAAATTGGAAATACGACATTGTCTTACTAGCCACACATACTTGTTATCACCACTTCTAAGGTTTGTTTAAAATAAAATAAAAAATATTTCAGAGGTGTTTGTCAGTTTTTTTTTTCATGGAGAAACCCTTTAAAGTGTTCAATACACAAGCACTGTCACAACAAGCGTGTACTTGTCAAGATGGCCGTCTAAATGCATGCTTCAAGAAATGCATTGGTGCTGAAAGGAATATAATTTTGCTGAGTTTTGAATTTAGGTTGTTTTTGTGTTTTTGCTATATTTTGCAGTTAAGAGTTGTGTCGGAACTAGTTACATCCTCCTTATCAGTAGGTCAATATTTGTTCCATCCTTACCTTGAAGCTTCTTACCTTGAAACATCTTGCTCAGTGAAGATGTTAATTAAGTTTCTTGTTACTGACTAACTACTAAGTGTCTTCCACCTTGTTGTCTGACTATATAAACTGTGATGTGAAAATAAAGATTTGAGACAGGATATAACTATATATGCTTAAGTTGCGTGTTGTGTTATTCACTGCTCCCAACATGTTGAAAACCGAGGTCACGATAGAGAGGGAAATATTGGTCTGGGATCAATAGGAAATCGCCTTAACAGGTGCCAAGGGACCTCTCATCCCATAGTATGTGATAATCTGGAGTTTTTTGTTTACCCAACCTGTATAGACATATGCTACTCTTACATATAGAAATCAACCTAACTCTGCCCCATATATGTTCATTCTGACCCCTTTTACAGGTGCCCTTGACCTCTGGACATTTGTTGAGTCAGCTTCTTTTGTTTAAGCTACCTGGAATCTACACCATGTGGAGGTTTGCCCCAGGGCTAGATGGACATAGGACTTGCCCCACAAACATACATGGCATGTATCATCAGACCGGTTCAAGTGTCAACCCGGCACTGAAAAAACAAGGTATCACGTTGTGTTCCGACTGGTTTTTCAGGTTCCCTCTGACAGGGCAATCTACAGCTCTGTAGAAGGTTAAAGTGCAAGTGTGATTACACGCAGCTAGACTACTATTAAACAGGTAAACATGTTGTTGTTCAGAGTAAAAATGTGGCCTTCATTTAAAGAAAAACAGCTTTAATAATGAGGACAGCACAAATGTTCAGTTCACCTAAAAGTGCTAGTTTAGGTGTAGGCAGTGTCTGATCTCCAAGTTTGTCCTGGTCTTACTGAATATCTTGGATACTTGAATAGTTATTTCTTCCTTTCCTGAATATGAACTTTTCCTTACACTTCCTCTGTTAAAGCTCCAGAAACCACCAAACACAGTAGTATCCACAGAAGTATGTAAAATACACTAGTCAAACCGGGATATTTAGAATGGAAAGAGAAACTTCATTTAGGACCAAACCTACTGCAGTAAGGCTGTACTTGGGTCAAATGACTGCCTCCAAGGTACACAGTGCTGCATTATTGGGATTCTAATACAACCTGACTATATACTTTCATTTAGATGTATAACCAAAGAATAGAGAAGGTATACTGTATATTAAATACATTTGGTAAATCTAAACATAGTTCAGGCACATGGTCAGGTGTGGTAAAGTTTATATACAAGAGTGCAGATAAGAAACTTTCATTTCACTTTGACTTTTGTGATCTGCATAGTTGATCCAGATAAGACAATCAGTATGCACCATACTGCAACATATGGCTGAATGAATGATTATCATTATTAATATTAAGTAAACTTTATTTATAAAGAGCCAACAAATAATGCAGTACAAGTGCAGAAACCACTGCTGTGATCAAGACAAAAAGGGGAGGGGCATTACCTTTTTGTTTTTACAAAAAAAAGGTTTGAAACCACCTCCCATCCAAAAATTGTAATTTTAATGTTATATAAAATGGTTGTCTGTAAGGGGAAAAAAATTGTTTAGGTCTGCTTTAATGGAGAAGTGGTATCACATGTGCAATAATGCCCTTGCCTGATTGGAAATTTTTAAAAAGGGAACTTTAGTTCCGCTTTAAAATTTTATATTTATTATTTAATATTTTGAAAATCCATTATGAAATAAAATATAAATGTGAAAAAAATTAGTTGTCAGTTGTAGCAATACATTTTTTTTTGTGTTCATTATTCATGGTCTGCAAAATATGGGCACAGTAGGGATGTGCTATTTGCTTCTTTTCAAACTTTAAGAGGCCACTCTTCCCTATCTCCAATAGTTGTGATATAGGTTTTTAAAGAAGGTCAGGGATTGCCCCCACATGTCTATATAAATACTAATTTTCCTTAGGGGAAATCTAATCCATGATTAGAAAGATACAAAATCTAAAATTAGGCTGCAGTTTCAAAAATAAGTGCTTAGAAACTTTAAACCACAATGTGTAGTTTCACTTTAAGGCTTAATATAATTAGCCTTTTTTGTGTGTCTATACCTTCCTGTCGGAGTGACAATTAATCTGTTTTTTTACCTTGATTAAAAACTACCCAAAATATCCAAACTTCATCCTAAATATTTCTGGTTCTCTGAGTAGTTGGAAGATCCCTTTTCAAAATATAAATGGAGTAGTAATGTAATTGTCACTGCTCCAATCACTCAGCAACAAGAATGACAACCTAGGGCCATGGAGGTGGAAACAGTTGAGAGGGGATGAGAGTTTTGCTCTCGCTTCCTTGAGTTCCTTCTTCTGCACTGTTATGTTAGGTACACACTTCCAATAATTATCATTAGAAAACAAACGATTACGACCGTTCAAAGAATAAGCACGATTATATTTGAACAATGGTATCGTGCACAATTCTGTACATGCTGTAATGATATGATCGTTTAAATATAATCCACCAATAGTGTACACACGCTAGATACAATCGTTTGAACGATGCAGGGAGGGACATGTAAAGGAGAAAGTGTACCGCAGAAACATGCACAATCACTGAACGACAGATAGTGAACGATCGTCAGCCAATCAGATCCGCCGTGATGGTCGTTCATTTCCAACAACATCTCATTTGTCGGGGTTGTTGCTTAGTTGTTGGTCACCTTTTTTGTGAACGATTTTCGGCTGATCGGTTGTGCGCAAACAGCAACCGGCTGATGTTAAATGTGCGCAAACAGCAACCACCTTGCCACTCGATTTTAGAAGGAACAAACGGATATGTTTTATATGCTGCATTGCTATTGCATTAATAAGATTGACACAATGCAAAAACAGATGTGCTGAGATAATCACCAACTCTAGTGTTTTGGCACCAGTGTTTTGATCATTGACAGAAGAGGGATAGAAGAAATGATTAAATCCAAAGGCTGTGAATACTCTATTTCTTTGCCTGTCAGTCAAAGGATTGCTGCCTCATCACAAATGCAGAAAAGTGAGATTATGTCCTTATCAACCTGAGCTTTGTATCAAGGTGAGAGAGCATATCATGCCACTCAAGGCAAGCCATACAACACTCAGGGATTAATGCACAATAGCTGTAGTGCTGGCAGGATTACAACTGTGTACATGTTGCAATGCATGTTATCTATGTTGCTGTTTTTTGTTCTTAATCTTTACATTGTTTGTATAAAACTGAGGTGTCTGTGCATAGTCTGCATAAAAACAAACAGTTCAGCTGAGCATTCAAATTTATGCCTTGGGTGGGGAGGGCATATGTAAAGAGGAGAAAGGTGAGTAGAATGTAACAGGTTCCTGTTTGCACCAGCCTTGACCCACTTGGAACAATGAGTTGATGTAATTGTGCACACTGGAGAGGATCTTTCAGGAGCTGCAATGCAAAAAACCCGAATTTTTAGATCTGAGAAGTGGCACATCCATTAGATCCATTAATAAATAAATTAGATCCATTAATGGATCTGGTTAATCCATTGTGGGTGGGGGAATCTTTCAGAAGAGAAAGCAAAGCTTGTAATTGTCCTGGAAAGATTGAAATGTGTTGTCAGTAGCTGGCCAGGGCTGAGACTCAGAAGTGCTTTCAGCAGCTTGTTGGGGCTCATCACTTTGACCTACTCTTCTAATGCACTCAAAAGAAGGAGGATGAAGCTGCATACAGAAGGCACATTCAACAATGAATACAGAAATTTAAAGATTGACTACATAGGATAGAAATGACCAGTATAAGGTTATCAAGGAAAGGTAGAACAGTTTGTTAATGGACTCGTATGAAAGAGTAAATCTGGTCAAACAAGACAGGCCAGGTTACCTGGGGAATTTTTAATACTTTGTGGACACAGACAAAATGTATTAGCATTTTTTAAATCCCCATACCATATACCATAAAAAAAATGGTAGTTACAGGGCTCCAAAGAAAATCAGTACTAAAAAAGCATCAATGTCTGTTACTGCTGACCAAGAAATGTTATCAAACACAAGAAAAATATATGTGTGCCCCAAAAAAACACCAGTAGTTTAGGAACAAATATTGTTTCATATTCAAAAACCAAAACCTAAATACTGACTAAAAAACATACAAAATGTTATTCATTACTCCACATACACTAAAAAACACCAATATATATTAAAACACCTTACAATCACACATCCTAAAAATGTGTTTTTGGATGGTTCATATACATAAAGTATCCCTTCATCATATTTCAAATGGGTGATGCGTTTCTTGACCGCTTACTTATTACAGTAGTGGTACCTCTACTATGGACATATTTTAAGATGTTGAAAATCCAACAACCCCAAAGTGTCTAAAGTCCCCATTTTGATTAGTCGGTATGCTGATCAAGAAATACTCACTGTCTGGCTAATATTCTGATCCAAAAAAATAAGGAGCATTGACATTACCTTACTTAAACTGCATGCTTGTTCCAGGCATGAGTCAAAAAATATTGAGGCTGGAGACAACCCCAAAGTATTCAATTTTTAGAGCAATTCTGTAATGCAGATAGTTTATATTGCAGTTAGAAATTTGGCTCTACATAGGAGAGAGCTGTTTTTTACATTTTCAGAATCTAAAGCCTTATAAAGTGATACGTAGCCTAATCGTCTTATACTTGATTGCACCAGCTCTTTGTAAAAGTGGTATACATTGGTGATCTGGTCATAAGCCCCTATTGTTGATTCTATATCTCCCTTTTATGTTAGAACCAAAATACTTTATTACACATTTTCCCCTAACATTTTCATTTTGTGGAATTCTTATTTTAAACCAATACTAAAGAGAAATAAGGTTTTTAAAAATGCATTAAATTGTATGCATACTTCATAACTTAGCAGGAGACGGAACTTTCCTTTTTGAGTACCGTATATCCTTTTTTTTTCAGAAAACTGACGTTTCTGAGAGGATGAAAAAGGATAGGCGTACATGCTACAATCCTTGAATGCACACATATTTTTTTGCTTTAACTTTGCTGACACTTTTGCTGATACGTAATTTATGTATAAATGATGCATTAGAATTCTTATGTGACTACTGTGTGATAACTGGTAACTTTGTTAAAAAATTTAATATTATGCAGTCATGATAAAAAATAGTAATTATTGCTCAATTTGCAGACATGACAGTGCAAATGTAATTGAACTGCGACACCTATTGGTCAGACAAGCGAGGTGCACTTAATGGTGTTTATGGTATGTGTCTATTTACCAAACTTCAGTGTTCATAGGTGATGTTATGCTCATTTATTTATAGTTATATAGTATACAGAGTTCATAGTCAAATCTCTTTTCATCTCTTAGAATCTAATACTTCTACCATGTCATTTTTTTTTTTTTTTAGAATCTTGCGATTCGTGAAAAACACACCCCGTGCTCGGAAAAAAAGTGAAAAATGCAAAAACACTCCACAAAAAGCGTGCACTGGGTTATTATTGGTAATCCCTCCTCTAAAGAGGAAGGGCCACCCTTTTCCTTCTACCATGTCATATAACATTCACACAGCCTGAGGGTAATTTAGGAGAAAGTCAATTAACCTATCAGCAAGCTTGCAGGATATTGCAGGAACCCTTCACAAACATATGGAGAACAGAAAAACGTAATTCAAATTACTCAAATTCAAACCAGGGACCCTATGGGCAAAATTGGCTATGTGTACTGCACTCATTCAGATGTATGCTAAAATGCTCCCAACAAAAGTCCAAAATATGAAAAACACAGCAATTAATGTGTATTAAATTAATGCAATTAATGCATTGTTTAACTTGAAGGAATCCTAATGCACTTCCCCCAAACAGCCACTTGCTGTCCTCAGTGAGCCGCCATAGACAAATGTTTCAATGATAAGGAATACTGAATCCTTGTAAAACCAATATTTATCAGTGTAATGAGTTGCTGAACACAATATCTCTGGTGAATGCTGAGAGGACTGGGTTACTTGGTCAGTTACTGTATTTAGGACAAATTAAACAGCAGTTTTTGGCAGTTATTAGACCTTTTTTTTTTTAGTGTCCTATTTTCCCCAAAACACCTTTTGGACTGCTACCTATAGCTTAACAAAAACTTTTATATAAAGTGACCACACCCTGCTATTATATATATAGACCTCTAGTGGGTGCCTGTGTTACCTTTCCCAGAATGATGCCCTTAGTGCTGGATGGTGCCTGGCTCTTGTTTTTCGCTGTGTGGCCCCTTTTTGGATTGTGCAGTAATATTACTAAAATTGACTACTTGTGTGGGGTGGAAGGGGTTCAAATTCAAGTGGAACCAGGTTTCTTGGGGAAAGAAGTAACCTTTCTTGTCCGGGGTGAGTTCCAAATTATTTCATGTAGGATCAGCTGTTTAGCTTGTGGATAATTCTGGTCTTAATACACTTCCCTTGTGTGTGTGTGTGTATGTGTGTGTGTTTGTGTAAATATATATATATATATATATATATATATATATATATATATATGTGTATATATATATATATATATATATGTGTATATATATATGTGTGTGTTGGTAGCTATTTAAATGTATTGCTGGAGGTATAACATGCAATATGTCACAAAGCAGTGTGGGGTGTTGGTGCAATTAGAATTGGGCATGTTTTGGTCAAATAACTGTTTTTTTTTTAATGACTTTACATAATTGTAGGGGAAGATTGCAATTTTTGGCAGCCTTAGTGTTGAAATTTTGCAGCTTTGCTGCCAATGCTGCTTCATATATTGAACCTGAATACCTGTTACCCCAGCTGATGCTGTTGTTCCTTTCAGCATAAATGTCCTGCAGAGACATTTGATCCAGAAGGATGAATGCATCAATCCCTGCAGCAGGGGAACCGGTATCCACATAAATGGATATATAGAATGAGGGGCAAACATGGGGAGGTGCAAATTGTGCCGCTGCATGAAGGCCTTAAACCCCCTTCAGAAAACAGGGGGAGCCCAAGTCATTTCTACTCTGGGGCCCACTGCTGGCTTTGTCAACCAGGGTGCGAAGTCCAGTGAGTGAAGCCTTGGTCTTGCCTTTTGAATACATAACCCAGGATAAACGCTCTTTGAGTTTCTTTTTATTTTTCTTCCGCACTCTTTGGTAAAGCATGTTTCATGCATTGGTTTGCTGTGATTTTTAAATGGCACCGCATTATACAGCCTTTAACTTTGGATAAAGTGGTGAAGGGTTAGGACTGTGAAGCATTACTTGCTGGCTGTATAGCTGCCAGGGATTTTGCAATCTATTTGAGCTGGTGACCATTGTCCTTGAGACTAAAAGGTATATAAAATCTAAAGTGTAAATATTCATTCATAAAACCTGTCTTGGAATTTGTTCCCTAAAGAGGGAAGAGAATATTAGGTATGATATATTTGTGTAATAGGCTCCTTGGGCACTTTGACGTGACATCTGTACATCTCCACAACATCTGCTACAACACAACATCACAGTTCCTTGCAACTTTACTTTTTCAAATTCCCCATGTATTATTTTATTATGGTGCAATACATAGAGATCTAGATAGAGATGTTGTATTCCAGGTTGATGGGAAATAATGCAGGTAGGTCTGTGTATTGGTGGGTTTGGGGTAGTGTAATGGATCACACACTTTATGCCGCCTTAGGGGCTGATAGGAGAGTAGGCAATGAGTAGATTTTTCATAATAATGCCCTTATATAAACATGAAATAAACTACTTTTGTAGTTAGGGGAACATAGAGAGATGAGGACTGGCTGCAGGAGAAATGGAAACGTTTTGGGGTGATCCTTAGTCCAGTGTTTTACTTTTTTTGTTTTTTTTGTTTAATATTTTTGTTATTGTCTAAACACATTTAATGCAGCTCTTAGAAATCTGTTCTTAGTGTTCTTTTTCTTTTTATCTTTTTTTGCTTTGTTCTAGATGAATTTGGAATGGCTTATAATCTTGATGGATGTGTTTCAAAATGTGTCTTCTCCGCTAAAAAGCCAAATGGAGAAAACATCTTCTTTGTGTCTTATCATATCTGTATTTCATTTCGGGAGGTCTGTATGTAATATTTATTTTTAATATTGATGTATCGAGAGTGGCTGGAACATTCAAAGATGGGTGGGAAAACCTAACTGTTGGAAATTATGGCAGGGAGGTATTATTTTTAATATTAAAGCAACTGCCTACCTGCTTCTTCCCAACTTTATTATAGTAAAACTAAGCTGGCTGTTAACACATTTGGTCAAGCAAAAACCTGCTCGCCTTTGGTAGATCGTCTAGCACTAAAAACATGCTTACAAAGATTTTTTTTTCACAAAACATTTTTTGCTTGGCTAATATGTTTGCTGGCTTGAGTAAATCAACTTGCTGATTGGGAACAAGTATGCCGAGTCCTGACTTTCTGATGTGATTACTTGTTCCTAGTTAGCAAGACAAAGGTATTTATGCCAATGGATCATCATAACAACTAGGCAAGTAGCATTTCTAAAGGTTGTTTTATGTTAAAACCAGTTGGGCAGTTTATGGAGCTGAAACGTTTATGGTAAAAATAAGTGTAAAAAAAAAAAGTGTTTTTTTTCTGCAAGATGTTACAACTACAGAGTAAAGATACATAACTAATGTGCTGATATTGTGTGAAGACACATATATTGTGTGTATGTGTGTATATATATATATATATATATATATATATATATATATATATGTATAATTATCTTTCATTTGTAAAAGGTGTTGTCCCAAGTCTGTATCCTTGCTGAACTAGTGCTGTTAGTGATTACTGAAGTGTTTGTTAATGGTCTACTTTCAGTATGAGACCTTTTTATTCCTCTTCCTTGGTAGGAGGAGTCATGGAACCTACGTGTGCGCTTGTTTGGCAGTAACAAAACTGAGGACATAGACATTGTTTGTCCAAAATCAAAAAAGAAGAAACCTCGAATGATTACCCAAAAGCCTAGAAGTACTAGAGTGCGACAGATGACTACTGTGCCCACTTGGACAACATCACTCAGCAGTTCTTCCACCCAAGGACATGTAGGTTTGTCAACTAAACCCGGTGGTATTCAGGGTGAAGGTGAAGTCAAACCAACAACTACTCCTGGTAAAGGGCTTGTAACAAAAGAGGTTATTGTGACTACGACAAGCCCCCTACCCATTGTAGGACGTCTAACAACATCTACAACCTTTCCAGGTGAGGACAATGTTGGCCATGTTAGGGCAAGACCGAATAAATTTTTCTTAGAATTTGTCACTTTGACAACAGTTTACAGGTCCAGTTTACACAAAACTGATGTTTTCAGTTTATGCAGATGCTTGTAGGCGGAATTACTATTGCTGCAGGATGGGATGTTCTCTGTAGTATTTCTAATGAAAGGGATGTTTGGCTTTATTTCTAATGAAAGGCTTTGTTATGGACCAACTCCAATTACTATTTTTAAGGCCTTGAAAATGACACCAAGTTTGTCTGACATGTGGGAAGCCATTGGTTATTGGAGCACGTTAGAATTTACCTAAACCTTACTTCTTGGGGTTGGCAAACACCTTAAATTGGAACAGGATTTAGAAAGTGAACTTTTGCTATATTATACATTAAGAAATATTAATTCAGAAATATGTTTCATGGTACTGCTTAGGCACACTTTGTACTAAAATTACTTGTTTGGGGAAAAAAAGCAGTATTTTTGGCTTGGGAAGTTCAGACCATTGCCTCCACAGCCTCACCCTGTTGAACAACAAACACACGCTGGCTGAAATGGACCATCTTGGGGAAATGGTAACCAATTTGTTAACCTTTGCCATACTCACACAAGACTTCCATTACATGCTTAGAAGAAGCACGAACCAATACTTTTGACAACCACAGTTTCAAATCTGCAAACGGAATAACTGTGAAATATAGTCAAGTAAAGGTTGGTTTGCCTTATTCAGGTTGCTTGTGCAAGACCCAGTCATTAGAGTAGTTGGGATCTATGAACCACTTCATGACCATGGCAAATAAAATATTCTGTATGAGATCTCCCTAAAATGACTTTTTCTAGGCCAGTACACAGAGGAGTAACTGATATGACCATCCAATGCCAGCAAGGTGTAGCAGGGCTGAACCGGTGTGTTCATTTGGTGAATTCTGCAGGTTTATTATTATTCATCATATTATACAGCACTGTGCATTAAATAGGGGTTGCAAATGACAGACAGATACGGACAGTGACACGGGAGGAGAGGACACTGCCATGAAGATCTTACAATCTAGAAGGTTTAGGGAAGTATTACACAATAGTAGGGGAGATATGGATTGGTGGGAAGTAGACAGAGTTTTAGGAGACAGAAGAAGATAGGTAGGCAAGTTTTGAAAAGATGGGTTTTGAGTGCTCTTTTCAAAGTTAAAGGTTTTTTGGGTTTTCTATTTGACCTGCAAGAGGGCAGATTTTTAGTTCAAAATATGGTGTCCAACTAGGCATGTCTGGGATTCTGGGAATAGGCTAAAGAGGGGTTTTGGGCTTCCTTAGGCTTAGAAGAACATTTCTTGATCACCTATAGATGATCTGGCTATAATGCTTCAACATGCTGACTGTTGTATGTATCTTTGTAATGGAAATATAAAAAATATTAGAATTTGTGTCCCTAGGATACAGCTCAGAGGTTTGTCAGAGGCCACTTCACTTCTACACTTTTTGGTCAGATCCTGAGTTGTATGACACCTGACAACACAAAAATTCCACTTCTATAACACATGTTCTACTGTAGCTCCCCTGGAAATATGTACTGGTGGATTATCTGATAAAAGAACTGCTCTCCATTACCTCCTCCTTTGGACTCACACAGAACATAAACGGCCACACACAACGCCGGACACGTCGGCCTACACACCCCACCCTCCTTGACAACTCGCTATTTCCCCTTTATGATTACAACCTTATCACCTTCAACCTATCAAACTCTTGGCCCCCTTTGCCACATCCCAGAAATGGTCAATGGCATAGAGATATCCGCAATGTTGACCACAACCTATTATCAAACTGCCTTGCGTCCCGAACCCCCCACCCTTTCTAAAATCGCATTTCCGGATAAAGCTGCCACTTGGTTCAATCACACTCTCTCTCTGGCTCTTGATAGAGTTGCCTCTGCCACCTTCCGCTACCCCCGTCCTGCTAACCCCCGACCCTGGCACAACAATCACACCAAACATCTACAAAAGCCTGTTCGTGCAGCTGAGCACAAGTGGGGGAAATCTGGCCTCATCGCTCACTTCATGGACTACAAAGCCAGACTACAACACTGAACTCGCGGTCACCAAGCAAAATTATTTCTCCGCTGTCATTTCCTTTCAAACTTCCAACCCACGTAGCCTCTTCTCAACAATTGACTCCCTCCTAAACCCCACACCTGCTCCCCCCACAACTACCTTCCCTGCCCAAGACAGGGATAAAATTGACAAATCAGACATGATGTCTCTGTTCACCGGGCCACTCCAACCATATCTACCCCTTCCACCTGTAAACCATCACTTGCCTCCCTCAGTCCTGTTACTGTGGATGAAGTCTCCTCTCTTCTCTCATCTCCGTCTACTGTCCGCTTGACCCAATTCCCTCTGATCGACTCCCTGCCCATGCCTCCACCCTGGCCCCGCCCTAACTGAACTATTCAACCTCCATTTCTACTGGTATCTACCCCTCCGCTTTCAAACATGCCATTATTCTCCCTATCCGTGACACTGCTCTCTCTTGGTTTGCTTCCTATCTGTCTGACTGCTCCTTTTCTTTCAATGGTAATTCCTCCTCTCCTACTCTCCTCCCTGTTGGTGTTCCCCAAGAGTCAGTCCTTGGACCGGTCCTCTTTTCTCTGTACACAGTCTCATGTCCTCCTTTGGCTTACAGTACCATCTGTATGCTGATGACACTCAAATCTATCTGTCCACCCCTGACCTGTCTCCCTCAG
>NC_092867.1:53657809-53664361 GCF_032062135.1 Pyxicephalus adspersus
TCTCCTAATCTCCCCCTGACATATATCTGTTAACCCCTCAGGCATGTTGTCTTGGCATTACCTTTGATTCTGCCCTCTCATTCACCCCCCATATTCTGAAAATTGTCAGGTCCTGTCACTTTACCTATGCAACATCTCCAAAATCTGCCTCTACCTGTCCCCAGAGACAACCAAACTCCTTGTACACACTCTTATCTTGTCTGGACTACTGTAACATCCTCCCCTCTTGTATTCCACTAACCCGACTCTGTCCTCTACAATCTATTATGAATGCTGCAGCCAGACTCATCCGTCCTTCCTACCGCTCCTCTTCTGCTGCATCTCTTTGTAGTTCTCTTGATTGTCTTCCATTTCACCTTAGAATCAGATTTAAGCTCCTGTTCTTGTCCCACTTACATTTCTGACTTGGTAAAAAATACTCCCCTAGCAGCTCTTTGCTCTTCCAATGACCTACTAATGACTTCCTCACTCATAACCTCATCAGACACACGGCTTCCAAGACTTTTCTAGAGCTGCTCCAACTCTCTGGAATGGTCTCCCTCATCCTATTCAGCTTCCTCCTACTTTCTGCTCATTTAAAAGCGCTCTCAAAACCCATTTTTTTTCAAACTTGTCTACCCATCTTCTTCATCTTTTGAACTTGTCACTACGTGGCAGGGTGCTCTCCTCCTGTGTCACTGTCTGTATTTGTCTGTCATTTGCAACCCCTATTTAATGTAGAGCGATGCGTAATATGTTGGTGCTATATAAATCCTGATTATTATTATTATTATTATTATTATTATTATTATAAATAATGGGAAGGAAATCCTGGATAAGGAAGAATTTTATGTTTGTGTCTATACTGTTATACACAGGCCTTATGAAGAACTTTAGCCTCTATTTTTATATTTTGAGGCGGAATCTGATACTCATTCTTCACAATATGCAAAGTGAGACTTGGGACAATTGCTTGCTCTGCCTACAAGTTGAAGTAAGATTCATTAAGATTTCTTACTCCACTGCTTTTGAATATTTACTTTAGGTTCTGAATTAAGTCCTGCATCCAAGATTGCCACCTTCATAAAACACTGTTTAGAACAACACAGAAATATATCAGGTTCAGGGTGGCCACAGGCAATGCTAGTGACTAAATATTTTTTTTTTTTTTGCTATTTGTTGATTTTCAACAGGGATCTTAAATGAATCACAATGCATTGTGCCATCTGAAAGGTTCCCTTGTCTGGATTCCAGTGTTTCCCGCGAAGAATGCTTGCGTTACCGTTGTTGTTATGATCCTAAAGATCACATCACGCCTTGCTACTATGGACAAAGAGGTGAAGTTAGTCTTTATTGAAGTGGCAGAGCTACAGACCACTAGGCCTTAATGTGCAATCTGGACATGCTAGTTATCCGTCTACTTGAAGCACAGCTCCCTCTGTCAAAGACCCTGCTCAGTAACATTACCTACCTGTTCTCATTCCCACATTAAAACTGAGATGTGCGACAGTAGCAAGATGGCATAATAGGATGGTGATCAGCATATAAGAAGAGCTATGTTCTGTATGCAAATCCGCAGTAAGAGGTGGTGCTAGCTGCACTTGGGGACTAGCTGTGGACTTCCATCCTACTCTTAGTCCTGGCTAGCACACCTCTTGCTGTGGACATGCATATGTGACCTCTCCTTCTATCTTGCTATCCAATAACAACAGATCCCTGGATTCCCCTTTCTATCTTCCCTGGAAGCAAAGACCTTGCTTCTAATTTATTTGGAGCCAGTGGAACAAATACCACCTTTTAAAGACACTACAAGCATCATTACAGTAATTCAAATGGCTTTACCAAGTTGGCCTCAGAACTATGCAAACACCATGCAGCGGGAGGTCAATCAGCCACAATTCAAAAAACCCCAGAAACCTCTAGCGCAAAATACTTGGATTCCACAAAACTGTAGTTTAGAATGGACACCAAGACCCTATTTATGAATGCCAATTACGTAGGGGAATATGTTTGTAGTTTATATAGGATAGCTGAGAGAGGAAAAAACATGGTATGAAATTTATGGTATTTTCACAAGATCAACAGCCTGGTTTTTACTACCTGCAAATTAAGTTAAAATATAAATGCTAACCTCACAGATATAAATGTTGGTAATTTGCAACCTACTACATTACGGTTTTAAGGTTTAGTAAAAAATTTTGGCCTACCGCTAATGTAATCTCTGCATTCGGTGGATTCTTGTAGCTGCTAGTAAGATTTGGAAAACATTTGTACCTACCTAGGTGGGTGTTTTGATTCCTAGCTCCAAACTAACCAAAACTTGGGCTTTGGGTCCTTAATAGATTTTAAAACCACCAAAAAATTTAATATATTGTTACTTGCCAATCAGATTGGTTGGCTGCACTAGCTTTTATTTTTTGGGCATGTATTTGATACTTGTTGATCTTGCCAGAAATGTAGTGCCCTTGTCACATACCATGAACAGATGAACATAATACTTTTTAGAGAAGATAGCTTGGAAACAACAGTAAAGTAAACTTCTACCTGAATTTTCTTTGAAAATACCCTAATTCTACATTAGTGGCGTTCAGGTAGATACTGGCCTTTGTATCTCCGCAACATATCTTACAGCAATGTTCCACAGTCTACAGTACTTTTTTAAAAGAAATTATATATATATATATATATATATATATATATATATATATATATATGGGACTAAATGTATTTGCATTATAATCAAAGGGTAATTATCAGGATATGTCTCACCAGACCCTTTATATTCTTTAACAGGCTTTGGACCCTCTTGGATAGAAAATGTGGGCAGTGTTCATGTATGACCCATCTCCTTTTCATAAAGGGTATTTTTAAATTTGGTTTTTCATAAAAGAAATGGGGCAAATGCCCTTCTCTTTGGGGAAAAAAACCCTCTTTTTACACCAATGGTGGGAAGGGTTATCATTGGGAGAGAGCCTCATCCCAATACCATGGCCCCAGTGTTATAGGGAGTTTATTTATAATATGGAAGTCTCCTTTATTAAGGAAGCCCCCCAAATATCTGCTTTCCCCCTGGGTAATGAACACATGGGAGCTACTCGTTCCCAGAAAGGGTTTAAAAAGACCTAGAAATATTGAGACGCTGCAGAATAAAATGTATTTCATATGTAGTTGTTACAGTTACATTTGCAGGATCCCCCAACAGTGTCAAAATAGGATCCTGCCTCAGTCCATATCAGGGTCAGCTGCTCCTTGATACAAAAAGATGGGCGTTCTGACCACTTGGGTGAAATTTCTGTTGATGCAATGAGGGAATTCATCAAAGAGTCAGCTGAGGACTGCTTCCTGCTGGATTGGCTGGATGCATTTGCATGCAGGCAGGCAGAGCTCAAGTAATCATTTGCATGCATGTAGCCAATCCCTGCCGAATGCAATGGCTGGAGCTCTTCCCAAGTTAAGAGACTTCTGTCATTGTTTACATGCATCCATGCAATTGAGCAGGGCATCTAAGGACATATCTCTTCAGCTGGTCCATTGCTCAATTCACTGATCACAAAAATAGCAATACTGCTGTCACTGTACAGAGAGTAGCAGTTAAACACTGGAATGGGGTATCGTGGGATGTTCTTTTCAGATATTGCATACTTACATACTTTTTTTGTGTTATGTTTACCTAAAATTATAACTTGGATAGAAAGTGTATGGACTAAAACCTCTGTGTCAACACTAATAAATAACCCTTTTTTGATCTTGATGGCCATTACCTCCAATACAAATGGTGATGGGGAAACACACCATGTGTATTAAAGTTTAACATTAATTCAAATAACATTTTGCAGAGAATTGAGGAAACTGGTTTAATGTAAACCATTGTCATGAATTTATCTGCTGAAGTCATCTTGCTGTGATGTTTCCTTGGGATTATTTAAAAAAGCATTGTACAGAGTGTGCAGTGTAAATCTGATTTCTGTATGAGATTTTTATCTCTAGTTATTCCCAAATGAAATTTTCTATATTGATGAAGGCTTTCATCTTCTACAGTGACCGTTAATTGCTCATCAGATGGGTCCTTTCAAATGGTAATCTCCCGACATGTCACCAGCCCTCCCTTGTTGTTGACATCAGTTGTTCTGGGCCTTGGAACATGTCCTCCACCTGTTATAATAGGAGATTTTCTTGTGATCAAAGGACAGGTGCAGGCTTGCAGCACCTCTCGGGTGAGAAACATTTTTGTGCATTTTTTTTTATTGGATTTTTTTTTGGTATGCTTTTTGTATCGGTTTTTGTTTCTTTTCAGTTTGTCCAAGGGCAGCTGGTCTATGAATTTTCTATTACTGCAAAGCAAGATATTCTGGTCTCCCCATCAGGATCAATTACTCGAGACAGTACTCTTGTGTAAGTGTTTTAAGTTCCTCCCCTTGTTTATTTAGAGTTCCATTTTTGCATGCTGCAAGCAAACCTCAGCATATAAGAGAAAGTGTATAGAAGGTAAAAACTGACCCTAGAATATGTCTTTCGGACACTTATCCATAATATCTATATCGGCTTGTTTTTCATCTCTTTGCTCTTTGGGCTAGCCCAGGCTCCATTTATGCCAGTATTTTAGATTGCTTATGGAATCTATGGGCAGCTTTCAGAGCAGACATTTGTAAATTCAAGTGCTAATTTTGGAGCAGTAACCAGATCACCATTGGTGGAGGTCAGTGCTGTGTGCAGACCATGACAAACTCCTCAAACTATATCTTTATGGAGCACTGGGATAGATTATGGGTCTCCGGCACAGGTTAAATTGGTTTGTCTACTTAAAAAAATCAGTAGTACTTACTATACTCTTATTTCCCCCGTCACTAGTTTTTATTTCTGCTCTCCAATGTTTTGAAATGTGGACGGGCCGTCACCTTCGAATACATTGCAAAACCACCAGTTATGCATTGCAAATGATGGCATTGAAAAGTCTGCAACTTGGAGAAGCTGTAAAGAGAATGGCAGGCAAATCAGTTTTAATAAAGATGAAGAAAACTGAAAATTTTCCGTGTGTATGTGTATTTCCCAAAAAATTGAAAGGCAATCTAAAAATGCTTGCAAAGCCTTTAAGGTAAGGCTTTAAGTCTGTTGAAAAAAATTTGTTGGTGAAAACACCAAAAATGTTTTCATTGTCATTTTGTCTGTAAAGGAGAGATTCAAGCGAATTAATAATATACAGATTTATTTTTTTTTATTGCATTTTAAGATGAAGTATCAACATATTAAATGAATATACAAGTCATGGAGTAGGGGTACAAACCATACACACCAGTATAGGAATATATGCAATAAAGGAAGAGGTTAGGATTATATACAAATATATATTTTCTTTGAACAGTGATACCTTGGCTAAAATAAAGATACTTACCTAAGTGTTAAAGCTTCTTCTTTCTCTTTCAGGGTTACAAGTCTGTGCCCATACAATTTCACCCTTTCGCTAACACTGGTGTCTTCGGTTGAGCTCCCATCTCCCTTCCCTTCTGTGACAAATAGCGGTGTACTAGAAGTAGAGCTGCGCATTGCTAAAGGTATCCAGATCTCCATTGTAATAAATATTAGTAGTATATTTATAATATAAAACCTCTATTGCCATATTTTTCCTAATATATCTTACCACCAGCATTTTACGATGTGCTCCTATTGTAAGCCAGATTCATACCTGTATCTGAATCCTGCATGGCTCCCTGTGGCTTGCATTTTGCCAGCTGCTCAAATACTTCCATAGCAGCGTTCCTAAAGAACTAGCATCTGCACATTTGACAGCCGGCACCAGTGAGTGGAACTAGTACTGCTCACTGAAGCTTCTAATAATTCACTATGGGGCTGCTGTATGGAGATGCTACATGTAGTGTCTTTGAAAGGCAGCTTATCCTTGTGTGGAAAATGCGCTGCAACACTACCGTCAGTGTGAATTCAGCCGAAAATTACCAGGATAAATTAGTCTTATGGCACTCATGTCAGACATAACACCATTCTACCCACTGAGCTACCTAATGTATACCAGATTGCCCTGGAAAATTTTTTTCATGAAGCCATAATATGGCACCTGGGAATGTCATGAAAGGTATGTGTAGCCAAAGAATTTGATCAGCTTCCATGGAGTCCTAAAATAAGTGATAGGTGGCTTCAAAAATTTCTTTGTTTTTTTTAAACCCTTTGCAGCTTCAGGGGATAATGTCTCCGAGAAGTTGACAGGACAGCTATAAGTAGGGGAAATTTGACCATATTTAGGCCTGCTAAAAAAATAAAAATGTAAAGTAAGCTCAGCTGTGACCAGTTCTTTTTAATTTGATTCAGGTTCAGCCTATTCAGAATTTTACACATCAATTGACTATCCAGTTCAGATACCACTGCGAGAACTTATCTTCTTTGAGGTTGTACTTTTGCAGCCATCTGATCCCAGGTTGCATCTTCGCCTTCACCACTGCTGGGGGACACCAAACAAGGACCCAGAATCCACCGTCCGTTGGCCTCTGGTGTATGATGGGTAAGATCATGTTTTAAATCTTTATAAGAGTTTTTTTTTTTTTTTTTTTTTTTTTTTTTTTTTTT
>NC_092867.1:53664422-53664994 GCF_032062135.1 Pyxicephalus adspersus
TTTTTTTTTTTTTTTTTTTTTTTTTTTTTCCATCTGTTTAACTATGTAACTATGAATTAGCCTATCTGATATCATTGATGCCTTAATAGGTGTTGCCCATTGCAATAATTCACTCACACCAGTGCATTATATTGAATCCTATTTTAAATAGTACTCCAAAGCTTCTGTTATACACATTATATGTACACAGTGTGCTGCAAACATCTGCAGGATTCTAATGTATTCCGATGCAGCTTGATGTGTGACTAAACTCATAACAGCTAAATCGTCCATCACCATGCCTATACCTGCAAAGACTCTTTAGGTTTAACTTTTGTTTTGTTCTAACGCAGCATTCCCTATCCTTTGGTTCCCAGTTTAACACCTAACCAGTCAGATAATTTACCAGTTGCAAAGGTTTCCTGAGGCTTGGAAATCGAGACGTCATGAATAAAAATATATTTATTTTAACTTTTCTTTGCAGAATTCTGTTGTTTAAGGTATATTTTTATCTAATTATCTGCATAAATATGGAAATTATATCCCCTATCAATGCATATAGATATTCAATTAAAGAAGGTTCATGCACAAAT
>NC_092867.1:53667134-53764006 GCF_032062135.1 Pyxicephalus adspersus
TTTTTCATTTTTCCCTAAAAAGGGGGGGCTGTCTTATTTGATGGCCCTGCCTTATCATCGGGGAAACACGGTATCTGTCAGCCATATGTAAATAAAGCAAGATTCTACCTTATTTCCAGCTGGGCGGATCTCTTGTTATTTGGCAGGAGCTGCCAGCACAGAATAGCATGAAACTGTCCCATGAAACTGTCCCTGGACATCACTGAAACCCAATAAGAAAAAAAAAAAATAAAAAGGGTAAAAAAATACATTACATTTACGCTTATATTCAATCCCCAAGGTGAGGGGATAGTTAATGTTGAGGGCATCAAGATTTTAAAATGCACTGCTTCAGAATTCCAAAACAGAGGATATATATATATATATATATATATATATATATATATATATATATATATATATATAATATTCAAACCTAATTAAAGCGTACCTATACTCAGAATTTTCACTTTACATAAAAGGGTAGAGCACAAATGATTTTTTAGGTGCAAAAAAAAGATGCAGCACCGCACCCTAATTCTCGTCCGCCTAGGTGGTCAAGAATGAAAGGTAGCGCAAAGCCTCCCAGGATACCTGCGTCAGGCATCCCAAGAGGTCCTTCTACGCATCTCAGGCATGCGCATTTTAATGCATGTTTTGCTTTTATACAGCAATGGTGAAAAAAAAAAAAAGTCTATATAATTTATGCATGAAAACACAATTTTCTCTTCAATACTTTCCACATAACTCTGTCCCCCAATGACCTAAGACCAGTACCAGTCAAGGTAAATTGTCAGCCCTGTGTCATACTTTCTGAATTACCATAAACCACCTATTGCTAAACACAGAGATGGCATTGCACAAAAAAAAAAGGCATTGCACAAAACTAAAATTCTTATGCTAAAATGTATTCAACAGTATGGAATTGGGCTCTAAAATGTGCAAAGTGATGGGTTAACCTGATAAAGATATTCTATCTTTGTAGATGTCCTTTTACAGAGGATGACCCTGTTACCAAAATTTTACCAGGACCCATTCCTTCCAGTTATCAGAGGTTTGTCGTATCTGCATTCAGATTTCTTGATTATCCAAGCCAGTCACAGGTATGAACCAGACGAATCCCTAGATATATTCAAGTCAAAATGTTGTGAGTGAATGCAAGGTAGGTTTGGAATCTGGTTTAAACAATTGCAATCTTATTATGTAGCAATAGGTCTCTTCTAAAGACTACAAAAAACTGTATTCTCTGCATCCACTGTTTTTTACCACAGCCTAAAATATAATTGTAGGTTCATTGACCGTCATATGTTGAATATTTAAGTATTTATTGGCTTAATTGGGAACTAAATGAAACAGATTTAGTCATTTCCTTTATCCTCATTTTCTGTCACAAATGAGAAGATAATCTGAGACAACGAATCCCTGATGACTTTACGATTTGTGTTTTTGGTGCTATCTGTGTCCCTATTGGAGAAGTCGCCCTCTTTATGTATCCCAGGTCCTCTGTCGCCTAAACAGGATGTGATGGGCTATTTCACTTTGCAGCAATCAAAACCTGGGTTTGTCTATTATAAAGATTTCCCATTACTTTGAGTTTTGATCCCAGTTCTGGATATCAGGATAGAAAGTATTGGAATAATCTCTTACACAGGAATAGATTCTGAGGTTCTGAAACCAAGTTTTATTTGTTTTTTGTTTCAGGGAGTTGACAAGCAGAGCTGCAGCCTTTTCACTTTATGGCTGCCAAGGCACACAAGTTTTGTCTGATCAGTTTTATTTTTGTCTGCACACTACCAAAGAGAAGATTTACATATGTGCATTGCATATCATGATGTCTTTACAAAAAGCGTCAGTTGCTGGATGTTTTACTGGATAGAACCTCATATTGGTCTCACTGGTAGTAGGGGAGTAAAATCCTTGTTCTCCCTGAATAGCTGTTGAGTGCTGATAAAGATGAGACAATAGATGCAAAAGAATAAATGTGTTTTTTGTATAACCGTTACATTTAGATTTAGAGGGGATGTAATCCATAAAATTAGTTGGAGATAAAACCCTGCATCCTCAAGACCCTACACTGTGTTGAACTCTAGAGGAAGGCAAAAAGAATGGTCAGATTTTACTTCAGCAGGAAAAAAAATGCTGCTTGATGCCCAAAGGGAGATGGATTCTATGGGTTTAAGAAGGCACAGGGTTAGAAACTGTAGGCAGACTGTGGCAAAGAAAATAGGGGAGTTGGAAGCCTTAATGAGTGACGAGAATTATGACTTAAGGGCATTGCAGGGCAATCTTGGCTTTGCTCTTCACATGACGACTGGGCTGTCAATATTCCTGGGTATACTCTTTCGTAAAGACCAAGTCAAAGGGGTGGTGGTGTCTGTCTGAGAGAAGTGAAATGAAAGTGAATGTGAAAGAAGAAATTGCTGATGGAACAAACCATGAGGTTGAGGTATTATGGGTGGAGTTGAATGTGGGGTTGAATAACACACAATTAATGATTGGAGTCTGCTATAGGCCCCCCAGTGCTAAGGAATAAATAGAAAACCAACTACTAGCACAGATAGAAAAAGCAGCAAAATGTGGAAGTGTTTTAATCATGGGAGATTTCAACTACCCTGACATTGACTGGAGTAATGGTACTACTGGAACAGCAAAAGGGAGGACATTTTGTGAATTTAATACAAGATAATTTTATGGTACAGTTTATAGAAGCCCCAACTAGAAATGATACTCTGCTGGACCTAGTTCTTTCTAACAATGCAGAGCTTATAACAAATGTGCAAATAAAGGAGAATCTGGGTAGCAGTGACCATAATATGATTTCATTTAATGTAAGCTGTAAACAGGAAGCAAAAACAGGAAAGATAAAAACATTTATTTTAAGAGAGCAAACTTTCCATTATTAAGGGCAGCTCTCTGTGACTTGGAATGGGACACAATATTGTCCTCAAAGAACACAGAACAGAAATGGGAATGTTTCAAGTCTGTTCTACAAAAGCACACTGAAAAATATATTCCAATAGGTAATAATTTTAAGAGGCTAAAATTAAAACTAAAACCTATGTGGCTCACAGCTGATGTTAAAAAAGGAAGGAGCAAGAAAAGGGCATTCCAAAAATATAAAAATGATCACCTTCGTTTGAAAGAATATAAAGAAGTTTGAAATATATAAAGAATATAACAAAAAATGTAAAAAGGAAATAAAATGTGCAAAACTTCAAAATGAAAGATAGATTGCAAAGGAAAGTAAGGAAAACCCCCCTAATTTTTTTTTTTTGAATATGTTAATAGCAAAAAGATTCTTTAAGGGGCCTACATGCTCAGATTTGATGTCGCTGGGTTGGTAACTGGGGATAAAGAAAAGGCAGATTTACTAAACACTTTTTTTATCTGTGTACACAAAGGAAAATGGCAGAGCTTAAGTCCAAATTCATAACTACAATGTCACTGCCCTAAATAGTCACAATGGCTCAGAATTGATATGATTGAGAAACAGTTGGGAAAAATTAAGGTTGACAAAGCGCCAGAACCTGATGGATTACATCCATGTGTCCTCAAAGAGCTGAGCTTGGTTGTTTCAAAGCCATTAATTTTAATTTTTAGAGACTCTTTAGTCACCGGCAAGGTACCGATGGATTGGCATAAGGTGTGGTTACTATCTTCAAAAAGGGAGCAAAGTCATTACCAGGTAACTACAGACTGGTTAGTTTAACGTCCATAGTTGGAAAGGTCTTGGAGAGTTTGATAAAGAACCAGAGAGAGGAGTTTTTTTGCTAGAAAATATTATTATAAGTGATAGTCAGCATGGCTTCAAGAAAGTTGTCAAATTTACTGCCTTTTTAGTAAACAGGTAGACAGTGGAGTAGCATTTGATAGTGTACTTGGACTTTGCTAAAGCATTTGACACTGTACCCCACAGACAGTTAATATGCATGTTAGGGTCGATAGGTTTAGAAAAGTCAATCTGTAAATGGATAGAGAACTGGCTTACAGACCGCATCCAAAGAGTTGTAATTAATGATTCATACTCTGAATAGTCTAAGGTTATTAGTGGTGTACCCCAGGGTTCAGTGTTGGGACCTTTACTGTTTAACATCTTTATAAATAATATAGAATTTGGGAATAAAAGTACCATTTCTGTTTGCAGATGACACCAAACTATGTAATGGAATAAAGTCCATACAGGATGTCTATAATCTACAAGCAGACATTGATGTACTGCTTGATTGGGCAGCCAAGTGGCAAATGACATTTGATATAGATAAATGTAAAGTTATGCACTTGGGAGCCAACAATATGCATGCTTCATACTGTCTAGGGGGAATACAGAAGCTGCAATATCTAAAGCTAGTAAAGTACTTTCTTGTATTAAAAGTGCAATAGACTGCAGAGATGGAGACATAATCCTGCCCCTGTACAAAGCATTGGTCAGACCACATCTGGAATATGCAGTCCAGTTTTGACTGTAAGGTCTGTGAAAATGTGGAATCGGCTCCCTCAGGAAGTAGTTTCAGCAACTACTATAGATTGCTTTAAGAAAAAGCTGGATGTTTTTCTAGAAGCACAGATTATAAAGCCTTAATACCTAGTTATAGTAAAAATAACAGTGACTGTTGATCCAGGGAACATCCGATTGCTTCGCGGAATCAGGAAGGAATATTTTTCCCGTTGAAGCAAATTGTACCAGGGTTTATTTTTGCCTTCTTCTGGACGAACTATGTCTTATAGGGTTTTATATCTGGGATATGTTTATTTCCCTAGTGGTTGAACTTGATGGAATTATGTCTTTTTTTTCAACCTAACCTACTATGTAACCACTAATAGCTATTTGTTTTTTTGTACATTGGGATTGCTTTTTTTCTTTTTTTGTGAGGTTTAGATAGTAAAAAATTGCTGCATGTTCTATTATATTTTAACCTATAGGTTTTTGGCAATCATGTTTAATATATTTCACAGAACGTGTCCTAAGCACTAAATAGGAGGGTGTTGCACATTCCACTGGGATTATGCAGGGTTGTGTAATGTTTTTACCTTCTGAACAGATCAACTGATGACTCCCAGGAACAAGAGTATAGAAATTTAAAACTGGGCCTCCTGTGTAAATATCTAGACCAGCATTTTTCAACCTTTTAACATAGGGGAACCCTTGAAATAACTTTCAGGTGTGGCTAACCTATAACAATTACAATATCTGCAATTCACATTTTATTAGTGTGGTGGTTGGTGAGAAGAATGCCCCCTAATATTGCTGGTCATTGGGAAAGTTGTCACCCCTACAGATGGCAAAAATGTGAATTGGTGTCAAATGTGAATGACTTGAGGTACAAATTGTTCATTGCTCAAGGAACTCCTAGCAACTTCTGAAGGAATCCTGGGGTTCCATAAACACTGGTTGAGGCTGATCTAGATGTAAGGAAATGGGGAAATGTCTGGGCTTCAGTGCATTGGATTTCCTGCTTTACCCCTGACGTAACCTCCACAATGGAGTGACAATTCTCACTTGCTCCTAAAATCTTTCAATCAATAGGAGTGTGGCAACCTCATTTTATAGGCACTGGGAAATCAAGCAGGGTATCATGCCACACAAGAGCTAGAAGCCACTTGGATTTACTTTGCCAAAAAATGTGCAAACGTTTCTTTCCTGTGAAAATACTAAAATTCCATTGTCTTGACTTGAAAATCTGTGTTTATCTTACACAACAACCTATGTTATCTAAGCAGATTTCCCATTGGATCAATAAATGACCATCAGGAATGATAAATGTTGTTTCCCAATGGGGAGGACATAGCTTGGGTCCCCACCTGCTAAACCTCCACTCTCATTAGAACAGAACAGCATACTGTATACTGCTCTAACTTGTTCTCCTTTTTCTGGAATTGATCTCTAACCAGCAATGATTATTTTGTCTACAAAAATCTCTTAACTATATGTATATTTATAATACTTTTTTAAGGTGTATATTTATCATTGTTTTTTTTTTTTTAAGAAAGTCTTCTTAAGACATGGATGGCAAAAAAGCAGTTTTATCATTCTCCTACTCAATTCCACCTCTCAAATTTACTATTCTTAGAGTATTTAAAAAAAAAAAAAAAATAAGCAAATTTTTTTTTGTTTGCTGTTCGTCTTAGGTTTATGTTTTCTGCAGCGTCTCCGTCTGTGTTCCATCCTCTAATGAAACATGCACCACGGACTGCATTCGCCTCAGGCGAGGTAAGTGACAACCACCTAGTTTAGTGTAAAATCTTGCTTTCCCTGTTAACTGTTACCTCTCCATTATAGGTCGACGCTTTGAGCCAGATTATTCCCATCATTTGGTGAAGACATCTGGGCCTCTTGTTTTTCGGTCAGAGGCCAAAACTGGTATGACAACTTAATTTTTTTTTTTTTTTTTTTTAAAACATTGTGTGTAGGAAGCCAAGTTTACAAAATGCTGAAGCATCTGTCTGGCTCTACACCTTTTTGCATGTACGATAATGTACATTTGAATCTGCTGCAACACACTATAGATATACTGAATGTTTTCATTCTTAATGGCACAAATACACTGTATGTAAATAATCAGTGAATTCACACCACATGCAATGCAACACACATCAATATGTGAAATTATATCCAATTTGCCTTGGTATTAACTGTAAATTGTGGGGGGATTATATTACTAATGCCATCTAACACTTTTTAGTCCATCTTTGCTCTTCCCACAAGTAATATTAAAGTTGTTATTTTTCCAGTTGGATTATCTAATCTAATGTGGTTTGAATTTTCTTATGCAAAACAAAAGTGATTTTTTTTTTTTTTTTTTTTTTTTTTTAGTGGAGAAGTAAGATGTATTTCAATTAAGAAATCCCACTGCATTGTGACAGTGGGTGCCTATGTTCTGCCTCTTGTATGTAATGTGGTCCTGTGCAGTTAATTTTTGCTGCTGCTGTTTGTGACAAGACTGTATGGGCCAGAGCATGACAAAACCAGAAGGTGTTGTAGCATAGCCAGTGAGAAGTGATGATTTATGAACACGGAGGTAATGAACTTTGAGGAAGATATACACTCATTTATAGAGTCGCTACAACATAATGGTTTCAATGGTGTAACTATGTGTGTGATATATATTATTTTGTGTAAATATTATAACTTTAGGTCTTTAGGGAACCCCTTCTATAGCTACTATATCCACAGTACATTACAACAGGAAGAATTCCTCTTATTCTTCCCATTGGTCAGCAACATGTCGTCCAAACAGATAGCCAAAAAAATCCATTGGTGTCAGTGGTAATTGACCTGAAAGGTCCAAATTGCTTGTGGCTCAATGAATTTCTAGCAACCTCTGGAGGAACTCTAGAGCTCTGCAGAACCCTGGTTGAGAAACACTAATCTAGTTAATTTGGTTATATTTTAGGTATAGCAAATGGATCACATGGTTATATTTTAGGTATAGCAAATGGATCACATGCATCTAAGTGGAGCAGACTACAAAAGTGGCCTGCTTGTAGGGATCCACCCATAAACAAAACATGGTGAAATCATGCAAAATACAGCCTCAAAAACCAGTGCTGGAAAAATATACAAGCTCTATTTCATCTTGCACTATCCTGCCAAAATGTCAATATCATTGTGAACAAGCTTGACCAGAATCTTGTTACCTTTTTTGCTCTTGTGTATCACAGGATTGGCCAGCCTCCAGCACCTGACTGCAGCTCTTCCAGCAATTCTGTTTGCAGTGGCACTTCTTGTCCTCTTGTGTCTTGTTACAATACTCAGACTGCGTTTTATGGTTCAATTCAGAAGAAATTTAAATGTAAAATAATCGCTTTAATTTTTCAATAATCTAATAAATTCTTCTCTGGTCTTCTCTATATTTAATTTTTTGAATTAAAATTCTTGACTTTATAATTAATAAAGGTCTTGTGTACCCTTAATTTATGAAGCCTTTCTTGGTGTGTTTTAGTTTATTTAACAGTAACCTAGGATGTGGTCGACCTAGGGCTTTTTATCAACAAGGTTTAAAGGGCCGCACATAAATTTTAGTTTGAGAAAACTGAGCCAAGACCATGATCTGCAGATATAGAGGGAAATGTTGAGGACCTGTCAGGCTTTTGATGTTTGCATCTGCTTTGGAGATATCTTTATCATATTTGCATGCGTGACAATATTTTCACAGCTACAAAACTCCTGGTATATCTTTGCTGTGGTCATATCACTGTAAAAAAATTCCCTCTGCTTTCGTAAGCTCTGTACTTTGGTCTGTATTGTATGAATGAGCTTCAAGATACAATATGGAGTAATCCTGCAGAATGTAATGCACTGCATTTCATGAATATGCTGCAATATAACCATATGTGCTCTAGGGATGAGCGAGAATGCCTGTCATTCTCTCGAAAACTTCTTATGGGTGGGTTCTGATGGGTCCGCAAAATTCCGGCGAAATGCACTACATCAAATAAGCAGTATCGGTAGACCTTCAGTATTTGGCCGATGCAGAGTATGAATCGCCTGCAAGCTTATCTTGAAAACAATATGGAAAGTGGACTGTCATTCATTTTTAACATGTCATCTTGTGTTGTGATGATGACTGTGATTTTTTTAGAACTGTATTTTATGCAATGGCCAATATACCAGGTTGGATAATCTTCTGAGGCAAAGGAATGAAATTCAGGAATTCTGGCAGGAAGGTATCCTTGTTAAAGGTATCCTTGTTAAAGAATTTCTTGGAATGGCTCCCTTATTGGGGATATTAATGTTCATGTCTTGGTAATATATATACTGGGTTTATGTATATATGTGTGTGTGTGTGTGTATATATTTGAAAATGATGTTGGACCTGGGCTTTAACATCAGGTTGTTAGAAAGGCAGTTTGTGCACTTTTTTTTTTTTTTTTTTTAACTTCCTCTTCTTTATATGTTACAGTAACTTTCTTTGAGCATCGTACATCATGAGCTGCAACTGGATGTACAAACCAATGCAAAAATTCACTGAAACCTCTAAAAGCATTGGGTAGTACAGGGTGAGCAAGTTGTGTAGGTAATGCATAATACACTTGATGATATGGGAGTGTTATACTGCCTAAATTCACTTGAGTTTGTTTTTTTTTTTTTTTTTTTTTTTTTTTTTATACTGGATTGTCACTGATTATTAGATAAAATAGTAAAAACCCAAAATAATAAAACCCAGAGCTTTCTAACTGTAAAATGCTCCTATTACCAAGGCGCATGTATATTCTCATTGTTGCTGATCTCCTTGAGTACTTTCTGCATAGCTTCCATAATAACAGAATAGCCATGACAGAATTAACATGTCAACATTGACCAGCATCAAGTATGGAAGTCAGGAGTTTTTTTTCCTTCCTGCAATACATAGTAAAGGCAGGGCACTAAACTCATAAATTGTTTGTGTATATTAAAGCGTATCTGTGGGAGGGAGGGAAAGCCAGGCTTTTGAAGGGCAACTAGAGTTAATCTTTTAAACTATGTTGTTGGAACAAAAACTATTTTTGTTTTTAAATTTAAGTGCGGTGTCTCTATAAATGAATTCCAGGCTAACATATAACCACAATATAGTCCAAAAGGGGGACTGCCTGCAGCTCACCCACATACCACAACTAAAATACTCCATACGAGAAGACAACACCTTTATCTTCCCCTGCTGGATCACTGTCATTTACTTCTACTAGGACAGACAGAGATGTCATAATCATTGTGTATATGAAAGTCCTGGAATAAACAGTTCAAGCTTCTATCACACCGTTCACTCCACTTGGACATCTGGAAACACCAGCAGTGCGTTCAAATTGATATCGGTCTCACTATCAAATCACTTACAAGTAGCAATTTGGTATCACAAGGCTCTTAATGCTGTAAAAAGCCCCAGCAATAATACTAAGTCCCCCCTTACCCGTGAGGAAGCCCAGTTTGGGTGAGATCTGTCGGGTGGGACGCCTTACCGCCATCACTAACCTAGTATGATACTAAACTATATTGCTATTTTTTTGTGAAACTAGTGGGTATATGTTAGCCTAGGATTCATTTATAGAGACACAGCTCTTAATCTTTTAAATTATGTTGTTAAAACAATAACATTTTGTGTTTTTAAATTAAACTCCGGTTGCCCTTCAAAAGCCTGGCTTTCCCTCTCTTTTCTTCCTCCCACAGATACACAATATGTATTCACAGGCTCGGCAAATAGGAGTCCACTCCTCTTTGATTATCCATTGGGGCTTTTCTTTCAGGTGGCACAAACTAACAAACTTGTGTATATTAAATTTAGCTGAAGAGAGCTAGACTAAGGATATGTACAAATATTTTACATCCTAACATTTGTTTTCTTCATATAGGTATATATGACCATACTGGGTTAAACTTCCATATAGCAAATTGCTGAGACCCAGTCAGTCACCAAACCAACAAAAATCTTCTAGTGACCCCTTCCCTCCCCCATCCCGGCAAAGAGTTCCTCTGTACCAGGCCCTAATCAGAAAAGAATGACTTTTGCAATGCTGAAACTTTTAAACATGAGGGAAGCCCAGAAATTTCTTCGGGCAGACATGCCTAAGGTTATATATGTGAGTTTAATTAGGAGGTAATACATGTTTAAAATAAAGGCCTGGAGGTGACTGGCTGTGATCTAACTCAGATGCTATTTATGTGAATTACTACAGTAATTCCTGCACTCCCTTCCCAGCAGCTAAATAAAAGGTCATTGAGGGGGAGGGGTGAAGTAGATTAATTACCATCTGTGCTGAGCAAACAGCATTGCCTCATACTGGAGTAATCAACTTTTCTAGCAACTTAATAAACTATATCTAGAATGCAAACATGAAAAAATACTATAATGCCAAGGTTTGACTAAAGCCCCAGGTGCAACATTTGTTTTGGCTAGGATATGAATGAATAAAAACTTATTTTTGGGAGCATTGGGGTTCCACAATGGGCAAAGTGACAGATTCTCTTTAAAGACCTTCGTTACCTACATTTAATGTACCAGGAAGTCACAATCCAACTACTATGAAAATATTTAATTCAGACAGTCAGCCATGTGTGCAGTTTGCGATTAATGGTATCATTCATGGTGCCGTATTGTTAGTGATATTCAGCTGAGATTATGCCAGCGACCCCATAGCTTTTAACCTGCAGATGCTAAGCCAAACAAGTTTCAGCCCAGTGAACATGAATTTTTATATGTGAGTTGCAATACATTTTTATTGTGAAAGAATGCATTCCTCCATTGCAAGACGTCTTAAGCCCTTCATTTTCCCCAGAGAAGGCAGCAAGGAGGATAATCACCTAGCAGCTGGGGTTAACCTTAATACAAAATTGACCTAGCAGTGAAGCGGTGCATTGGAAGGTGTAGGAGAGAGGGGAAGCTTGTATCCTAGAGGAAGCTGAAGCTGGTCACTCACACCCAGTTGCTGAAGAATTGTTTAAAGAGAGGCGACTCATTACCTTCAGACATCACCTGGACCTGCGGACAACAAGACAACAAATTTAAGGCTACAGCAGAGTATGTTTTGTAAAAGATGGAAGTTGGCGCTTTAGGCTTGGGATTTGTAAACTGTTGCATCCAGGGTTTAGGCATTTCAGTAGCCCCAGAGTAACACACCATATATCTTCAATATTGGTAGGGGTCAAGGGCCTAAATTGTGGCAAGGCTGGTTATGAGATACTATTTGGAATGTGGTGTGGTTCCCCACCAACTGGCATAGTGTTTTGGGGGTACACAGGTCCCTTTTATCATAACTACTAATAGAATAAACTGGTTACAAAAAACTTTTAAATAAAAATATATACCGGTACTTCCTGATTGCATGTAGTAACCATCTTGCCCAGTAAAGGACACTCTCCAAACTACCATCTCACAGCCTCCAGCAATCCCAATGTATAAGGATGCCAGTTTGATGAGTAACTCCAATTGGTCTGTTACTTATACAGATAACACAAGGAAAACAAGATTCTAAGGACTTTAAAGGCACTAATTATGGAACACATCACACACTTAAAAATAAAAATCATAGCATTATTTTTTTGAATTACTAAAAATCCAAAATATACTTATAACAATAAAGTGCCAATCTCACACTTCAGTGCATTTTGCAACTTAAGCTTCCTCAAGACTGATGAGACTGGTATCATATTTGAAATAAAAAATCCAGTATATTGAATGGAATCAAGGTAGAAGTCAGACTGGCAGTGGTGGTATTTGCAATCAAACCAGTTTATGTATAAACTTTATTCGAGAGCCACATCATGAAGTCTTGCTACATCTGGTTAAATTCTTATTTTCCCAAGGCACCTTTTTATTTATTCCAATCCTTAGCTCATCTGGGCTGTTACTCATACATCCTAAACCAATAGCCAAAAAATTGTAAGTAGGATTTTCTTTTTTTTTGTATGCCATTTGTCTTGTCATTCCTGAAACAAAGTGTCAGTTGGTATAGAACCAAAGGGATTTTCATAGATGCTCACATCTTTATATTTGGATTTGTGTGCCACCATTGTCATTCACCCTATTCTTGTTTATTATATTAGGAGTCAATGTAGGATGGAAGATTTGATATTGTGTCCATTCTGGTGCATTGGCAGCTCATTCATTTCAGCAGACCTCTTTAATTTACATAAAGAGTGATAATCCAGGGCACCAGTATGGATGGGTATAAAAAGTCCCCTACTCAGGATAAATATGTAGATTAGAACTTCTGATTCTTTCTGATTACATTTTCCAGGCCAGTGACTCATCATGACAGCTACATTGCTAGCACTTTCAAATAAAGCTCAGCAAAGGCAGCTCCCATATACCTTACATTAACGATCCATCACAAACCAAATAACCACTAAAGTGAATAAGCAGGAAATGACTAATACAAAATAACTAAAAATTAACCCTTTTCTACATTATAACATACATAGTAGTAATCTGTAATGAACAAGCAGTTTGTCTAGTAAAACAACGCCATCAACACCATCACGGAGGTAACCTTCAAATCAAAATCAGATTTCCAGCCTTCAAATTAAATACTGTTGAAGCAATGCTACTAAACCTTTCTTTGCTGGTCTGATGAGACTGGAGAACAAAAATACAGCATTACATTTCTGGCGGGATCATCATGTCAGCCAAACGCGCATGCGCGGGGAGCCAGGTGTCACCTAAAGGGGGAGAAACCTCCCACAGAGTGACGTCATTATGACATAACCCCGCCCTCTCTCCCATCGCAGATCTGAGCTCTGCAAAAGGAGAGTAGGCGGGTTATGTCCAGGGACACAGCCCGCCAACTTCCCCAAGCCTGGAAACTGTACTGGGGACATGGTCCACGGCTCTGGCTGGTGCGTCCCTCAAGCAGGGTCCTTCTCCTGATCCTGCTTGGGGGTGCGCCAGCCAGAGCCGCGGACCACCAAAATTTTCTTGCGGACAACCGACCACCGCTTGGCTAATGTAATTAATGGTTCAAATGTTTTTAAAAGATAAACCTAAGATGCTTAATGAATTGAACAGACCAAAATTTCTTTAAAGACAATGCAACATGCAGAGCATACATTTGTGTTTTAGAGCCTTTTCACAAAGTAGCACAATGTAGATGTCCATTGGGATACAATTTTGCATTGCACATCCACAATGTTGCTTTAAAATATCGCAAAGCAGAAAAGCATCAAAATAAATTCTGTATGTTCAAACATCAATGCCATATGTATTTTGTTTCTGAAAAGCTGATCCAGTTGGCTTCTAGCTTGGCCTTCTTACATAGTTATTTTATAAAAATCAATAAGCAAAAAAAAAATAAAGCTGTCAGAAGCAAATAGGAGAATAAAGATACCATCTCACCTGTGTTTTATGTGAATAGTTCATGAGAGAAATAAATTTTTCAGCTGTTGCAAGTGATTGTTCCCGTTCCTCCTTATTCGCTTTTTTACCTAGTAGAAAAAGATTAATTTTATTTTACATTACAGTTAAAGTTTAGTAAATTTGATTCATGACATCTGGAGGTACCTTTCCAGACATAGATCTTTCCTGCTGTGTCTAGGATGAAGCAGTCATCTGAAATCAGTTGTTCCTTACGGAAAGTTCCACCGTCAGCCACTCGGGTCACCTTCATCTCTCCGGTAGCATTGGAGACCTATACAATACATTGTAGGCAATAGTAAGAGCACATCATAGAAATTGCTCATCTATATCTGTAGGCACTGTTTTAAAAAAAATCATGTACAGTACTTGAACGTTTTGCAGAATTCACACATTGCATTCATTGTCAAGAACAAAATTACAGATTTGTAATATGGAAAATGAGTGATTAGCTCTGATGTCTATGAAGGCTGTAAAGCATAGGACATATTGGTGCTAAAAATACATAATAATATAAAAACTGTACAATTATAATTAACTCAAGAGCACAATCAGCCATTAGGCTTCCTAATATTTGCTTAAAAAAGTTTTAAATTTAATTTTTGTTGTTTAGAACATGTCTTGAGAGTAGGTCGGTTATAGTGTGTAGTGTTCTTTGTTTTTTTAATCCATTTTATTAGTGAAAAGACAAGGCTGAGCATATAATAAACATATATAATCATAACTTTGTATAAGCCACAATCCCAGAAATTTGTAGTTTATACAGAAGTTCAATTCAATTGAGAGAGCTAAACAGAGAAGCAGTTGAGAGAAAAGTAAATTGCTTTGCTAAATGTGGACAAAGAACAGGTTTTCTTTACATTATCAGTTGAATTACTAACCAACATGAAGAACAAAGGCAGCAGGGGGCATTATTAGTCCTAATGTGGACTTAATATTTACAATCAGCCTGTTCACCAATGCTAGAAATCTAGCAAACAAAATAGGGGAGTTGGGAGCCTTAATGAGTGAAGAGAATTATGACTTCATAGTTCTCCCCAGCCTGTTTTTGCAGGGCGGCCTGCCCACCTGCCATGATTTTTCCGCCCGGCACATTCTGCCCGGAGCTCTGAACGGACACCGGTGAGGCTGCTCTGCTCGCTCCGTTCTCTGCTGGTAAGATGATTTCTGATTAGAGTCGGGCGGAGTGAGAAGAGACACAGGCTATCCCTCCCTCTCTCTAGCTGTGCCGAGTCGTTTGAAAAAAAAAAACCCACATTGTGTAAACAATGTCTCTGCCCAGTGGGCGTGTGTAATGATGTCATCAGAGCAGTGTGTGTAAATGCTGCATGTCACATTCCTCAGCATTACAACTCTCTGTGTATAAACCTTCATATCCCCTAAATTGAAAGTCATAATGATTTGAAAATTTCAGGGTGCACATTGAACACTTATAGTTAGCACCATTTACAATTTCAGCACCCCAGCTTTTATAAATTTCATGATATGGGGATCAGATATGTAAAATCTTGTGAAAATATAACACTGGGGTTGCAGTATTAAAAGCTAGTAGGCCTTGGAGTCCTTAATTAAAAATGCAAAACGGGGACCCCTGGGGAAAGGAGCATTGAGGAAGGGCCCCTAAATTTATACTTATCTCTCACAAATCTATAACTGTCATACTATGTTACTCTGTCCGCTTCTCTTCTTTGAACCCCAATTTCCCTAGAATTGTAGGGTGTACGAAGCCGAAAATGTAGGTGCAGTGGCGGGACACCTTCAGCTACCTCCCCATACTAAAACTTCATTTTTATGGCAAACACACTGCCCTGTTACACATTACTGCCCACTTCTAACACTTGAACACCAATTTATCTGGAATGGGGAGATGTAGGAAGCTGAAAATGTGTGGGGAACATCTGTGGAGAACACCTCCTAAAATGTTATCACAGTGGCATCATTAGAACATAAAAAACCCTGCACATCAAAAAGGAATTGGGGTTCAGGTACTGGTAGGGTAAGTCACGTGTAACAAGGCAGTGTGTTTTGATGGGCAGAGTATATGTACTGATGCCATGGTGATGAAAGTTTGGGGGGTGTTAGCCACAAGTATCTTTCACTTGCACCTATGATTCTGTTTACCTGCACCTCTCTGTTCTAGAGAAATTAGGGTTCAAGGTAGGGAAGCGGACTGTTTGATGGGCAGAGATTTTATGTTCTAATGATGCCATGCTAATTAAATTTTAGGGGTTTATACATCGGTCCCCCACTTGCACCTACTATTTCAGTTTTCTGCACCTCACCATTTCAGATAAATTGGGATTTAAAGAACAGAAGCAGAAAGGGCAGCATACTATTACAATTATAGTTTGGTGAAGCGCTAGGAGGTGACATCTGAAGTTAGGCTGAATTCACATTGGCAGTAAGGTTGCATTTGCTGCATTTACCCCTAACTTACCGCTCACCAAGGACCACTGCTGCTTGAAAAACTGCTAGGCCTGAAAAGCCCAGCACTTACCGCCAGTTACCAATCCCAAGTGCCTAGCAGTTATCATCGGTTACCAATCCCAGCAGTTATCACAGGTTACTAATCCCAGGTGCCTAGCAGTTGCCAAGTAGTCACTCAGGAGGGGCATTTTTTTACTGCTAATGTGAAATAAGCCTAGATTGACAGTGACATTGACTGGAGTAATGACACTACAGGAACAGCAAAAGGGAGGAAATTTGTGAATTTAATACAAGATAATTTTATGGTACAGTTTATAGAAGCCCCAACTAGAAATGATACTCTGCTAGACCTAGTTCTTTCTAACAATGCAGAGCTTATAACAAATGTGCAAAAAAAGAGAATCTGGGTAGCAGTGACCATAATATGATTTCATTTAAAATAAGCTGCAAACAGGAAGCAAAAAAACAGGAAAGATAAAAACATTTAATTTTAAGAGAGCAAAATTTCCATTATTATGGGCGGCTCTCTGTGACTTGGACTGGGAGACAATATTGTCCTCAAAGAACACAGAACAGAAATGGAAATGTTTCAAGTCTGTTCTACAAAAGCACACTGACAAATATTTTCCAATGGGTAATAAGTTTAAGAGGCTAAAATTAAAACACAGCTGATGGTAAAAAAAGCCATAAGTAACAAGGAAAGGGCATTCCAAAAAAATAAAAATGAAGGATCACCTTCATTGTTTGAAAACTAATATTGAAAGACAGATTGCAAAGGAAAATAGGGCAAACCCCCCAAAATGTTTAAATATTATAATTGCAAAAAGATCAGATCTGAGCATGTAGGTCCCTAAATAGACATCGCTGGGTTGGTAAGTAACTGGGGATAAAGTAAAGGCAGATTTACTTAAAACTTTTTTTTTAGCTCTGTGTACACAAAGGAAAATGGCAGAGCTCAAGTCCAAATTCATAATAGCAATGTCAATGTCTTAAATGAGTCAAAATGGCTCAGAATTGATATGATTGAAACAGCTGAGAAAAAGTAAGGTTGACAAAGCACCAGGACCCGATGGATTACATCCAAGTGTCCTCAAAGAGCTGAGCTTGGTTATTTTAAAGCCATTATTTTTAGAGACCCTTTAGTCACTGGCAAGGTACCGATGGATTGGGGTAAGGTCAATATGGTTCCTATCTTCAAAAAGGGAGCAAAGTCATTACCAGGTAACTACAGACTGGCTAGTTTAAAGTCCATAGTTGGAAAGGTCCTAGAGAGTTTGATAAAGAACCACAGACAGCGTGGCTTCAAGAAAGACCGACGTTGTCAAACAAATTTACTCTTTTTTATGAGGAAATAAGTAAACAGGTAGACAGTGGAAAAGTAGTTGATAAAGTGTACTTGGACTTTGCTAAAGCATTTCACACTGCACCCCACAGACAGTTAATATGCAAATTAGGGTCAATAGGTTTAGAAAAGTCAACCTGTAAATGGATAGAGAACTGGCTTAAAGACCGCATCCAGAGAGTTGTAATTTAATGATTCAAACTCTGAATGGTCTAAGGTTATTAGTGGTATACCCTGTTTAACATTTTTATAAATGAAATAGAGTTTGGGATTAAAAGTACCATTTCTGTGTTTGCAGATGACGCCAAACTAAGTATTGGAATTAAGTCCATACAGGATGTCTATAATCTACAAGCAGACCTGGATTTACTGTTTGATAGGGCAGCCAAGTGGCAAATGACATTTAATATAGATAAATGTAAAGTTATGCACTTGGGGGCTAACAACATGCATGCTTCATACTGTCTAGGGGGAATACATTTGGGGAGTCAGAAATGGAAACAAGATCAAGGGTTTCTGGTAGATCAAAGAATAAAAACCAGCATGCAATGCCAAAGCTGCAATATCTAAAGATAGCAAAGTACTTTCTTGTATTAAACGAGGAATAGTCTGCAGAGATGGAGACATAATCCTGCCCCTGTACAAAGCATTGGCAACTAAACTAATAAAAGGAATGGAGGAGCTCAGCTATGAGGAGAGATTAGCTGAACTAAATCTATTTTCCCTTGAGAAGAGACATTTAGGTGGGGATATAATCACTCTGTATAAATATTTAAATGGTCCATATAGAAAACTCTCCCCCCTATTATTTACTTTGAGATCATTACAAAGAACAAGAGGGTACTCTTTGCATCTGGAGGAAAAGAAGTTCATGGAATCAGGAAGGACTTTTGTTTACCCTGTTGAAGCAAATTGTACCAGGGTTTTTTTTTTGCCTTCCTCTGGACCAACTATGTCTTATAGGGTTTTATATCTGGGATATGTTTATTTCCCTAGTGGTTGAACTCGATGGTCTTTTTTCAAACTAACCTACTATGTGACTATGTAAATAAACTCCACAATACAAACCACTAAAACCTAAACCCTTGGCTCTTTATCCTAAACTACTTTTCTTCCCCGTTATCCAATAAAAATACAGAACATCTCTGTGCATGTTATAGATACAGGGGAAGACATTTGAAGTACGCATCAGAAAAGAAGCCGAGGGTGACAACATAGCTTCTACATAGATACAGTATAATAAATTAATGTTGTCACTGGGATAATAATGGTATTACATGAAGAATTTCTAGGTAAAAATAATAATAATAAAAAAACCTGAAAAAAGAAGGAAATTTAGCCATCAAATCCCAAAATGGGTAAGCTGCAGCATGTAGCATTTTTATGTTGGGTTTAGATGAACTTCAGAACATTGCACAGAGATAGGCTGCACCCAGGTAAATGCTCTGTAAGCCATCAATTATTTTTATTTGTGTTAATTTGTAACAAAATTCCACAATAGATTTGGTGCTAGGGCTAACGGTATACACAGAAATGATATATTTTGCGTAACAGACACTTACCTGGTAGAGCACAGCTCCTCTGGTGTGAATCTCGTCTGCTTCCTTGTCATCTTGTGTGCTGCTTTCTTTCAGAGTTGCAGGTCTTTGCCCAAGAATCTGTGTGTGTAGAGATGAAAGTTAGTGATCAACAAGTAGTAAATGGCTAGCTTCCAACAGTCTTGTAGTTGGACTGGCTTTAAACACCCGTCAACCAACCCTGCCTCAATAACATCAGCTCCTAGCAGGATATTCACTATAACAACAGCAGCATTATGAATCTCCTCCACCAACCTTCCAGTGTATGATAGGGATGATAGGGTAGAGAGACCATGCAGCCAGTTGACTGCTTAAAAAAAATAAAGAAAAGGTATGTAAATGCTTTTATGTAGATAACTGGAATATTTTTGAATATTAGAAAGAGGTTGTAGAATGTCATATAGTAATATGCAGTTGATGACCTCTCATAAAATTTAATTGTTCACAATGCACAGCTCATCAGCCATTATTTTGTTCTCCCTGCACTAACAAGCTGGACTACTTTGCCAGAATAAAGCAAGCAGTGAGCTTGATATGTGCCATAGAGTACCAAATTTTTATAAAGTCCCTCAAGTACAAGTTTAAGGCTTGCAAAAACTACCTTAATCATTTCTTCTGGCTCCTCCCCTTCCTGTAAAATTTCCACTTTTGCAGCTCCTCGTCTTTCGCTGTCTCGTATTTGATTGGCCAGATCTCTTGCACGGTTTCTTTCCATCATGTTTGACTGAGATCCAGACCAGACGTAGATGATCTGAAATGAAAGGAAATATATTTCGGTAAATGAATTTCTTCCTTAAATAAATAGATAAACTAGCTTTGTTCCCCCAGATTGTTGTTTGTTTGTATCCACTTATGCCAAAACCAGGCACATTTTCACTTTAATGACCAAGAAAATGAGGCTTAATAATATGCTTTTGGACCAGTCCACTATATTAAGTTCAGACTAGCAGTTTTTGTAGGCTACTCTGAAAAGATTTGCCACTCAAAAACACTTGCAAAAAGTAACCAATATTAGACCAAATGGGTCTGTCCATTATCCTTTATTTGACAGGTGGTAAGGGATGTTTTTTCTTAAAATTACATATTTGTTCAGGGGCATTTTGTTACCTTTGCAACTTCTATAGACTTGAATTGGTGTCATTTACAAAAGGCATGGTGGCTCAGAGGTAAACACTCTGGCCTGTGTAGGTTCAAATCTTGGCCAGGATCTGCATGATATGCATCGACCACTATCTGCATGAAGTTTGCAGGTTCTCCCTGTGTTTGCGTGGGTTTCCCCGGGACTCCGTTTTCCACCCACATTCCAAAAACATGCAGTTAGAATAATTGTCTTCCCCTCAAATTGACTTTAGACTTTGGCAGGGATATTAGATTGTAAGCCCCTTTGAGGGAAAGTTAGTGACATGGCTATGAACTTTGTTAAGGGATAAGTAACATGTTGGCACTATATAAATAAGGGAAATAATAATTGTTTAAGTGTTTGCAACACCCATGAAAGTAAACCTGGAGGAATGTATTGTGCCTATCCATGCTGGCCTCTCCTTTAACAAATTACTAGTGCTCAGGTGGTCATGTTGATGACATGACTTTAAAGACCTCAAAATGATGTCACCAACTGTGTCTTATAGGATCACACAATCAAATTATAAAAAGAAACATAAATGCAGTTATTAATGCTAATCTCAGTGATGTTTGATCCAGGCCAGAATCTCAAACTCTCAAAGCTGGGGATCTCAGGCAACTAGCATCAATTAAAAGTAAACAACAACAGTCCACATATTTTTTTTCAGCACAGGCTTCCCTTTAGTTGTACTCCCAGCCACAATTTCTTTTTCCTATGTTAGAGGGAATTTTCTTTATTTTTTGACCTGATACAATCAATGGGTAGGCTCTTGGGAGGAATTCAAAAATACTTTAATGGATGGATGTTAGTCTGGAGAAGAGTATATTCCTAGGAACACCCACAGGTAATCCTGAAGCCCATGCTTAAAGAAATAAAATCCAAGGGTGGATGGAGTGGGCCAGGGACAGTAGGACTGAGGAGGAAAGAACTAGGTGATGTTGAATAACCTTCAGACAGGAGGAGGGCTCAGTTTGACTTGTAGCTTTTGATGCACCCCATTACACACTTACGGTGTGAAGTAAAATCAGATTAGATAATTTCAGTACAGGAGAAGAACCTATACATCTGTACCAAAGTAGGATCCACTAAAAGTAGGAATGGAGTTTTAAAGCCTGAGCATAGCTTTCCAAATGCCCAATCCCCCCCCAAAAAAAATAACTAAAGGCCACAAGCCATATCCCTAATATTGTCCCTTCTTCCTTTTAGATTAGAAGGCACAGCTTCAGGTATCTATGTCACTGCCTAGGTAACATGGACACCTCCTATTTGCTTTTCAGTAACAGAGTCCTCTCAGATCACTTATGGGAATCAGAAATGCCATGTCCCATTGTAGCTTGGGCTGAAAATGATCTTTAGTTGGTTTCTGGCAATGTGCTATAATTTGTATGATGTGAAAATATCACTTCCTAATTAGGCCTACCTTTTTTGGTGGTCATGGTAGTAAAACAAGGGATAAGGATTGTGGAGAATAAAAATAAAGGTTACCTTACAGAGAAAAAGTGAAAGAAGTGTCAGATGAAAAAGAAGGAATAAGTAAAGTGTCCAGTCATAAGGAAAGATAGAAGCAGGAGCTCATGCATTGTAGGTTACAATTGCCCAGCTGGAAAAGGATGAAGACAACCTAGGGAGAAAGCAGCAGTGTCACTAAACTAGGTTCATCAGGTCATAGTGAATAAACACACAGGTAAGCTGTAGTTCTGACATCAGACATGTTGGGAGGATTTCTAAAAACTTTGATTGATTTAGTAAAAATTACTTGCTTTAAAGGTAACTAGAGATGGGTGAATATAATTCAATGTAGTTAAAGTAAATGTAATGCAATGTTCTTAACAGTTTTGTTTGCAATTACAAATATATGTTTTGAAGAATTAAAACTGCAGAAGGGAAGGGAATCAAATATGTATAATATATGGCCAGTGGGAGGAGAGTATTATGAATAGTAACTAGGGTGTAAATTGGCATTGTGCCTATTATTATGTTCACAGTGGGCCTAGTTTATTAAACCTCTCCTAGACTGCACAAGTTACACTTTATTGAATGAACCAGGGTGATCCAGCAAACTTGAAATGGATTACTTAAAAATAATTTCCTATTAGTTGGATGAGATCCATTTCTGGATCACCCAGGTTTTCCCCAGATATTCTATCAGTATTGGAGAGCTTTAATAAATCATGCCCATTTGGTGTGCTTCTGTTGGCTGAACCACATTAGTTTCCCAGTCTATCTATGCCCCCTGGATTAGACAAATATGATCATATTCTTTGGGGACCCTTTAAAACAAGGCCACAGATAAAAGACTTCAAGAAGTCAGGGACACTTAACATGTTAACCATGTTAAATAGGAACATGAAGGTATAAGGGACTGAAAACACCTCTAAAAGCTGTATAATAGAACAAACATATGGCTTTACCTAACGACCTGGCGTCAAACCTAATATGCCTAATATAAAGATATGAACTTGAACAATACTCAGGAACAATATGATGGGGGATTGGATACTGGCACAAAGTTATTAAGCAGGTAAGTCATCTCTCTTTAGATTGCCAAGAAAAAGTGGTGGAAACATGGACTGGTTCCAGTTAGATTTTTTAAAAATTCCCCCTACTGAAACAATTTTTTGCTAAACTGGACTTTATATTACAAAATATAGGTACCTTTCCTGTGTCCAATATGAAGCAGTCACCAGTGTTGAAGCTATCCCACGTTACGTCTGTCTCAATTGCTCGAATGTGTTTGCGACCTCTCACATGGTAAAGATGATTGGTAGGGCCCACAGGGTCCTTCTCTGCACGCTGAAAACCTGAAGAGACACCTCCTTCCTGTGATATTAGATTACAAAAATTGTTGAAAGCTGGTAACATTACTTGAATGGGCCATATAATAAAACATGAAAAACACTTAGCAGATTGTTTGAGGTTAGTCTTGCAGGTAGAGCTCTAGTCCTAAAAAGTGCCCCATGCCCTCTAGCATGTTTAACAATGGTCAAAAGAAATACAGGTGGGGTAGGAGAAGTCTACAGTCTAATATCATCAGCCTGTTTTAGAGTAAAGCTAACCATAAACAAATCAAATTTAATTCAATTTGATAATCTGCTTTACTATCATACATAAACGTTGACCGTCCTTTGAAAATCAGTTGCTCATACTACTGCACACCACAAACTGGTTCTTTAGTATTGATTTTTTTTTTTAATGATTCAAATGCAAATAAATCACTATATGTTCATCTGATTAATGAAAGTTCACATGCCTCAAAATTTGATAAAATATAAAAATGATTGGGAAAAAACTTGAAAACCCATTAGATACTTGTAAACAGAAAAAAATGATCCACATATGGATACCTTTCACTTTCTCTTTAAAGAAAAGTTCCTTTTACATGTATTGGACTACTGAATAAAAAAACAAAAAACAAAAACAAACTGGGCTTGGGGAATTTGACATTTTTCTATTCATAGAAAAAATCAAGACAGAATAACAAGTTGATGTTCTTAAGCACAATACATATTTGGGCTTTTAATGATGACGTGCAAAATGTGTTTTAGTGTAATAGCTCCTGTCATGGTATAAACAAGGAAGGATATATAGAAAATCTATCTGACATTACTTACTAAACATTTTTATCAGATTGTTGTTACCAGGTGTTGTTATCTCAAGTTAAAGGAGATATATCAGTATTAAAAATCTAGTTTCAAAGCAATGTTACAATTCATAAAAATAGGAGAGAGAAGATCAAATGGTATGTGTAGTATTCTTTCAAATTCTAGGGAAAAAGCTAAATACGGGAACTATTTTAGCTGCTATAGGATTTGTCATTCTGTCAGTCATATTTAAATAATGCACAATTAAACCAAGGAGATCTACTACACCCTGGTTCAGCTTCACTGCTTGTCAGATCACTGCTCACAAAATTGCCGATTTAAGTGAACTGTTTTATGTAGATTTCATTTATGTAATTTATTTGGGTATTAAGTTTTTTCAGCTTTAAGCTGAAATGGATCTTTTTTAGCTTTTCCATTATAAAGATTGCAACAGGAAGATATTTTATTAACTCTTAAAAACCATCAACCATCACTCTTTTTACCTAGGAATGAATTCACCATGAGAAAAGGCATGTCTTCTGAGATAAAGTATGCAAACTATACAGTATACTATACAGGAATACCAGCAGGAAGGACTTGGTTTGATTGCTTTTGTAGATTCAAACTGATTGCCTTTCCAATACAAAAGTTGTTGTGGTATCATTAGTAGGGCAGGGCTTACTATGGGGAAATAGGCATCTATTGTGGAATGATGTCTATGCTTCTAACAGTTAAACATCTTACCATCCTTACCATCCGTTGCACGCTAACAAAACACACAGCTGATTTTCTACCATCTGTGTTGTGTTCCTCATCTACGCTTTCATAGGAAGCCAATGACTAAAATGTGATTACAGAATGTAGTGTGAATAGGCCAATACTCTATAATGGATTCAATTTGGAGTTACACATATTAAATTCAATGTACTTGTAGAACACATCCATAAACACATTCAACCCATGTAAACCATATTGGGACATAATGAAAACTGGGTTCAAACAAGTGCCAAAAGACACTTGCCAGCATTTAAAGTTAAAAAAAGGTGATTACTTACTAAATATGTCACCCCCCGTGGAAATAAAGACATGAATTCCGCACTCTCATGTCCCTGTGTCTCATGGTTCTGAGTTGGCTTCTCACCCATATACATGTGAAGCTGAGAGCTGTAAATGGCTCCAGCTGCCTTTTCATCAACTGACGTTCCATTTCCTGTGACAAGATCAAGAGTCAATAAATATGGTGGAACAGAAGTACATCATCAGAATATATCAACTTTTAAATAGCAGTCCTGCTCAAAACAGGAACATTTCTCCAAAGACCAGATACTGCCAAAAATTCATGGCTTTGTCACTGACATTGGTGGTTCAGCTACAAATCATAGCAGAACAAAAGGCACTATAGATTGTGGTCATCAGATTTAGCACTTCATTAGTTAGACATTTTGTGCAAAAACCAGCACTGTAAACATGAACATTTCTTGAGTCATGAGATGCTACTGCTGGCTTTGAACAAAAACACATTTCAAAAATGTTTCCTGCCATAACCATAAGCATTATTTTAACTTCTTAAACTTTCTGAAGCTTACCATTCCATACATAAATACTGTTGCCATCAGATGAGTTAAGGACCAATAGATAGGTGTCCCCAGAGTGGAATACTCCATGACTTTCTACTGGCACCGAGATCAGCTTCATTTTTTCAATGCGAAAAACGTGAAGCCCTGGCTCCGAAATGGATGAAGGGAAACGAAGATCTCTGCAAGAACATAAAAAGTAAAATAATACTGTGAATTTAGTCTAATTTGACTGCTGTTATGTGGAAATTTGTAAGTAGTATAACTACAAGTAGTATAATTATTCTACTTGACAAAAATCCACTTGAATGAAGCTAAATGTTTTGCTCTCATAGTATAAGGTACATTTACATATGAGAATTAGACCCTTTTAACTAGAAAACTGTGTATAATCAGGGCCAATGTCCTAATGAGTATTTGCATTGGTACAAACATTTTAGGTATAAGGGACATAACACATTTACCTAGTAGCTTTTTTTTTTTTTAATTTTAAAAAATGCATGACGTACCACCTATTTTTTTTATATCAGAACCTAGCTTGTAAACCCTGTAAATGATTGTAACCTTCATAGTTTAAAAATTGAGGAAGCAAATGTGTGTACCCCTTTTACTTTCCAAAAAAAAGATCATCCTCTGAAATCTAGAATAACAGAAAAGGAACAGGGGGAAACGTGTGTAGCTCCCATTTCTTTGAGCAATGCCCTCATGGTGGCAAGCATCATTTGGGGGGCAGGCCTCATCCCCAACAACCTGACCCCTGTGTTGTGGGGGTCTGTGGGTAGAGAGCTTTTTTGGAATCTGGAAGCCCCCTATTAAAAAGGGGTCACCAAATATCCATTCCCAGAAACAGGTAAGACCTAGAAATAGGAATGTTTAAAAGCATAGGACAGTTGTAATTTCCAAATCCTATTATTGATACAAATTCTATACACAAACCAATGTGTTTCAGGGGTTATAGAGTAACCCTTTTCCAGGTCTTATAACATTTAGGAGAGGGAAACTCTATAGTCAAAATACTCTGACTTTAGATAAATACCTTCAGACGGTTATTTGGTAGATTTTTATCACAGTCTGTATAACCTCTGGAGACACCCAATACATCCTGTTTAATATGATAAATGTGCATTTGCTATGATTTCATATCATGCACTCATATCATAATACTTGCAATCTTTTTAACTAGTCTGCAGACAATTTCGTTTAATTTTTTTGTTTCAGTTTAGTACTTATCATTATGTCAGAAAGAATAAATCCTATCTTTTACGAACAAGTTGTATATCGTCTTGAGTATGCAAGCCCTTAAGGAAAGCAAAAATCTAGGCGGAGAGGAAGAACTGTTAGACAGGAAACAAGGTTGAATTAGAAAAGATAGAAAATGTTGTAAGTATATATGAAGTGCCAGTACTGTACAGAATATTAGCTAACATGAACAGGATTTGAGAGGACTTTGGGACTGAGACACCTTCTAAACTGTTATAATAGATATTCCCTATTTAAAAAGTTTATCGCTGTCATTTTTCTAGGTTACATTGTTTTTTTTCTGTGACTTCATATACTAAACTATATGTTATTTGTTTATTAGATTTATTATAATAACACAGTATTTATATAGCATCAACATATTACGCAACCATAGTCATATTACGAAGCCCATAGTCATGTCACCAGCTGTCCCTCAAAGGGGCTCACAATCTAATATCCCTACCATAGTCATATGTCATTTTTACAGTCAAAAGTCAATTTTGGGGGGAAGGTAATTAACCTAATTTTATGGTATTGGAATGTGGGAGGAAACCAGAGTACCCGGAGGAATCCCATGCAAACACAGGGAGAACCTGACAACTCCATGCAGATAGTGTCCTGGCTGAGAATCAAACTTAGGACCCAGCACTGCAAAGGCCAAAGTGCTAACCACTGAGCAACCGTGCTGCTCTATATCTATCTACATGTCTGTTACAAGAATCAAAATATTCGGTCACATTGCCCTGGATGGTTCTTTTGTAATAGTAGCACCTATTAACAGTGTTGAAACCCTTGACTACAATTTATACCAAATCCACCTTCCTAGACTAAACTGTGCACCCAATCTGACCCCATTCAAGTACAGACTAAGTGACAATTGATATAGGCACTTACCATTGACCTTGGACATATGAGAATTTTTAGGTTCCACTGATCACTGACATAAGGACATTTTTTACTTTCATTGACCACTGAAACGGAGACATTTTTTTTTTTTATTTCAATATTTCTTTAATAAAGTATATAGTAGAGAAAATAGGAATACAAATATGCCTTTTCGGCAACCAAAGAATAAAAAAAAAGAAAATGACATTAAAGAAAAGAGAAAGAAAAAAAAATACATAAATTCAGCCACCGAGTACACGTCTACACAACACAAAACTATAGTAACAGTCCCAGTCAACTGTCAAACAAAAAAAATTAAAGCAAAACACATTTTCAAATGAGCATTGTACATATGCTCGTACGTAAGATAATGCACAACCTCTAATACGTTAGGCACTTCAATATTCTATTTTCTTACAATTGACATTTTGGCACTTAACAGTATGTGGATAACCAGTGCTCCCACTCTCACAGGTATTTCATCCATATTAACAAGCAAAATAGCCATTTCTGGAGTCGCTTGTATGGGCCTTCCTGTAATCTCAGATAGCAGTGTTAATACCTGATTACAAAAGTAACCTTCCCTTTTCATTGCCACAAGATATGTAGTAACGTTCCTACATCTCCACAGCCCCTCCAACAGACATTGGTAAAAGAACCAGAAAAGTGGGCCAACGGCACTGGAGTTAAGTACCATTGGTTAATCTCTCTTTTTGGTACAGATCTCAGTGGTTCACGCATTTAGTATTGGAATAAGTCACATTCAATGAGTCTTTCCAATCTTTATCCTGAATCCTCAATTTAAGCTCTATCTCCTATTTTTGCATTGGCAATATTTTCTAAAACTCTAAATTGGAGCTAAATAAAGAGCAAAATGTATTAATCCCCTTTTTCCCTATACATTGGTTCGTAAAACATAGATATAAAGCTATCAATGGAACCCTTGCATGCATATCTATCTTAAAAAAACAATGTCTTATCCGCATATACGTTTAAAAATTCTCTGGAGGGAAGGGTATACATCTTCTGAAGGGATTGAAAAGATTTGAGCTTCTGGAAAAAATATAAATCTTTCATTTTCATTACCCCTAAAGAATACCAAAAGAGAAGTTAATAGAAAGTATAAATACTTCCAAAATTCTCAAGTCTGGGGTAAGTAACATAGTCGTGTGCGAATTAGGTGCGTATATTGGATATTTATCCCAAAAGTGTTGCTTGGATAGACGGATAGTTGCTGTTAGGTATCAGAAGGCCTAATTTTAAAGCTAATAAAAGCCGTTGAAAGTCTGTACACTTTAAGGACATGAGCTCCAACTCAACCCACAATTTGTGCATCATTATTCCACCAGTACAATACTTGTGCCATAATAGACGCAGCATAATAGTGTGAGATACTAGAAAGACCTATACCTTCCATCTTCCTATACTTAGTCAAAATCAAATGGCTGCATCACGGTTTTTTAATATTCCACACATATAAAGAGAAAAGTCTTTGCGTTTCAATAAAAAATTTTGTAGGTACAGGAAATACTACCATTCGGAACAAATACAAAAATTTAGAATTTTGGTAACAGAAATATTTTAAAAGCTGCTATACCAGATATAGAAAACTCCTGTTTCCGCGGACTTGAAAAGTCAGAAGGCAAGGATATCAATATTTTTTTTATAAATATATTCATATAGATTGTTGATCTTAGCTGTCAAAGCTATACCTAGATAAGAAATAGATTTAGATTCCCATAAGAAAGAAAAATCAGCTTGCATTTAATTCTGGATGTCACTCGGCATTTTTAGTGGTAGAATATGAGATTGTCATATTTAATTTATAGTATGAGGCCTTACTGTATTGGATAATAATGTCTAGAACCAATCGCAGAGAGGATGTGGGATCCGTAAGCACTAGCATGATGTCATCAGCAAATAAACTTATGTTATGTTCCCGTCCAGAAATGGTCAGGCCCCAGACCGCAGGATCCCAACGGATCCTCTCTGCGAAAGGCTGTACTATCATAGTAAAAATTACGGGCCATAATGGACACACTTGATGGGTCCCATTTGTAATAACAAAACATGATGACAAAGCACCTGAGGTAAAAACCCTCGCACTTGGGGTAGTATACAAAGATAGGATGGCTGATTTATTCCAGTCTACCTATTCAAATTTGTCTAGCACAGATGATAGGTAACCCCAATGGGCCCTATCAAACACCTTCTCTGCATCTAAAGAGAACAGCAGAGGCAGGACGCTTGTGTAGTTCCACATGTCTTATACTAATAATCAGTCTTCTAGTACCATCTGGAGCCTGTCTATCTTTCACAAAGCCAATATATATTTATATCCATATTAAGTAGTGAAATTGGCTTTTACTGGTTTGGTAAAGTAGGATCTTTCCCTTCCTTAGGTAGTTATTATTATAGCCTGGAACATTTCTTTTGGGAATTCCTCTGACAGTGTAGCTTTATTAAACATAGCAACAAGATAAGGAGAAAGTACACTTTTAAACAGTTTATAACACTCTTTTCGGAAACCATCATTACCCAGAGATTTATGATTTGGAAGCGAGCTTATAACTTTATGAATTTCAAGTACTGAGAAAGGTTTGGACAAAACTTGCAATTGTTTATCTTTAAAACTTGAGGTAAGGATATTGAGTTCAAGAAAGAAGCAATGGATGCATCAGTTGGTTGAGGTATACCATATTCCTCTCTCAAATTGTACAGGTCTTTGTAATAATTGCAGAAGGCTTCCGCTATTCCATGAGGACTAAATGAACACTTTCTACTAATAGGGTCCTTTATAGAGGACATATTAGTTTTACTTCTTCGTACTTTGATCTTCCTGGTAATAACGCCCCTGGTTTATTACCTGGTGAATACTGATTGGCTTTCAATTTCTTTATATAAAAATCATACTTACTTATACAATAATAAAGCTCGCAAGTGCAGTCTATTCTTCAATAAGGATGCTGGGGTGATGGGGACTTCTTCTTTTCAGGTTCTTGCTTGCTGATAGATAGTAATAACTTATTAATCTGATGCATCCTCTGCTTCTTATTATGAGCACTCATTTTGATAAATATACCTCTCATTTAGGCCTTTTGGGTGTTCCACAAGAAATAGGGATCAATACCTTCAACATTATTCACAAAAAAATACATCTCCCAAGCTTGTTCAAATGTCTTCTCATATTTTGTCTGAGCCAAGATGTACGTACTGAGCTTTCATAGCCTATCTGGTCTGGAAGGCTGCTCCCCCCATGTTACCACTACTGGTGTGTGGTCTGAGCATGTGATATTTCCAATCTCTGATGACCTTATTTGCGGGAGGGACCAAAAATCTGTCAAATACGGGTATAAGATAAGATGGATATGGGAAAAATATGTAAAGTACCGCTCTGACCTATGGTGACATCTCCAGACATCATGTGGCGCAAACTCACCCAAAAGCTTATGTAAATCTTTAGACACTCTTTTAGCCCTCTTCATCTGCTATATGATTAAGATATTGGAACTGTAGTGTATCTCTGATTGCTATCATAACTCCACACTTTTTTCTTGTGAATACTTGCAAGGTAGGTATGAGAAAAAAGACTTTAAATGCCATTTAGGTGCATTCGTGCGATGAAAATGTGTTTCCTGAACAAATAATATTTCTCTGTTTAATTGGATCTCCTTGTTGAGAAGGACTCTCTTAAATGGGCTATTCAACCCTCTCACATCTCTCTCTCTCAGCAAAACAATGCGGGTCATCTAGCATATAGATTGAAGAGGTGAAAACCATTGCGACAAAGATCTGTGTCAAGAACATCCGTGAGTGACTGGCTAAGGTATGGCAGACACCATATGTAACTCTTCCATTCTTTCAATGGTACAGATAGATTCCCACTAAAGGCAGCCGTTACAAAAAAACAAGGTAGACTGGCCAAACGAAGCTGAACAAAAAAGGTTCAAGAAAAAAGAAAGTCCCCTTGTTAAAAACCAGGTGAAACGGGCTACTATCATAAAACTGAATAGTGCACTTCTGGATTTCAAGTGGAGAAATCTTAATATAGTGTAGACTAGGCTACGTAAAGGCCTGCACTCCCATCTTGATTCAGGTCTATTCCACTTTCCTTGGGGATCTCGGTGATCTTGTCACAGGGCTATTAGTATCCAGGTTCCATCCCTGAAGTAGTTGTAAACCCACCTTCACAGAAGATACTGGGTGCGTTCTTCCATTGTACAAATTTAACAATTTGGTCGGAAAGCCCCATCTGTACACAATACTTCTTTCTTTCAAAATTTTCAGAATCTGCAAAAAATTTTTTCGATTTTGAATGGTTATGGCAGACAGGTCAGCGAAAAGCTGTATATTCTGAAATTGTTCCGATAATGAGGGCATTTTTTTCGCCATTGCCATTATCTTTTCCTTAATGTGAAAAAAGTGTGAAAAAAAATCTGCAGAGAGAAATGTGGGTTTGGGTATCCTATGTGCCCTGTCAATTGTAAGATCCAAGTCAATTGCTGATGGTACTAATATTTGACACAAAATTCTAATATAAGGGATCAGATGTCCTTGTGTTACGGTCTTCGGGATCCCCCGCACTTTAATGATATTTCTTTCGGAACAGTCCTCCAGATCAGGCACTTTAGATCTAAGCCAATTTCATGCCATTGGTAGTTTCTTGGTGGGTATTCACTAGGTCATTATGGGCCTAAGAGAATTCTCCCATCTTGGTTTCCACATGATGTATGCGATTCCCAAAGCCATTCAATGTGTTGTTAAATTTGCCCAACATTGAGTTCATGTCCTGCTGTATGGAGTACCTTAAAGATAACAAAATCTCTTTCAAAGTAGATGTGGACAAAGTAGATTCCACCACTTTGAAATTTTCTAGTTCCACCCCAGCTATCGGGCCTATATGTGGGAGAGCAACCCTGGGCTCGCCTACAACGGGACCCGGGTCTGTACGTACCTTAGGCTGTTGAGAAGAGGGAGGCGCTGAAGGCGACAATGTAGGTTGTGAAGTCTCGTCCAGACTGCCTTCTGACCTTCCTACAGCAGCGGGGCTCAGAGGCTGGAGGTGATTCACAAGATAATTGGGCCTGCGGCGAGTCGGGTCTATATGTGGGAGAGCAACCCCAGGCTCGCCTACAGCGGGACCGGGTCTGGACGTACCTTAAGCTGTTGAGAAATGGGAGGCGCTGAAGGCAACAGTGTAGGTTGTGATGTCTCGTCCAGACTGCCTTCTGACCTTCCTGCAGCAGCAGGGCTCAGAGGCTGGAGGTGATTCACGAAACGTTTGGGCCTGCAGCGAGTCTGGAGGCATAGCTGCGACGCCATCTTGGGAGTCTTGGGAGTGCTGGGGCCGAAAATAATAAGAGAACTTCTGAGAGAAACTTCTTCCGCTTGGTCATGATCCTGGCAGTAAGGAGCGCTTCGGTACTCCTTTAGAACAAGCGGAGGACCGGAGTTGCTTCGTAATCTATCACTTCAGCCTAGTCGTGCACGGAGCTCTCCAACTACGTGGCCATCTTGAACTCCAGCCGGACACACCCCCGGACATTTTATTTTTTTACCGGTGCATACTTACACTGATCATTGATGCAGGGCTACCATGTTTTTCATTCACACTAACATAGAAACATTTACTACTTCTACTGAGCACCAATGTAATAGCCTTTTATACATTACCTCACCTCACCCCTCAAGCATTTTTTACTTCCATTGCCAACAGTCCGGTCTCCCCTTAGTGCTACAGTTAAGGGGCACATGATTAAAAAGCTACCATCTTCAGTGAATTGATGTGACCTCTAAATAACAAAGGTATAACATAAGTTTTACATATTACATTGTAAGCTCTTCTGGGCAGGGTCCTCTCCTCTGTCACTGTCTGTATCTATATGTCACTTGCAGCCACCATTTCATATACAGCGCTGCGTAATATGTTGGCACCATACAAATACTGTTTAATAACTATATTATTCCTAATTTGATTATATGTCTGTCACATCAGCACCCTTTCTCCGTTATTTCTGTAATCATAAAAAAAACAAAAACAAAGAAAAAAAACACCTTTTACGGTTACAATTTCACCCCAACTAATAGCCTGTTTAAATATTAGATAATTAGCATTAAAAGTAGAAAGACACAAAAGGAATTGGGAATTTTGTTCTCTATAAAGTAAAGACTGTGTCAGAAGGCCTTCAGTATTCCAGCGGAGAGGTCCCGAGTTTCCTTCAGGATTTAAACGTATCAGAAAAATATGTTTTTGCTTAGATAAACTTTAAAGAAAAAAAATGTTTTCATAGTTGACTTTAACTTTAATAGGACACAATTACAATTAGAATAAAGAGTTTTCCTTTTTCGTTTTCATTAGCCTAGTGCTTAGGTTTGTTCGTTTCCACTGGTCTTCTTTTAAAATAAATGTCCTGCTTTTTAATTAGACCAGCATTCCTTTTAGTGCTAATATAAGCACGGTGTGCCATTAGTAATGCCGATGGCTTTTGTTTATGAGCAGCTGTGCAAGTATCATGTGTCTAAAAGCTTCTTTTCTATGCCGTGTACTTACCGTGCACTGGGTCCTCCGTACATCTTTGAACTGGAAAAAAAAATAAGCAGTTGCATTAATAAACTAATAATGGATAGTTTCTGTGCCATAAAACGTGTTTAAACTACATATTTATGTACTGAGAGACACTCCTGGGGTACATAGTTTTTTGCTACAATTCACTTCAGGCAATGGATTTCTCTTCCTAAAGCTACGTACACACTTCCAATAATTATCGTTGGTAAACGAACGACGAACGATCCTGCACGATATCGGCGAACAATCGTATAGCACCGATCCTGTACATGCAGATAAGACCATGGACGATCAATGAACGACCGTACACACGATAGATGGTAAACGATCGTCGTCCAATCCGATCCGCCGGTCCGGTCGTTCATTTCCAGCGACAATTCTCGTTCGTCGGCGTCGTTGGTTACTTTTTTTACTAACGATTTTTGACCAATCGATCGTTCGTCGTTCATTTCCAACGATAAAAATTGGAAGTGTGTACGCAGCTTTAGACCAGTGAGTCAGCTTATTCGAATTAGCCATTGTTTGTTTTTCCCAGAAAGGGGAACTGTTTTTTTTTTTTGTTTTTTTCCCAGCTATATGTACAATGTTGCAATGGTTGGGAAGTTCTTGTCTTTTATGTTACTGTTGAATGCAAAGCAGCCCAGGCAAGTTGCACAGTACATTGCATTTGTTTTATTTATGGGGTAAAGAATAAAGAACTTCTAGAACAATATTTTAGGTTGGTTCCAAAATCCCTTTCTCTCTCCCACACACACTTTATAGTTACATAGTTACATAGTAGGTTAGGTTGAAAAAAGACATAAGTCCATCAAGTTTAACCTCTAGGGAAATAAACATATCCCAGGTATAAAACCCTATGAACATAGTTGGTCCAGAGGAAGGTAAAAAAAAACCCTGGGACAATTTGCTTCAACAGGGGAAAAAAAATTCTTCCTGATTCCATGAGGAAATCGGATGTTCCCTGGAACAATGGTCACTGTTATTTTTTCTTTAAAGCCTTTATAGCCAATAATATTCTGTACTTCTAGAAAAACATCCAGCTTTTTCTTACCCCCCCTGGCAGTATGATTAGTGAGGATTTTTAAATGCAAATGCGGTGGATTTAAAAATCCTCATTATTTAAATTTCCTGCCCGGTCCCGCCTACCTGCATGGCGGTCCTGCCCTCCAGGCACAGACTCGCAAGCAGATACCCGTCCAGCACCTGCTTCCCCTGACCTCCCGCTCCCAACGTTCATAAGCTTGGGACGCAGATGCCCGGCTAGCATCGGCAGGGAAAGAAGACACCTGACATGGAACATGGGAACAAAGTAGGAGTTTTAACCTCCCTGGAAATTCCACCTCGAGTGTGGCTCAGGGTTACCGCTTTTGATATAGAAAATCCACCCCAATCCACCCAAATCCACCCCACACCCCAGGAAGGTTAAAGCAATCTATAGTAGTTGCTGAAACTAGGGAGCCTATTCCACATTTTCACAGACCTTACTATGAAGAATCCTTTCCTTATCCGGAGCTTAAACTTCTTTTCCTCGACGAGTGCCCTCCTGTTCTTTTTAATGATCTCAAAGTGAATAATTGGGAAGAGAGTTCTCTATATCAACCATTTATATGTGTATACAGGGTGATCATATCCCCCTTAAACCTCTCTTCTCAAGGTAGAATAGATTCAGTTCAGCTAATCTCTCCTCATAGTTGAGCTTCTCCATTCCTTTTATTAGTTATTTGCCCTTCTTCTGCACTCTCTCCAATTCCACAATGTCCTTTTTGTGAACTGTTGCCCAAAACTGGACTGCATATTCCAGATGTGGTTTGACCAATGCTTTGTAGAGGGGCATGAATTTGCTAGTAGATTATAGACATCTTGTATGGACTTAATTCCATTACATAGTTTGGTGTCATCTGCAAACACAGAATTGGGACACTGAACCCTGGGGTACACCACTAATAACCTGAGATCATCCAGTATGAATCATTATTCACTACTCTCTGGATTTGGTCCTTAAGCCAGTTCTCCATTAATTTACAGACCTTTCTAAACCTACTGACCCTAACTTGCATATTAACTGTCTGTGGGGTACAGTATCAAATGCTTTAGCAACGTCCAAGTACCCTATATCAACTGCTATTCCACTGTCTACCTGTTTACTTACTTTCTCATAAAAAGAGAGTACATTTGTTAGACAATTTTGTTCTTTCCTGAAGCCATTCTGACTATCACTAATATTTTCCAGCAGAAACTCCTCTATGTGGTTCTTTATCAAACTTTCTAGGATCTTTCCAACTATGGACGGTAAACTAACCCGTCTATAGTTACCTGGTAATGACTTTGTTCCCTTCTTGAAGATAGGAACCACTTTGGCCTTACGCCAAGGCATTGGTACAATGCCAGTGATTAAAGAGTCTCTAAAAGTAGAAATAATGGCTTTGAAATAAATGATCTCAGCTCTTTGAGGACATGTGGATGTAATCCATCAGGTCCTGGTGCTTTGTCAACCTTAATTTTGTCCAACTGTTTGTTTCTCAATCATATCAATTTTGAGCCATTGTGAACCGTTTAAGGCTGTGACATTGCTATTATGAATTTATACTTGAGCTTTGCCATTTTCCTTGTTCCTTGTGTACACAGAGATAAAAAAAAGTGTTTAGTAAGTCAGCCTATTCTTTATCCCCAGTTACCGACCTAGAGACATCCTTTAAGGGGCCTAAATGCTCAGATCTGATCTTTTTGCTATTAATATATTTTAAAAATTTAGGAGTTTGACTTACGCTCCTTTGCAATCTGTTTTTCATTTTGAAGTTTTGCACATTTTATCTCCTTTTTACATCTTTTGTTATATTCTTTATAAAATGTTTTTCATTTAAATGAAATAAAATCACTAAAGGACTGGACTTGTGCATTATTAGTACAACAGCATTTAATGGTAAAATGATGTATCTCTGTTCTCAAATGTAAAACCTTTTCCCTCTACCTCCTAATCAGTTTCAAAGTGTTGGGGGTTAGAACATCTGTTAGATTTTTATTGCAGTCAGTGTCCCCATTAAAGAGAGTTTTCCACATTCCCTGCATTTATGACCACTGTCCCTGGAAGTTCCTCATACAGAAATAAAAAACATGACTTTACTTTTGTGCATATTTTGGGGAGATTTTGTTTTGGTGGCCATCACTAAGGATAACAAAACTTATCAGAAAAGTCCTAAAAAGATTATTTTTTACGTTTGCTGAGCAAATTGTCATTGTTAAACATTAATTCCAACACCCAGAATAATACAGAAACAGGAGAAGTTGCCCCCTGTTGGTTTGAGGGAAAAGGGCTGCCTCCATTTGTAATTTAGAGGCCTTGCTTATCATGTTTTTTTGTGCTCGATAGCAGGAAAAGTGTACTACAGACCCCTATGAACAAACATATTATAAATCTGTATCTGTATTTTCTTTTAAATGCAAGTTATGCAAGTACCCAAACTGAATCTGCTATCAACCTGTTGCAATTCCTTGTACAGGAGAGCTAGTACTAAGACAAGGCGAGACCACAACAAGAACCAACCAGTTTTGCTGCCATGTTTATGTACTTAAAGCGTACCTAAACTCTTTCCTAGACTTTTCACTTTACATAAAAGGGTAGACAACCCTTTTATGTAAGGTAAGAATTTTGTTGTTTTTTTTTTTTACAAAAAAAGGGTGCAGCGTCGCCCCTTATTTCTCGATCCCCTAGGCAATTGAGAATGAATGGAAGTGCAAAGCCTCCTGGGATACCTACGTCAGGCATCCTGGGAGGCTCTTGGGTGCTCCTTCTGTGCATGCCCAAGCCTTTTCGAGCGAAAATCGCAGTGAAATCGGCATTTTTTTTTTTCATTCTACGTCACCTGATCTCGCGCCTGGGTCAGATGACGTAGGATGAAGAACCCAGAAGAAGAGACGAAGATAGCGCCGTCTACGAGACGGATGCTGGGACGACGCCGGACCAGATGCAAGACACCCCCTGGATGGATCATACTGCCCTGTTTTTAGTTTAGTTCCTTTTTAAAGGTTCTGATATGTGGAGAGAACAGAGTTACAGAGAAATCTTAACTTACAATACAGGACTCCTGTTCCTGATTTGTATGTGATGATATCATGCAACATGGAGGGGGGTCGTGACACAGGCCTGAGGATCAGCCTGCAGGCCTGGAGTTCAGTTTAGTCTACAGTAATACAATCCTGAACAGTTATCATTTGTAGTTATACATGCAACAGATTATTTTATAAACCAGGTAGCAATTTCATCTCATTATCCCTTTATCAGACAGGTTAGCTGGAAAGTGAACCACGGATGATGCCCCTGCTATTGCCACCCCTGCTTTCTCTCACCTTTTTAGCTGCTGTATCTTCTTTGCTCTTGATAGCTCTGCTTGCTGCTCACCACACCCCACCAAGCCTGGAGTACTCAATTGATTTTGTAAGAAGTCTGTGGTTTTCTCAAGTGGAAAAAAAGAGGGAGGTCCCCCTATGACTCAGTATCATGCATGCAAAATACAAGACTTGTAGCATAGAAAAGGGAGGGAGAAACAAGACTTTTCACATTCAAGGCTGACAGGTAATAGAATCCATCCACAACCCCCCGCCCCCCCCCCTCCTCTTCCTTTGATGAACTCATCAGAGTCAGGGAAGGAGGGGAGAGGATTAGAGAAAAGGTATAGTTTGAGGTAGGTAAACAACAAAAAACGGTTTGGCAAAAAAAAAAAATTACATTTTTTTATGTTATTATTTTTTATTAAGGTTTTGGTTTGGCCGGATATTATAAATCATAATATTCTACGGGCTGAGCTGCTGTTTGTCACCTGCTCTGGAGGTAAGCCGCTCACATTTCTGACTGGTGCTACGGGTCACTGCATATAACCTACAAATAGGTGTGTGGGAGTTAAAAAAAAAATATATATATTTTACACACACGTGAAAAAATAAATAAAGAAAAAATGTAATAAATAGGACGAAAAAAGGAAGTAAAAATTAAAAAAACAAGTATTTGATAGAGAGAAAGAACTTTTCATTCATTATCTTAACAGTAATTATTTTGCTGTAATTTACCAATAGAACTTGCAAACAGCAAAATGCACAGATGAAATAAATGTATAGAAAAAAAATGAAGCCAAAGTCACCAGTCTCCAAAGTACAGTTTTCTTGCTTTATAGAAAAAGCATTGTCACAGTATGTTAAAAAGCCAATGTTTTTGGGCAAGGCAACATGGTTAAGTAATATAGTGAGGTCACAATTTGAGGAAGAGACCTTGCACAGCCCAGAAATGTTGGCTATTCAATAAATTGTGACAGTGCTTTTACAATAAAGCAGGAGTCCTGTACTTTGGAGTGCTAGTGATTGTCTTCTGTTTTCACTAGTACTTCAAACACCCTCCCTCTTTTACAAGGTCTTTTTGTTGTAAGAAGGAGTGCATACCTATCACGGGCACTGCTTATAAATATACAGGAAAAAATATTTTTTACCTGCCAAAAGATTTTAATTTCTTCACAGTCATTTCTAAAGTTTACACAGCCAGGTTGGTGACCAGACTTTTCTCTGTTGCAGTTAACTAATACAGCTTGGTCATCTCCCCACCCCCAGCTTTTGATTGACTAGCAAAGATGAAGTAGCACATGGATGAAGTCATCAATATTTTCCAAAAAGGAACAGGCAAATAGCATGTAGCTTTCTTCCATTTTTAACAACAACCAGACCACAATCTGGGAGAAGACCTCCTCTCCATAATATTACCCCTGTGTTGTGGGGGTCAGTAGGTGAGGAGTTTTTTTCAAATCTGGAAGCCATCTTTAATAAAGGGTTCCCCAGGTATCTACCCCTCACCCTAGAGAAAAAAACACCACATGTTTATAAGGAAATAATTCCTTTTTGTTTATTATTATTTACTTTAATTTGCCTTTCAGTTTGTGGGAAATATATATTCCCCTAACCTTGACTAGGGTAGATAAGATAACTCCAGGAGATATGTACACACCTGTGCTTCATGACCAGCCTCTTTCACCTTCCCCAAAATACCACACGACTCTCCAATCTTGGGTATAAAACTGGCCATAGCAGCCTTTTATTCATAAAACATTCTTTGTAAAACACATTTTACAACAACCGTAACATATTAACCACATGGCAGAACACATTAAAAATAACATTAATATGAGTAAGAGGTCCATGAAAGGGATTTCCCCAAATCCTATTTGGATACAAAACTCCATACCTCGAATGAGATTCCCCCCCACCTTTTCCAATGAGGTGCCTTACTTACCCTCAACCTCCCGTAATGGACCTCCAACCTGCCACAAGGCCACAAACATGACCCCCCCCCATGTCTGCCAGCACCGCCACACCCTCCCAGCCCTCTGCAAACCTTCCTGAAGGCCCATCAACCAGAAGTCAGTCCCCACAGCATTAGGATGCACTCCATCCCCTCGCAAATAAATGGCTGGGTCCTGTTCCAGCTCCACATGGCGTACAACCACACCCCCGTTTCACACCAAAAATCCACCCACGTCCCTATTCAGTTTTATGCCAGCCTTGTTGAGACATTCAACAGAGTGTGCATGTCTCCACCCTAACCAAGCAACAATGTCCAACCACACAAGCACTGTACTCGGCAAGGCCGTGCGCAGATGCAGGAAATCAAACTTTATGTCCCTGGTCAGTTCCCGCATGGGTCTGGACCCTACATCATGCATGAATTAGAAGGACATCCGGCAGCCTGTCCCACCAGGCATAACCATCGACTTCTGGAATAACATGGCTCCATGCCATTCCAGGAACCCCTATCCACCGTACATGAGCCTCTGTTCTCAGCAGCCCCAGCTGGCGCCCTCTAGGCCTAACGTCTGCTTCCTTAGCGCCCCAAAAGACATAAGAATGCCCTAGGATCCAAACTAAACAGACTGTATCTGTAAAATGAGAAGAAATATAAAAGTACAACATACCATATCCCAACCACCCCTCAATGCACCAAAGGCTAAACACACCCTGAGTCATTATATTTTATTTTATTTTTTTTTTATCTATCCAAGATTAAAGAATTATTGTTCCTTTATTTTTATTTTTTTTTATTATGTTTTGCCACTCCCCATTAGACTAAACCATGTAACACCAGAACCATAACTCCTGCCAGTCATACTAGCTGCGGTCTCACATATAAACGATAGCGGCTCGACTCCCACTGCCCAATCCGCATAATCACCTCCTTCTGCATAACCCATCACGCCGCCTCCGGGGCCGCCCCAATCCGAAAGGAGTGTAAAGAAAAATTTCCCCCAAATCCTCTCGTCAACCTCACAAAACCTGGGGCTCTAATCCCCGCCTTTGCAGCCGTCTAAACACCCTTCCCATTGGCATTATCCAACACGTGAAGTTAAGTTTGCCCAATAAGACATGCAAAGCCTGCAATTGCAATTTTCGACATCCCTTCGCCCCATGCACTGACACTCTTAAATCCAACAACTTTTCTTCCGGCAAACGGCACTCCATCTCCTCTCAGTCAATACCAATCCCCAAGAAATGTAAATAAGTAGTGGGCGCTTCGGTCTTGTCAATTGCACCCCAAGGCGCTACGTCACAACATGTAAAGTAGCCAACAAATTCGCACACACCAGTGATTCCACCGGACCAATGCACAAGAAGTCATCGAGTTAGTGTATGAACGACTTTACTCCTGCCAGCTCCTTGAACACCCATTCCAGGAAAGTGCTAAAAACCTCAAAAAAGGCACAGGACACAGAGCAACCCATCGGCAGACACAAATCTACAAAGTAAGACCTCAACACCCTATTCTCGCACCCTAACAAACGAAAACTATCCGGGTGAACCGGCAAAAATCGAAAAGCAGACTCAATATTCGCCTTAGCCATCGGGCAACCTTTTCCTCATTTACGTACCCAGGATACCACCACATCAAAAGATGTGTAAGACACCCTACACATCTCCGGATGGATGACGTCGTTAACCGACCCTCCTTTTGGATACGATAAATGGTGAATCATCCTGAATTTATCAGGTTTCTTCTTGGGAACTAAACTCAACAGGAAAACAACCAAGTCAACCAGCGGCAGAGCCGGTAAAGGACTCGCCATGCGGCCCAATTCCACATCCTTCTCTAACTTTATCGTTACCAGATCTGGGCTGCGCAATGCAGACCGCAAATTCTCCTCACCAGAGCGCTCAGAGGCCAGATCACAAGGGATCCGAAACCCTTCGCGAACCCCTGCTCCAGGAAAGTCACGGTGGCCCTATCTGGATACTTACAGAGGAAAAGCCACAGCCTTTCCACCCTCACCGGCGTCCTCCCTCTAATCTGAAGCCTCGCCAGAACCCCCCTTCCCACGCTGCGCACAACGGAGGGCCCCATGTCCCCCACCGCAGCTGGAGCATTCATGTTTAAACCTGCAGTTAATTCTGAATTTGCAAGACCCCTAATTAGGAACCAGCAAAAACCTCTATGCTTCCCCACCGGGAGCCCTGCCACTCCAGAGCCCTCGGCTGCCCCAAGAAAGGACTGTGACCCCAATCGTGCCGAGGTCATGTGGCTCATCTACAAGCTAATGTCCTTGTGGTCCCACCTCATAGTAGGGCGAATGACCTTCTGTTGACAAAATAGTTTGTCATACCAAAGCTACGCCAACCCCCCATAAACCCTATAAGCCTCACTGATGGTGTTGAGATAACAAAAGAGCGCCGAGCAATGCTCTGGCACCTTTTCCCCACCACACTAGCCAATACGGCAAAAGCCTGTAGCCAGTTCTAAAACGTACGTGGGATGTCCCGTGCTGCAACCTTCTCCTCACCAGTTCGCTTACCTTCACCCAGCTGGGCCTCCTTCGCCCCAAAACCTTCGACCGGCAACAACATGAAAATATCCCGCTATTACTAAAACGCTCCGACGGCCAAGACTGCAGAGTGCGACTTGGTGCAGAGCCCAGCCCTGAAGCCAGCTCACCTCGTGCAATGCCGCTGCAGCCCGCAATTGCCCAAGCAGCTACAGAGTCCGTGGAAGCTTGCTCCATCTTTCTTCTAAAACTGATTCCCGCACTTTTTCCTCCTCCCACCTCCTATCATTTCAACCCCTCCCTATGCTTACTTATCCACCTATCCCAGTCCTCTATTGTAAACCACCCCTCAATGGCTCTTTTAACCCCTTCTTTCTCCTGACCATTCCTTCTCACCCTGCCATTCACCCCTCCGCCCATTACGCTCTCCAGCTAGGGCTCCAGGCTCTACTTACTGCCCGTTTTAAAGACTAGTGGTAATGGGGAGAACAAAGAAATATCTCAAAAGGGAGACAAAGACAGGGATAAAATACTTTTAAAGAGAAAGTTAAATGATGGTAGTGATGGTGGTGGGGGCATTATCCTAATGCTGCATTCTGTCTGGCTTCAAAACTTTGTGTCACAGACCCAGAATAAGCATGCTGTAACGTTTGTAAAAAATGTAAATATAATAATAATCTGAATTTCTTATCCTTTGAATTTCTTAACCTCTATATTTGTTCCACATCATACGCAAATAAGATTTGAGCTTGCTAACACTACAATGAATACAAAAGTGTGTTGACATGCTTTTTTGCTGTGCTGCACTGCATTTGTTAGTGTGTTTTTAAAGTTTTTTCATCTAATTTCCTTTTCCTGTGGACTGATGTGGCAGGTTTACTTTTTTGTTTTAACACACATAAATATCAATAGTATTTGTTGTTTCCTTGCATTAGGAAACACTGCCCAAAGCAGAACAAATTTGCTGGTCTGAACAACCTCTATAGCCAAAGCATCCATGTGGTAGTCTGCAAAATAACATTTTTGATGTCAGTAATGGTCCTATACTTTAGTTATGATAGCCACACAAATTTATTGAAGAAAATTATGAGCACTATCTTGAATTTTTATAGTCAACAATAAGCAATGCTTTACAAAGTTCATAGTTATATCACTAATTAACCTAACTCCTTTTTGCTTGTTTTGGGGATATGGAAGGGAACCGGATGCCTGGAGGATACCCAAGAAAACATAGGTAGAACATACAAACTCTATGTAAATAGTGCTGTGTGCAAGAATCAGACCAGGATCTCTAATGGTGCAAAGGCAGAACTGCTAACCACTGGGCCAACTGTGTTTTTTTTCCTTTCTTGCTTCTTGTTACTTTCTGTTCTGCCATTTGTGACAGAAATGAGTCAATGTCCCCAGTGGGCTAAAACAGGAAGAGAAACCAATTAATAAGATAGTAGATTAAGTAGTTTGCAGTGAAATAAATAGAGCAGCCAAGTTGGCCTCTGTTCAACTTACTTACTTCTACTCAATAGACCCCAGCAGCAGGCTGTAGTGTCCATCTCTTGTTGATCAGAAATGTTTCTTAGTATCCAGGGGGATGTGATAGAAGAGGAAAGAGACCATTAATTTCCATGAGCTACACCTGACTTGTGCAGATGCCTAAAAGGCAAAATATCTTGAAGTAAGAATCAATGGTCTGTGATCTATTTTCCAACCTGGTACAAATATTTAGGGTCACATGGGTGATGTCTTTTCAACAAACATGCACATTCATAACTGCCATCTGTCTGTCATTTGATATGACTGGTCCTCTTGAAACTGTTGAACTCTTTTAATGCAATGATTGCTAGGATATGGAAGCCAAAAATAAAGATGACACAAAAAAATACAATAGGGAGGCAAATAGAGACACAGGGTAAATGGTTGTTTAATTGTATCCATATTTTGTTTTATTTATGGATAGAATAAAAAGAATTAGAGCCTTGGTATGGTTTTATTTCTGTCTGTGTCAAGCCTGCATTCCTGCCATTTTTAATTTTTTAATAAACATTGATGTGAAATGGATCATCTCATTAACAATAATGTAAGAGTACCCTTTTCGCAATGATTACCAGTATAAGTGATCATTTATTATGTGACCACCAATATAAAAAGCTATTTCCTTGCTGACCACCGCAATAAGGGAGCCTATTCCCATTTATTTATGCTCATAAATATTTCTGATTAAAAATGTTGTAACAAAAATGGTAAAGAGAAATGGTAAAATGTATACATTGATTGTCACCTCTGATCATAATGATCCTTCCTGCTGCATTTCCATTTCTCAACACTGGGTGCAGCAGCGCACACTGCAAGAGTACAACTGCGGTCATATCCTATTTCTATTGGTAAATATGCTCCAATTTCACTTTCCGCCAGCAGGGGGAAGCAGTCCTAAACGTGCAGGCCGCTGCACAGGCGAATACTAAATCTCCCAGAGAGCATTGCGTGTGGGCGACCCAGGAAGAATCTGCTGCTGGAAACTGATGGAGAAGCGTCAGGCCATTGTTCGTTGATCTCTGTGTGTTAGTGACACGGGCTGGAGGATGCTAAGAAGAACCTGTCATCTGTGACTTGTCCATGGTCTGACCCTCAGGTAATGTAAATAATGGTAGCTCCATGGATCTTTTCTGTGGTAATCTGATAATGATCCTTGCTGCTGGGAGTACACATTAGCATTGGCCATATACCCAGTGACTTTGGGCATTTGTATGGCAAAGGAAGGCACAAAAAAGTTTATAAAATTGTAATGTGTACGTTGCATGCTACCATAGTGTTGGGTGATGAGGCTGCAGAGGAAAATGATGGGTATGGTGTTATTATTATATTATTATACAGTATTTATATAGCGCCATCATATTACGCAGCACTGTACAAAGTGCATAGTCGTGTCACTAACTGTCCCTCAAGGGAGCTCACAATCTAATTTCCCTACCATAGTCATATGTGATTAATGTAGTCTAAGGTCAATTGTTAGGAAGAAGCCAATTAACCTAACTGCATGTTTTTGGGATTTGGGAGGAAACCGGAGTACCCGGAGGAAACCCACGCAGACATGGGGAGAACCTGCAAACTCCATGCAGATAACGTCCTAGCTGGGAATCGAACCTGGGACCTAGTGCTGCAAAGGCCGGAGTGCTAACCCCTGAGCCACCGTGCTGCCCAATACCTGAATACCAGTACTTTTTTCTGTACTTCTCATTGGTGACAGGTTCTCTTTAATGATTACTTGTTGTGGGGTCTGATAGCTTTCCCAGTGGGAAGTCTGTAATAGACCACAAGTCCCAGCAGATCTGATTTTCTGGGTCATTGGACATATGATTTTATTGGGTTATTCAGCTGTTGGTCATGTGATTCCATGCCATGCCTGCTCTCAGAGAGGGGGTGGGGTTTTGGATCCCTTCTGCATTAACACGGCTCATTCTTTGATGAATGACTGGTGATCAGGTCCAAGTGCTTTCATGGTGAGGTGTTTACCCGGCCCGGTGTAAGTGTGAGCTTTCAGAAAGCCAGGTTTTGCAGGCCTTGGCAATTAGGGAGGATGTGGGGGAGGGAAGTATTGGGTGCAACTACTTTAAGCACAGGTTCAAGTCCATTTTAGGAAAAGGTATCAATGGTAGGTTGCATCTGCTGAAGAGAAGACCTATGATTACTCATGGATCTTCTGGATACAGAGAATCCATACTGATTTGAAGGGATTGATTTGATATTCCTTTTAAAATCATCCTCTGAATGATTCAGTTTGTTAAAGTTTACCAACCATATTTGTGAATTTATGATCAACAAACAGGAGAAATGTCATTTTCCTACATACATTGGATTCCTCTTTCCTGTCTCCAAACTTTAGGAGGTACTGAGAAAATCTAGACATGATTCACCCTTCCCAAAATGCAGTGTTTGGCTCATTTCTGGCGCCTTGAGCACTGTCACGTGGAGATCGGGGTCATTTTTATATACCGTGTGAGCCTCGCCTTGCACAAGAGTATTACTTAAGGATCAGGATAAAGAAATAGTTACTGATAGTCCCTTGTGATAAACTAACCTATTATACCATAGCATAGTTCCTATATTTGGTCTCCAGCCACTATATATAGGAGGAGAACATCAGGGAAATCCAGGTCTCTGTTGTTCCTTATATAATAACTGACAGGGTTCTCCCCAGCCCCTTTTAGCTGGGCGCACCACCTGGCACTTTCCAGCACCCACTCGGCTGTTTTTGGGTGGTTACCAAAGAGTTTGGTCACAATACAGGGGCTGCCACCCACCTACAATTTCTTCCCACCCGGCTTAAAAAAATGTCTGGGTTGAGCCCTGACTGATATAAAACATTTAGAACTGACCACAGCTACATTTGACCTACTTCTGCCCTGACAACCACCAGCCAATGGTAGAATTACCTGTTCTGTACCATAGCATTTGCTGTTTTTTTTTTTTTTTTGGTTAATGAACTAAAAGATGGTCAGGCCAATTCTGCAATGTGAACAAGGTGTTGAATATGAATATTATCTGCATAAATATGGATATTATATGACTCTATCCATGCACATATATATTCAAGGTTCATGCACAAATAATAACTAGTCACTCAAACAGTTTAAATAAGGAACAAGTTGAAACAGCAGTATTGCTTGATATAGGAACAAAATATTAATTACATGAAAATAAGGTTATTAGTAGGCAAACCACTGTAGTAATCTAATAATGGTTAGTACATAATCCTGCAATTACAAAACAGCAAAACAAAAGTGGTGGAGTGGAGCATGGTGGTGATCAATGTAATCCATCTATACTCTTTTGGACAAGGTTCTTTCCTCCTCCTTCTGTTTAATAATAATATTGGTGCTACTGTTTATTTATGAAGCAGTGACTTAGCATTTTTGCTTTCCGTAATAGGCCAGAATTCATATAGAGCTGTAATAGATCGTCTGGATGGCGGCCACCCGCTCACTTAACCCTTGCTGTGAATGAATGGGAGCTGCTGTCACTATGGGGAGCAGGGGTTAAGGGGGTAGAGAGGCCCCATGTTAGCTGAACTGTAGCTGCTGTGTGAACCCAGAATCTCCAGCTAACAAACTGCAACAAATTTACAAACAATCTTTATGCTAATAAAACTATGTTCAGAGAGATATAATATCAAACATAATATATATATAAAAAAAAGGGTTTAATATTAAAACAAGATTACGCAAATGTGTTAGTTTGTCCTGAATGAGTGCTGGTTCACTTTGGCCTCATATGTGACATTGTTCTGCATTTACATGAAAGTGGGTGGTTGAGCTGATGCAAACCTTAAACTCTTGTTTGCTTTCCTTCTACCAGATGCTTCCTCCATACGCTAAGGGAAGAGACACTTAGTAACCAAACAACATGGATAACCGATTTGCTACTGCGCTGGTGATTGGTAGCGTTTTGTCCCTCCTGTCTGTCATCTACCTGTCAGCAGCTGTGGGCACAGTCTCCTGGTATCACTACTTCACCTCTCCTGTCCTTGCCAATGTCAGTGAGACGGCCGCCAGTGAATTCCTCGGCGAGCTAGAGAAGGCAAATGAGAAGGCATACACAGATGCGCTCTATCATTGCAATGGCAGCCTGGGCTTATGGCAGCAGTGTATTATGGTCCCGCCACAGAACTATTACCAGGATGGTAAGTTTCTTGGTCCAATTATTCAAATCTGACTTAATCATCCATATCTCGTGTACAGCGCCACTTAAACTAAACAAAGAAAGAGCAGCATTAAGAGACAGTCAGGCTTTGCAGCATACGTATGTGCTGATTTGACCTCACCAAACTTTTCTTAATAGCTGGTAAGAGAAACTGTCAGCCAGTCTATGAACAAGGATTGTAAGAAAGAGATGTAAAGTGCATCTGATGTGTAGGACTGCAAGTCAGAAATGAGACCACAATGAATCAATTCAAAACTTTTTAATGTGACCTATAACTAGTACAATTAAATTGAAAAACAAAGCAATATGTTAGGGGAAAAATATAAAATATAGAAAACATCCGATAAGCTGGTTGTAAATGTGTGCACACTCCTAAACTAATGCTTTGTTGAAGCAGCTTCTGATTTAATTCCAGCATTTAGTCTTCTTGTGTAGGAGTCTAGCAGCATGGCACATTTTTACTTGGCAATATTTGCCCACTCTTGGAAAAGCTCCCTGTATCTGTCAGATTACGAGGGCATCTCGTGCAGATTCACAGATATTCTTTTGGATTTAGGTCTGTGCTCTGGCTGGTGAAACCTCAAAGCATCATACTGTCACCACCATGCTTTGCTGTGGTTTTGGTGTCCTTTTGGTAATGCTTTTGCACAAAACCTATCTAGGATGTCTTTCTTTGTAAGATAAGCTTTCTGTCTTGCAATTCTGCCCCATATTACAGACATTTGGAGAATCTGGGATATTGTTGTAACGTGGTACACAACCAGTTCTTGCCAAGAAATTCTTCAATGTTGCTGTACGTCTCTTGGCAGCCTCTCTGGCCAGTTTTTGTCTTGCCTTTTCCTCAGTTTTGGAGGAAAGTCCAGTTCTTTACAACGTCACTGTTGTCCCATATTTTCTCCACTTTTTGATGAGAGTCCTCCCTTTGTTCCATGGTATATCCAATGCTGTGGAAATTTTGTATCCATCTCCTTCAGCAATGAGATGCCTTTGATGCTTTGTAAGCTCTCCATGGCTTTTGCTGTAGCAGGAAAATCCTAGAAGGACAGCTGAACTTTATTTGAGGTTAATCTGAGTCTCTAAGTTATGGCTGGTCTGTACCCAAGAAGACTGGATGCTGTAAATAAATCAGAAAGGTGCTTCAACTAAGTAATAATTTAATGGTATGCACACATATGCAGCCAGCTTATCATACGTTTTTTTTTTCCTTCTAACAGATTTTTTCGTTTTTCAATTGAACTGTACAGGTTATAAATCACATTAAAGGCGGGGAATGTTTTGAAATGATTTATTGTGGTCCCGTCTTTTACATCACAAAAACCTAGAATAAATTCATAATAAAAATCAATAGGGATGTGTACACTGCAATTTCATACATTTCAATAAACTGTTCAAAATGGCAAATATAAGTTCCATGGCCAGCGAGTGCAGCTCCATAATTTATTTCTCAGTGTGCTTTAAGTCTGGTTACATGAGAAACTATGTAAATCATGCCCTTAAATGTTTTTGTCGTTTGGGAGCATGCAGTGCTATAATAGAAGGATGTAAGGGTTTTTTTTTTTTTTTTTACACTGGGGTTGTAGTTTATTATTTTTTCCATCCTGATCTCCAACACAACAAATCTGTTACTTCTAATACTTTCATTGCCTTGCTCTGTTTTAGTAATCTGCAAATAATAGTACGGCACCTAGAGAAACATATACCAGCAGCAGGTTTATTTACCCCTCAATGTTGGGGGGGGGGCGGCATTCTGACTGGACAAAGTTCTGGTACATTCTGTTAGTAGTGGCAATTACCTACCACTACATTCATACTTACTTACATTCATATTGACCATTGAGGAATAGGAATGTCTGCTCCTTTTTTCTAAATAATTTGCATGTATATAAATGATATGTAGCTCAATTACAGATTATGTTTTCTTTACCCCCAATCCTTTACGGCACATTCTTATTTAAAAGTGACAGGAACACTCTAACCACTGTTTGCTCCTCTCTGACCGTGTTGTCTTATTTTCATTTTACAGAGTCTCTGTCAGACTTTCGATGTGTTTCTTTGTCGTTTTCTGACCAGTTCTTAGAGAAATATACCCAACCTGGGAACCACAACTCAGAGGTTGATCTGATCCGGACCTGTAAGTTGTAACATTAAACTTTTATAATGGATGTTGGCTTCAGAAATGTTTGCCTTGGAGTTAATGTAGACTGATGTAAAGAAAGCTAATTACCTGGATGTAAAATGGATTTTTTGGCTTCAGCTATTTCAGTCAGTTCTGAAACAAGCATGCTGATAAGGTTTTAGTCAGAATGACATTGTAGGACTGCATAACAAACCCCAGCTCCTGTCTACAGCTACTTGGCACCCAGAAGGCTTTTTTGTGTGTGTTCAGGTGCAGTTGTGGAGAGGGTAAAAGGAAATGGTTGGAGTGACAGACTGCCCTAAAATGCTGTATGAAGCTTCTCAAAAAATATATTGCAGGAAAATACCTGTAAAAAAATGGATTTCAACCATTCCCATTTGTTTCTGTGAAAACCTGGACTTTGGGGCGATTCAGCAATGGACGTTTGCTGTATTGCTTGAAAAAAAATATTAGTCTGAACCAGCTTAACAGCTGAACAACTAAAAGGCAATCAGATGAACATAAGCGTTTATTAGTCATACTAGGTCAGTGGTTCAGAAGCTATGAAAGCAGCGGTCGCCAACTGGTGTGACTCCGGCCGGTGCGCCCCTTAGCGAGGTCCTTCTCTGGCATTGTGACGTCATCATGGAGAAGTTTCTTCTCCTTTGAGTGACACACACCTCCCCGCGCATGCGTGGTCCAGAGCTCCTAAGTTAAGTGGTCCGTAGGTCTGAAAAGGTTGGCGACCACTGTATTAAAGGCAGAGGTTCAGAACACCATCCAGCCAAGATGTATCCAGAACAGGGATTCTGAGTTGCAGACTAACTTTTTCTACTGTTGCCTTCATCCTTAAGGTCGTACAGGAAATGGCCAGTATTACAGGAAACTTACACAATGCTCTCAGTTTGCCTGTTTGTGCAGTAGGACATTGGCATAGTATACATATTTTTTTAAAAAACAAACTGCGGTAAAAGACATTGATGTGTTTGATTAAGAATTTCCTAAAATTTAGGGCTTGTTTCCACCGGGGGTCATATTATAGTGTTACAGCTTCAGTAATTTTGTATTGGGAAGCCGTTTTCAGGCTTGAAATACATTCACAGGCCTCTCAAAAGCTTTCTCCTTCAAGCCTACAAAAGCAGTTGATCCATGTCCCACCATGAGATGCTGCATGTAGCATTTCAATGACAGTTAAAAAAACTCTTGGTAAATGCCTGCAAAAAAACACAATGCAATGCAAAGAAACTGCTTCAATAAATGCCCCAAAAACCATCTGCGTGAACAACTAAACATTTGTGGTAAATTTTCTTCCGATTCAATATACAAAAATGCAGTCAGATTCTTGTTTTTATAAAAGCAGCTCTAAGCAATGCTACTTGGTAGGACATAACTGGGGTTGATGGAATTTTCAAGATAATTGGACCTCAAGGCTCGATTTAAACCTGCCTTGGGATCAAACGATTCTGCACAGTTTCTGGTGGCTGGCACCTTTACAGCTGCTCGGTCACTGAGCCGCAGTGCTGGTTCCTAAAAAAGCAGTGTCTGCAGATTTGATAGCAGGGGGTACTGTATTGCTTACTTCCATTCCCCATTATTTTTCTATGGGGCTGTCACGGGTAAAAGCTACTTGTATTATTTCCCCCGAGGCAGTGATTTACTGGCAAGAAAAAACAGTAACTGCACCACCAAAACCTCATTGGCAGTCTCAACATAGCCTAAGTATTGATTCTTTAGACGGCACCACCTCTGCAGGCTGTTTTGAAAACTGTGACCCTGTACCCTAATAATTAGGTGAGCTTTACTTAAAATTATCCCATCCTTTGTCTGCAACCTACTATGCTTCTGGAAAAGTTGCTACTAGCAAAAAAATGCTAGCAGAGACCAGGCAGGAACCGCCTATTCTATCTTATGCACAACTCCTCGCGTATCTCCTAGGAGCAGCCTTAAATGGCAGGGGTGTTCAATATTGTTACCATGTAACTTTTTAAGTAAGGTATAAAGTCTTCAGAACTGAAATGTGGATCAGCAATTGTTTTTTTTTTTTTTTTTGCCTTAGGATGTATTGAAACCACAGGCAGCATTTCAGTCAGACAACTGGCATCTTTATCCGAGAATCCACATTACTAACACTTGCATTCTTGTCATTCTTGACAGGTAGATTTTAAATAGATTTTACAGCCTCCATGGTCTATGGGGATAACATGGTGATTTGTTGAAGCACTGATTGCACTGCCTTGTCTTGTCTTATTAAAAACTTGTCTTTGTTTCAGATCTTTGGCGATGTCAGTTCTTGCTGCCCTTGGTCGCTCTAGGACTCATATTTTTTGGTGCTGTTGTTGGTTTGGCTGGATGTGTGTGCCGTAGTCTTTACCCAGCTCTGGGAACAGGAGCCTTACACCTTCTTGCAGGCAAGTCATAAATGTTTTTCTTTAATCTGCCATATGTGTGAACATTTTATGAAGACCTTATGCTGCAAAAAGTTAAGCAGTAGGGAGTTAAAGTAATGTACAACAGAGCAAGATTTGGTGAATTTTGATAGGGTCATTTTAAGAGTCACATCCTGTGTTGAGTGCTGTAAAACTGTCTCAGAGACAATATTTATATTGCCAAGCATTGGCTGTGAGCAATATGTATTCCTATTGACTGGTGGTTGACCCTGATCTGAAAAAGAATGTTCATTCAGATTATATTGTGTAGTGTAACATGTCTTTCTTTTTACACTATTCATTCCTGCAGTCTAATCTTTTTTTACAAGGACACCAGCTGTACGTGTCAAACCTAACACCTACTTCCAATCTCCTAATTATGTATTAGTAACATGCAGTGCAGACACCTGAAAAACTTGAACAAGGCCTTAAGAACAAAAGTACTTTCCCTAAAACCTTGGTAATTCAACTCACTGGGAAGTGTCTCTGTATGATCTCTCTAAATGGTCACTTTTACTAATGTTGGCTGACTTCAGCTGCAGCTTCTATCAAGTCTGGTCTCGGTCAGCCTTCAGTGATCAAGCTTGACTTCCGAGACCTCTTCGCCTTCAAATTGCTATCAAAGTAAAGTTAAAAAGGGAGCTTAGACAGCTAAATGCATGGCTTAAGTCCTGGTGTGGAAGGTAAAGGTTTGGGTTCATAGAGCACTGGGCTGACTTTTCATTGGGGTACAACCTGTATGCCAGAGATGGCTTGCACCTAAATGAATCTGCTGTGCTAGGAGAAAGATTTAGGGGAATGGTGGAGGGATATTTAAACTAGGACAGAGGGGGGTGGGACAGTTAAATAATGTGGCAGAAAGGTTAGTCAGGGGTCAGACACTAGTGGAGGGTGGATTGGGGATAGTTGGGGGGAGGATTATTGATAATTGTAAGGAGCTTCCCATGTTACAAACAAACATTGGATTGTGCAGTACTAGTACAATGATGGTAAAATGGTTTAAAGACCCTGTTCACCAATGCTAGAAGTCCAGCAAACAAGATGGGGGAGTTGGAAGCATTAATGAGTGAGGAGAATTATGACTTAGTTGGTATTGCTGAATCCTGGCCTTGTTCTTCGCATGACTGGGCTGTCAATATTCCTGGGTATTCTCTCTTTCGTAAAGACAGAGTCAAATGAAAGGGTGGTGGTGTCTATCTGTATGTGAGAAGTGATCTAAAAGTGAATAGGAAAGAAGATGGAGCAAGCGATGAGGTTGAGGCTTTATGGGTGGAGTTGAATGTGGGGTTGAATAACACACAATTAATTATTGGAGTCTGCTATAGGGTCCCCAGTGCTAAGGAAGAAACTGAAAATCAACTATTAGCACAAATAGAAAAAGCAGCAAAAAGTGGAAGTGTTTTAATCATGGGAGATTTCAACTACCCTGACATTGACTGGAGTAATGGCACTACAGGAACAGCAAAAGGGAGGAAATATGAGAATTTAATACAAGATAATTTTATGGTACAGTTTATAGAAGCCCCAACTAGAAATGATACTCTGCTGGACCTAGTTCTTTCTAACAATGCAGAACTTATACCAAATGTGCATATAAAAGAGAATCTGAGTAGCAGTGACCATAATATGATTTCATTTAATGTAAGCTGTAAACAGGAAGCAAAAACAGGAAAGATAAAAACATTTATTTTAAGACAGCAAACTTTCCATTATTAAGGGCAGCTCTCTGTGACTTGGACTGGGAGACAATATTGACCTCAAAGAACACGTTGTAACAATGTGAAGATTTAAAGGTAATCCTATATATAGAAAGAATGGATCTTGGGGAAGGGGGAAATTTTCAAGGTGTCAATGGCATTTTTTCTTTTTTGAAATCACAGGGCTAGATTCTATAGTTGGAGGGTGTTGGTTGCACAGTCCTCACTTAACTCGGGGCTGTTGGTTGGGAAATGCAGCCAGAGGCATTCAGGGGGGACTGTAAAACTAACAGCCCCCAGTATATTATTTGTGCCTAAAGAAGTCTCCTTTCTTCTTCTTTGTACTATTTGTAATGCTAAAAAACATAAGGGGCTGGCAACGGAAGGAGATCATGCACTAAGCGTGATTTCTAACTAACTATATTGATTATTTCACAAATACCATAGCTGTGCAGACTTTAGATTCTTGGATTGGTCCAGTTGTGATGGTTTCTCATTAGGTTAGCTTTGTTTACTAACTCTTCCTGTTCTTTGCAGGTGTGTGTACGCTTGGTGCAGTCCTGTGTTTTGCCGCTGGGGTGTATATGTTGCAGAGGAGTCTACCCCCTCCCCCAGGTGTTCGAGGGGATTATGGCTGGTCCTTCTGCTTGGCCTGTGTCTCCTCCCCATTGCAGGTCATGGCTGGAGCTCTCTTCCTCTGGGCATCCCGCGCCAGTCGGCGAGAATATTCACTAATGAAGGCTTATCGTGTAGCATGAAGCATACAGCTCCGCTACGATATTTAGACACCAGGGTTCCAAGCTCAGACTCTGGTAACATGAACTTCGTCTGGGTTTGTTCACAATCTTTAGCAACTGCATTTTATTTTTATGATTTTTGTGTGTTTTTAAGAAGCATCTCTGTTTAGAATGCATACATCTTTTCTCCTTTTCATTTGGATGAAGTAGGGTATGGCCTAATGCTGTGCTTAGATTTTACAGCAGTCCAATACTCCAGAAAAGTGTTTTTCACCCACTGACAGCACAAATCAGAATCTGGCTTTTTACCTAATTTACCATTGAATATTGCTTAATTTCATCATTTATATTCCTAAAGCAAATCCTCTAGAAGGCATGTAATGCAGCATTTCTCTGCTACCTACCTGGTGGCTGCTCCAATGGAATATATGAGGACCTTTCACCAAAACCAGTATTGACACAACTGATACTAATCTGAGAATGCAAACGTAAATGTGACCCAAGACAGAGAACTCCAAGTTTAGATGATTTTTTTTTCTTTACTGCTTGAAGTATTAGGGTTCTGTGGTATTGAATTTAGGGCTATGTCTACCATTTGTTTTCTGTGTGTGTCACCTGCTGTGGAATGTTTTCATTATGTAGTGTTTTTAGGTAGAAAAATAATTCTTTCTTAAGGAACTGAGGGCAATAACATATTTTTTGTATCTTCCTTAAAGAAGAATGGTTATCATTTGCTCTTGGTGGTAGTGAAGAAATATAGGTGGTAGTCTCTATCTGGTATATATCATTAGGTATTTCATTTTAACTGTGCCCTAGTCTGCCATCCCTTGAGCGGTGTGCTACAGGATGATGCTCACTCCAATTGTTTACAGGTTCTGGAGCCTGAAGTAAACATCATTTGGCACCCAGTAGCAGAAAGTATATATTACATATGAAACAATACAGATTGGGCGTTCCAATTACATTTCTTCACTACAGATAAGGAGGCAATAAAATTCTTTTATGAGTATGGTTATCCTTTAAATGTAATGTACATAGAGAAATTTGGCTACCATTGCTGATCACCTGAAACAGCTTGGTATCTGGTTGTTTCTGGCTTTTAACACTTCCTGATTCACTCATTTTATATGGCATGTCTTTTTTTCAATCTAACTGCGTAACACTCCAAAATGAAAAAAAAAAAATCAATTGAGTTCAACCAACAGGAATGTGAAAAAAAAGACTTGCGGGATCAGGACCCCAAACTTAGATAGCCCAAAACAAAACAAAGAAAAAATAAGGCATCTAAAAGAAAACCCTTTATCTGTATACTTGTTTTGGATCAAGTAGTAGTAAAGCCACTGAATCAGCACAGCAGCCTATTTATTTACAGACTTCTTTAAAGGGGTATGAAAAAATATATTACATGAACTGTAAATGGAATAAAAGACGCTACAGGGACATGATCATTATCTTAACCTCCTGGGCGGTTCATTTCTGTCCGGATTTACATGTCTAAAAGCAGTACATTGTTTTTCATGAAAATTTATTTTTCAGTATAATAGTATGAATATAATAAAGTTTGAAACCACCAAATCATGTCAAGTAAGAATTTCAAGAAATTAAAAAAAAATAAAAATAATTTTTTTCAATTTCAATTTTAAAAAAAATAAATACTCATACTATTATATTATACTGTAAAATAAATTTTCATGAAAGACAATGTACTGCTTTTAGACATATAAATCCACTGTATTGCATTCAATACAGGTATTTTGTATTGATTGCAATACAAAATTATTTGAAATTCCCGCCACTCCCCCAACCAACGGCCGCACGGACCAACGTCACCGGGAACTTCCCGGTGACTCATCAGATGCAGAGGACGCTGACCGGAGGAAGCGAGGAGACAGTAAGGACGAAGAAGGACGCTGGTGGATCAGGTATGGCTCTATTTACTATTGGTTTTCACTGTTTTAGCTACCCTGTGTGTGACTCGGGGTTACTGCTTTCAGCATTTTTTTTTTAGCCCGAGTCACACTCTGGGTTAATGATGGGGAGGTTAATTCTTAAAGGACAGTCATTCTAGCGGTGTCAGAGTTTGCAAGTTACTTTTAATCATGTGTATTATGTGAAGGCAGTTTAAAGGGAAAATACTAAGCACGTTTGACTTTTTTTTGTATTATTTATCCTCTGTTTTATGTAACTAATGCGCAATACATTTTTCTGTTTTAATCAACTGATACATTCCAGGTACAGGAAAACAAAAGGTGTTGATTGTCTAAGTTTCTTTTAGGACGGGGGGGGGAAGCCTGTCCTCTGCTACCATGTGGAGAAGAACCCCTACGCTTAATGTGGAAGCAGTGTTCACAGCATGGAGGGTTTGGCATACCCCCCGCTGAGTCAGAAGCAGTTGCGGAAAGTTCTGACTCTGACTGGAGTGCTTTTCTACTGTTTTCTAAGAGATAACAAATGATAAGACTTTTCACACTATTTTTATTGAATGTACCTTCAATGTATTTAGCTGAATTAAACAAAAAGTTCATTTGGGCTTTAACACACTTTTATGCTCGTTTTGAATTGCTGCATTGATTAATATTGAGTTATTATGCATATCACATTCTGTATCCTCAGGGATATAGATACTCTGACCTGTATACCTACATAAGGGGAGAATATAGGCTGGTTCACAAAAGTGTGTCGTGCTAACACATTTTGCCGTGCGTCAAGAGTTTTGTGCATTGCAGTGTTTTGAATCTTAAGTTGTGTCTTAACACATTTAGCACACGTGTGTTTGTAACACCACAATGCACAAATGTAAAAATCCGGGCATTGTTCTATTTTGATATTTTTATGCAATGCATGTAAAACATGCATATTCGACGTGTGAGGTAAGGCAATGGAAGCTGGCCCTGTTAATCAAAGTACAACAACACCAAGAACTAAGCTGGAAGCACAGCCTGCATATGTAATAGGTCAGTATGCCTGCCCCATATACAGAAAGAATTCAATGCACACTATAGTTTTTTCTTAAACATACTGTAGTGTAAACCTGTGCAACCAATTACGGTTATTGTAACACTGTGTTATTGACAAGCAAACTTCGATGATTGCTAACCATTTTGAAAATGTACTGAATTTATGTTGTATGGTTTGTCACAAGCTACCTTGCCTTTGTCTTTCTACAGATGTTTAAAGCTGATATTTCTCTAGTAGTGACAAGCTATGCAAAACTAATGTCAAATGCAAAGCCAGGGTATGGTGTAATAGTGTACAATTGTGCTAGAAGGTCTTTAAGGTAAATCGAGGACATAAAATGGAATCTTTGCTGACACCAATCGTTTCTACAGACTGAATGTGGAAATTAAATAGAGTAGAGTATAAAATCATGAATTATGAAAATGAAAAATATTTACTCAAACATAGATTTATTTAATTACATATAATAATTCCCATCGGTTCCTAAAAGTAACAGTAATGGTGTGGCAAATCTACTAAAGCAAACTCCTGTTTAAAAAAATAAATATATATGTATTTTAAATAGGTAAACTGGCTTGGTTAGACTTTTCCAAGGACTCCCCTGGACCAAGCTGGACAATGCAGTGATAACCTTTTAATTGCCAAAAATTGAGCTATAAATAATAAAATATGAAAAGTTTAAATTACAAATAAACTGACTAAGCACAAAATGCTTGTCTTTCTGAACAGGAATTGTCATGATCATTCATAATGGCTTCTAGAGCTGTTGTACTATAAAAGTAGGAAAGTTGTCATTATTTGGGACAAAACCTGATCTGATATCTGTATAGAAATGTATGGGGCTGAGATAAGTTTTTATTGTGTGTTATGACAGACTTTTATGAGAAATACTTACGGAATTAAACACTATTCCTATTTGCATTTTTTTGGTACTGTGTGATACGCTAAGCCACTAAGAAGTGATAATCATTTAGCGAAAAAAAAAAAAAATAACCTTGCAGATGAAACACCAACTGCAATAGCACTTTTACTGTAACATAATTGCCATAGCTCCCTAAACTAGAAACATCCCCACCACTGTTTAATCACCTTGCTAGTGATGGCTTCCCAATGTGTTTATATCTTGGATGCATAACTTTTCTCGGGGGCTGACTGTTTGTGCCGTACAAAATCATTACATTGGCCAACTGGAAGATTTCTGCATCCATGATGTAAACGGGGGGTGTGCTGCTTTATGCTACAGAGTGGAGTATAATGGGAGGGCTGAGAGTTAGATTATCGTAGAACTTTTATAAAGCGTGGCTGTATTTTAAAGCTTGATTTCAGTCAAAATATTTTTTGAAGTATGGAATGGATTTTTTTTAGGCTTTTGTGATCTATTCTTCATTAGGAGATTATCTCACAGGACAAGAAATAGTAGGAATAGAAGTAATGAGGCTACAACAAAGCACTTTTTTACCCAGTAAAAAATGAAGGGTTATAGCTGGGTTTTAATATTGTCACTGAAACAAGTTGACAAAAACAATCATATCCCTTATTCAGCTGTTAAAGGAACAAGCAGTGATGAAAAATCTCTCTAGTAGGGTCACAGACTGATAAAAGGAAGGTGTACATACTTCTAAGAACTAACAAAAAATGTAGCTGTAGTTTGGCTTTAAACCCAGGTTGTGTGTTGAGTCTTCTATGACGGCTGCCCTTCAAAAAAATGTCTCAAGTTGTGTTTCTGGCACCTGACACAAGTTTGCTTTTAATTTGTATCAGTTAATTTAGAACCTACTGATACAGCCAGAAAACTATTATTATTATTAATATTATTATTAGGACTACATTGCCCAGCAACTGTTGAAGTTCAGATTTCACAGTACATTGTGTATATTTTTATGGGCAGCAACACACCTAAAATTTTTCATGCCACAATTTTATTATCTCAGCTACTTAATCATTTACATTTGTGCACTGTGGTGTTAAAAAAAAAATTGTGCACCAGAGTGAAATGGCGCTAAAGACAAAACAGTACTGCAAAAAATGAAAGGTTCTTGATCAGAAGTTTAAAAAGAAGTCTAAACTTTCTTTTTCACTCTGCCCTAATTGAGTGGTGAGGCCCTGAAAAAATAAATGTTTACATTTTTACGAACCTGCACTGAAAGAAGGCATACATATTCATATGACAGAATTTGAGCTTGCTGTTGGTTACTTTGGTTTGCAGCATACCATGTGAGGTTCAAATGAGGTCACATGTTCCCTAATATCTAGAAATACTAGGTTTGTAGCAAGCTATGAACAGTCAGTGTGTAACGGCAGTAAATGATGAGTAATAAATGACTTTTAATCATCATCTACTCTCTGTGCTTTCCAAGCAGCCAAATAGTAACTTTAGAAAACAAACAATTTTTTTGAAACTTCATCATTTAAGCAATAAATTTTTAAACTTTTTTAAAGCTTTGTGTTGCGTTTTAGCATGGAACCTCCGGCCTACACTTGTGATAGTCTGTAGAGACTCATGCACAATGTATTTATTTGTACCGTGAAAAAGAAAAATGTGCACATACTGTAAAAAAATTGTAGTGTGTACCAGACTTTTGTGTATGTTATTATTGTACACTCCGATCTACTAGTGATTAGAACTTCGATAGTATTGAACAATAATAATGTTTATTACAAGAATCATACGTCATTTATACAAACATACAATAAACAGTTGTTAAAAAACACTTGTTGTGTCTGATGTTTTAAAAGCTGAAAAATTGGGTATGTATGAAGAAAGGGGGATTTTTCAAGACTGGTGCACCAAAAAACTGCACATGGCAAGTTTACTCTTAGCTGCCACGTTTGTGACGTTCTCTTCGAAGAGGCTGTAGTATATCTGTAAAGTATGACATTTGTTCAGGCATCACACACTTCATGGAAGTTGATGAGCTTATAAAGATAAGCAATTTACCCTTATCAATTTACAAGTAAAGAGTTTACTACTCAGAAAAACTCTGAATAGAACAAAAGTAATTGATAGACCCATTCTTCTACAACAAATAAAAAAAGAGAATATTATATTGATCCAATAAAACATTTCTTCCCAAATATAGCAGATATATTTTGCTGCAGTTTTTCTATAAAGAGAGAGAAATGATTTGTCTCTAGTTAAAGATTTCTGTAACACCCCTTGAAAAAGTCTTTCCTGTAAATATGAGGATTGGATGGACCTGGTTCAATGCCTACTTCTTTATTTTCAGAAATGGTTCGTGTAGAGTATCAAACAGTCTCTTAGCCTAAAAAAAAAGAACATTATGTTAAAAACATGTCTAAAAACACAAACAAAAATTGTTACAGTTTACCAGTGTGTAGATATGGAGGCTTTCATTTTTTTTTTTAATATATAACACATTCACTTGTGGGAATCTTCCAGGTGCATGTGTTTCCCACAAAGGAATGTCTGATTCCTTGTTTTATAAACAGAGCCCTAAAAGCTGGGTCTTCATGGACGGTTTTAAAAACGCATGTAAACGTTCCTACAACGTTTCAATGCACTTTTACAAGTGTTTGAAACCTTGTCTTTAAAACCCTAAAAAATAAATGCCTATGACGCGTTTTGCCACGATTTTACTTAGGCGTTTATAAAAGTTTTACTTGTACCCTTTCAGTTACTGAGTACAGGGGTACATAAAACCCCTTACTCATTCCCTAAAAGGGTTAAAAATATGTGTAAAAAAATAAGACCGGCTTTAATATTAAAGTATTTTATTTAATGTGTGTGCTCTGTGTAACCTAACTTTTTTTTTTTTTTTTTTTTTTACAGGTTATTCCAAAATGACAGAATGAATCCCATGGCTGCATTCATGGCATGAGCACAACCATGGGACTCCTGACAGTTTGGGATCCCCAGGCACATAAGGGCAAGTCTCTCTATTCACCTCCAGTGCTCCGTGATTGGCTGATGAAAGGGAAATCCTGATGACAGCTCAAGCATCATCAGGATTTCCCTTTCCTCAGCCAATCACAGAGAAGAGCTCTGTTATGCCGAAGCTCCAGTTCCCTGAGTGCTCCTGCAGCCCGAGCAGAGCTGTGACGTGTTGTGCATACCAGAACACATACCACAACTCTGCTAGGGCTGAGGGAGCGATTAGGGGAGCGGGGCTTCAGCATGCCATTCAGCAATAAAGGGGAATGAGGACAAGTCTTCTCTTTCAAGTCTACTGCTGATTGACTAAGAAAAGGTAAACCCTTATGACAGCTCAAGCGTCGTCAGGATTTCCCTTTCCTCAGTCAATCACGATGCAATCGGCAGAGCTCTGCTATGCTGACAGCTCCGCTCCGACTTGTCCCCATTCACCTTTAGTGCTGAATTGTCCTCATTTTCCCTCTAGTGCCAGAGGATTCCTCACTGTCAGGAGTCCCATGGCTGTGCTTATGTCATGAATGCAGCCGTGGGAATCAAACATAGCCTCCCCTGGAGTGGTGGTATGCTAGTTATGCAGTCCCAGCTCCCATTTGCCAGGAAAATAGATGTTTTGGCATTACAGGATACTAATTTCCCTACGGATTCTTTTCCCAAATATTTCCAAAGAAGTTTCCCTCTGATGTATTTATCCAATGCCAAGGAAAAAAAAAAAAAAAGGGGTTACGTTAGGATTCTCCAGGTCTGTCCCATTCACTCTTCACACTGAACTCAAAGACCATGAAGGCGCTTTGTGATGGTAGTAGGAAACTTGGGCGGGTCCCTAGTTTATATAGTGTGTTACACACTCCTACTTCTGCTCAAATTAGATTTTTCTATGAAATGTTTGATAAAATCTTCCCTTCTATTGAAGGGGCCTTGATTTTGATTGGTGACTTAACTTGACTCCAGATCAAAACTTCCAGACTAACATATAAAACTTTACCTAAGCAGAAAAGTCACTGAGATGGGCCAGACATATTTTTTTTTACTTGTGGCGACAAACCTGGCATGCTCCTAGCAAATAAACTAAATCCTATAAACAAACAACTGCACTTCCAAAAATCAAGCTGGGCAAAAAGTATCCCAAAACCTAAAATTGGTCTTGGAAGCATTTCATAGCTTTTACCAGATTTTCTATGAACTAAATCCAAAGATAGTTCTAAAATTGAAACATTTTTTTCTAGGCTCCCAATTCTAAGATTACGCAAATCCCACTCTAAATTCTTAAAGAATTTACACCTGAGGAAGTCATTAAAAACCCTCAAACTAGGTCCAGATGGCTTACCCAACCTTTTTTTATAGGAACTTTAGCGAGATATTAGCGAATCACCTTTAAGACTTTTTCAATTTCCTTCGCAAAGGAAATTAGGTACCTGTAGAAGATAATTAGTGTTATCCCCAAACCTGGCAAAGACCCCGCTGAAGTCTCTAATTATAATTATAGGCCTATCACACTAATAAATTTCAATTTTAAAATTATGACGAAAATCCTATCCGTGCGCCTAGGTTCCTTCCTAGACCAGTATATCCAGCCAGATCAGGTGGGATTTCTTCACAATTGACATTCCCCGGACTTAGACGTACAATAGACTTGATTTCAGCTGTATATGGTAACTGAAATGGTGGGCCAAAAAGAGAAGTGATGTTACTCTCATTGGATCTACACAAAGCTTTTTACATCTTATCATGGGATTATCTTAAAACCCTTCTTCTTAAAATGGGCTTTGGCCCAGCGTTTTGCCGGATTATATCCTCTCTATACCCCCTCACACCCTCCCCCACAATAGCAATTTAGGACACTACTCGCCCTTGATTAATATCCGGAGATGCACCAGACTAGGCTACCCTCTCTCCCCTTTACTTTTCACTTTAGCTACTGAACCCTTAGCAATAGCTGTAAGGCGAAATCCTTACATCAAGGGCATCCAATGTGGTCCTAAAGAACATAAACATTGACTTTGCTGATGGCGCCTAAATGTATATAACTTCTCCTCTCATCTCCTTGCCCAACTTATTTAAAGAGTTAAGCTCCTTTTCAGAAGTCAGGAAGAAGACAGGTCTAAAACTCAAATGAGCCAAATGGGAGGCCCTAAATATTTAATTGCCCCTAAACATAGTCACCCAACTCTTTTAACTTCACGTGGAAACCCAAAGCAATCACCTATCTAGGCATTGAGAATAACTCTTCCCACCATGATCTGTACTCCGCTATTTACCCACACCTGTTTCATGCAATAGCTAGAGATCTGAATAGATGGCGTTCTAGCGCCACTACTGGTTCTGGAGAATAGCTGCAATCAAAATGAACATTTTACCCAGATTGCTTTATCTTTTCTGCACACTCCCTATTGCTATACCCAGGCTGGTCTTAAGGAATATCCAAAACAAACTCATAAAATTTGTTTGGGGAGACAAACTTTACCACATTATTGCAACTACATTATATACTCCTAAAAAATTGGGAGGATTGGGTGTACCTAACAAAGTAAAACAACAGAGCAGCGTTAGGCCAGACCTACTATTCCACATCCAAGACTACAATGGACTGACCTGGAGGCCCTGGCCTGCCCCTCAATACTGATCAAGATCCTTATCCAGATTTCCTCCTCTAAGAGACCTGCGATTCTCTGTCCTTCACTTTTATATGCTCTCTCCGTTTAGGATGAACAAAAAACTAATTTTAACCTGCACGCCCCCCATGCTCCACTTAGGTAGTATATAACACTCTCACATGAAAAGAATCTTTCCTATATGAAACAATGGGAGTCAGATTTGGAGGTGGAGCAGAGTGCCCAAGAATGGCAGGATCTATCAGTGTCCATTTCTAAAATATCTTTGAACACTTCAATAGAGGCCAAATATAAGGTTTATAATGATGATACCTGGTACTGGTTAGGAACCCTAAGGCCAATTGTTCGGTCTCCCCTCTTTGTTTTTAAGGATGTGGTCAGACTAACACTATACTCAATGCTTGGTGGTGATGTCCTAGGGTTCAGAGATTTTGGATCCGCATTTTCAACCTAATACGCTCTGTCACCCAGGTAAATATCCTGAGGAAAACAAAGAGTGCTCTTTTTTCCTAATTAAAGGATATAGCCTTGAAACAGTAACTAGACTGATAAATATATCCTGTTATCTACCCTGATTACCATTGCTTGTTACTGGAAAGCTTCCATTACACAAGTCAACAAAAAATTAGTTTTGATAATCATCAGAAATCAAAGCAAACTTTACTACATCAGTTAACATCAGCTGTGAGTCACCAAGGAACAATTTTAGCCTCTTAAACGTATTAACCATTGAAATATATTTTTCAGTTTGCTTTTGTAGAACAGACTTGAAACATTCCCATTTCTGTTCTGTGTTCTTTGAGGACAATATTGTCTCCCAGTCCAAGGCCCTTAATAATGGAAAATTTGCTCTCTTAAAATTAAATGTTTTTATCTTTCGTGTTTTTGCTTCCCGTTTACAGCTTACATTAAATGAAATCATATTATGGTCACTGCTACCCAGATTCTCTTTTATTTGCACATTTGTTATAAACTCTGCATTGTTAGAAAGAACTAGGTCCAACAGAGTATCATTTCTAGTTGGGGCTTCTATAAACTGTACCAAAAAATTATCTTGTAATAAATTCACAAATGTCCTCCCTTTTGCTGTTCCAGTAGTACCATTACTCCAGTCAATGTCAGGGTAGTTGAAATCCCCCATGATTAAAACACTTCCACTTTTTGCTGCTTTTTCTATCTGTGCTAGTAGTTGATTTTCTATTTATTCCTTAGCACTGGGGGGCCTATAGCAGACACCAATCATTAATTAATTGTGTGTTATTCAACCCCACATTCAATTCCACCCATAATGCCTCAACCTCATCGCTTGTTCCATCCGCAATTTCTTCTTTCACATTCAATTTTAGATCACTTCTCACATTCAGACAGACACCACCACCCATTTGTCTGACTAAGTCTTTACGAAAGAGAGAATACCCAGGAATATTGACAGCCCAGTCATGCGAAGAACAAGGCCAGGACTCAACAATACCAACTAAGTAATAATTCTCCTCACTCATTAAGGCTTCCAACTCCCACCCCATCTTGTTTGCTAGACTTCTAGCATTGGTGAACAGGGTCTGTACAGTTCCTGAGTTATGAGTACCATCATGGTTAACATTGTACGTGCATGTATTTGGTACCAAAATCGTAAGCACCAATGAAGTGAATGTCAATACATCTTCAGTGTAAAGTAAAAAAAGGCACACTGTGGTATAGATCCACTGAACAGCGTCAGTCAGATACCATTCTTTCTTCAGAAATGCTTGGAGTATGATTTTCTTGTGTACTTTTTGAATTGTCGCGGTACAGCATCCAGCAGTTGTCAGCCATCATACTTTCATTCCGGAAACCTTGGTAGCGGTGCTCCATTAACTGAATGTCCTGGTGAAAACATTCTCCTTGTTCGTCACCCAGCATACCAAGATTTTCCGAGAAGAATTCTAGATGTGAGTGCAAGAAATGCATTTTTAATGACATGTGACAACCCAGTTTCTGGTATGAATCAAGCAGATTCTAAACTCCTTCCTTGTATGCAGGAGACTTATGGCTGCCCAGGAAACTTTCACACAGCCACGTGAATGCATATCAAGCTTCTAGCTTGGCTGCTGAGAGAGATTGTTTGAAAACATCATCTTGCAAAACAGACGGTGGCCCTATGAATATCCCTTACTTCATTTTTGCAGTGCTTATGTTGGGAAACTTCTCAACAAGGTACTGAAAACCCATGGAGTTTGATTTACCCATGGCCTTTACAAGGTTCTTCATCAAGCCTAACTTCATTTGGAGAGGTGGCAGAAATATTTTATGCCGATCAACCAGAGGCAGAAACTTGACACTGCTTGTTCCGGGCTTATAGGTATCTATTGGTAGCCAATCACGCTTGGCATAATGGTCTCCCATAGATCAACTGTCTCACAGGCATAGGAAACAGCAATATTTTTTGAATCCTTCTTGCATTCCCATCAGCAAGCCAATGACCTTTAGATCCCCACAGATGTTCCACTGGTGTGTTTTATACTGGATTGCTTCAAGTAGTAACTTACATGTTGTCAGAGGACTCCTTTATGTTAAACAGACTGGGCAATCAGTAAACTTGGTTTGAAATTACCATTATGCAGTAAGACTGCTTTCAAGCTTCTTTTAGAGGAATTAATGAAGATGCAACATTCTTCATCGGCCAAGTAGTCAAGATCAGATGATTCGGGGGTTGTACCTGGCTGCAACTCCAGTGTATTCCTCATCACCTTCTACAGAAGCCAGTCCATCATGTAGCGGTACCAGAACTGGCAATGAATCGTTATGGGGAACAGGCCTAATTGCAGAATCAAAGCTGGGATATACAATTGTGTAATTAGTTTAACCTGATATTCCACTTTAGTTGACACAGCAAAAAATAACAGTCGATAGCTAGTCGATTAGCTAGTCAAATAGATGGTCTCGTAGTTGAACTCTGTGCTGCATGTTTAAAAAATAGGTATGCTGATTCTGAAAGTGCATTTAGTTTTCTTCTATCATGTCAGTTTTTTTCTCTACCGATTTTCTCTACCTATAATATTTGCAATTACTGTAGCGTGGATTTGTATAGGCTATTCATTTACAAGCAAGACATTGCAGTCAGAGGTTGTGCGCTGCTCTACGTAGTGAATAAGCAAACATTTTTTTTTCTACTTACACACGTATTTTACACGTATATTACACACGTGGCTCTGCTGTTTCTTGTCTTAAGTGCCTAAACAACCCTGATTCATTTTGTTTTGTTGTGGCAGTTTCACCATTCCCATTGAAAGGGCGAACATAAGCACATTTGTAAAGCAAGCCTATCTGGCATATTTCAAAATTAAACTTGGTGATCAAGATAAGTCCCCTCATAAGGTACAAAGGGAACACATGATAAGATGCCATTTGGTAAACCTATGGTTTGGTGAGAGCCAGGAGATCATTTTAGTGACTGTTACTTTTATATAGTGAAAACTTCAGGATATAACAAGAAAAATAAATGTAACGGTAGTCTACCATCGGCTATATGCCCAGTGGCTCATTTAGATGAAGTCCCAGTGCTGGTTTTCATTTCACTACCCTCTCTTGAAGAACATGATTATGGTGATCAACTAGGTGACAACAATGATGAAGACTTTGAAAAAGAAGAGGACTCTGTTCGTAGGGGATTTGATCAGCATGAGTTGAGTGATTTGGGACTATCGAAGAAGGCTTCAGAACTCCTAGCATCAAGACTGCATGAGAAAAACTTACTTGAAAAAGGAACAAAGTTATTGTACTTTTGAACCAGAGAAATTGCATTTCTGGAGTACTTTAGAACTGACAGTGGCTTTGTGTATTGCCATAACATACCTGGTTTATAGGAGGAATTGGGAATTCCAATCCATAACTCAACTGAATGGCGACTATTCATCGATAACTCAAAGCAGAGCTTAAAGTGTGTCCTCCTTAACAATGGCAATATATTTGGGTCAGTCCCAATTGGCCATTCAATTTCCTTTTGTGAAGAATATGCAGACATAGAGTGATTGAGTTGTTGCAATATCAGCACCACAATTGGGTCATCTGTGTTGACCTTAAAATGGTATGCTTCCTTCTTGGTCAGCAACGTGGATACACCAAGTATCCCTGTTATCTGTGCATGTGGTACAGCAGAGCTTGTGAGAGGCGTTGGGTGGAAAGGAATTGGCATCCAAGATCTGCCCTAAAACCAGGTGATCCAAACATTCTACATGAGCCAGTTGTTGATAAAAAGAATATTATATTCCCACCTCTGCACATGAAACTGAGACTGAAGAAGCAGTACATTAAAGCTTTGCCAACTGAAGTAGAGTATTTCAAATACCTAATTTTGGCATTTCCTAGCCTGTCATGTGAAAAAATAAAGGCCGTGTGTTTGATGGTCCACAGATTCCGCAGCTCATTAAAGATGAACATTTCATCAGGACAATGTCAGAAGTCGAAACGAATGCTTGGTTATCATCCAAAACCATTGTCAAGGATTTTCTTAGAAACACACAAGCAAATAATGACACACACATTGTCCAGAAACTCTTGGAGACCTACAAAATGCTTGGTTGCAATATGAACATGAAGGTGCATTTTCTGCAAAGTCATCTTTCTAACTTCCCGGAAAACCTTGGTGCAGTTAGTGATGAGCAAGGTGAACGATTTTATCAAAATTTGAAGGACGGTATGAGGGTAGATGGGATGTACATATGATGGCTGACTATTGTTGGAGCATCCGGCGGGATTGTTCTAACACTGAACACTCCGGGAAAAGCTATAAGCATAAATGCGTTCCCCAGTGTAATATATTAGTGGGTTTGCAAATAAATTAAAGGTCTCTATTAATAAAACAGTGAATCTGACATTCCCCGAAACATTCGCTGGTGGAGATTCCTCCAGGTCCATGTGTTTCATTGGCAGAAATTGATTCTCCAACAGGGAAAGTCAATCTACACTACAGTGCTTTATAAATACAGCCAGAAGTTGGTGTACATTTTTTTACAAACTTATGGACACATTACATGTGGTGGTCTGAGTACTGGATGAATTCAATTAAAATGACCTATTATTTAGTGACAATGCACATAAAACAAAAACGAAATCAGCCCCGTATAACAAAAACTAAATCAGCCTTGATGGGCTAATGGCACTTACTTTCTGAGGTCCAAATCCTGGGCATAAAGATAGGTCTTCTCGAGAAGCATTGGCAAGGTCCGTAAGAGTCTGGAGATAAAAATACAAATCAAGTTATTATAGTGTCTTTCCAGCAATCTAAATAATACAGTTCTTGTAATGTTAAAGACATTTTCTAGCTTCCTGCCTGCGCCATCAGTTCTTCCAGTGTAGGAAGCACCCCAGCATTTATATTGTATATACAAATATATATACAAATATATATATTTGTTGAACCATCCTGTTTTAAACCACATTCTCATCTTTAGGAAGTCTATGTAGGTGGTAAAACTTTAGAAATGATTGGAGAGTGGCACAACGTCTTTAACGTTACAAGAATAAGGCCATCTGAATGTGATTTTACTAACCGTTTCTTGTCTCTGTAAGAGACACTAAAGGTGTGCACTGTAAAAGGCCACACTGCACTAACACAATGGCCCTGATTTATTAAAGCTCTCCAAGGCTGGAGAAAATACACTTTGATCAGTGAAGCTGGGTGATCCAGCAAACCTGAAATGGATCTAGTCCAGGATTCAAAACATTTGATAGCAAACAGCACATGATTTTAAGGAATCCATTCCAGGTTTTCTGCATCACTCAGCTTCACTGATCATAGTGTATTTTCTCCAGCCTTGGAGAGCTTTTGTAAATCAGGGCCCAATGAGCTCCATTATTAAATTATTCTCCTGTCAATTTGTCAGAAATTTGCTGACAAGTGTTCGAATCTCTCTACAGTTCTCATTTCCTTTCCTATTAAAAAATGATTCGTTTTGCCATCTAGTGGTCGATTGTCAGAGTGCACAGCTGTCCCAATAGGAAATGATATATATGTAAACAAATATTATGAACTAATTTAGATCGATTAGTTGATGATGGGAATAATTTATAACTAGAGCCCAATATGTTGAGCAACATTTAGAGGTCTATTTTTTAATGCAGTAAATCTGACATTCACTAAAACATTCCCTGGTGGGGAATCCCCCAGGTCCATCTGTTTCAATGGCAGTAATTAATTTTCCAATTGCTTTTGTGAATGTCAGAGTGTTTTATAAATTGACCCCTTATTCAACACTTTTTTATTCATAACTGACCCCAAATGTTGTGAGCAACGTGCAACTGTCTGTTTTATTCACGGATTTCACCGTTGTAAGGCAGTCTGTAATCTAGATTTAAAGAAAAAAAAAGGTTATAGTATACACCTAATCTGGTAAATATTATAAAAAAAACATGTATTAGGTTAAAGCTAAGTGTAGGCTCCCTGCCCAAACAATCCTGCTTGCTAATATGTCTGTACTCTTTTTAGCATTAAGCATCTTTATTTGTGATAAATGCAGCACTATACTGTATATGACTGTTATCATAAAGTAAACTTGTACTAAAATAAACACATTTGCATTTTTTTTTGTTGGAGTGAACATCTCAATGTTCTCTCTAAACCAAATTTGCTGGGTGGATCGCTTGTTTTATAGTAACTTGCAATTTTCATCACCAAAACATCCTTTTCTAAATCCACCACCACTGCCAATATTTGTGTCTACGTATAAACCAGCATCTCTGTTTTCCGATCAAGCTTTTTATTCTCAATGTTACCCACTTGTCTGGCATTTATTTTATTCTCACCCTAGACATGAAATTACATTCAGTTCTCTCCATTAGTGCATCAGCTGACTTTTGTTCATAACACTTGTAGGTCTCGAGGTAGCGAGCAGCTTCTTCTGGACTGAAAGAAAGTTATTATTAGTATTAAAGTAATTGGGGGGAAGGAGAAGAAGAAAAAAAAAACTCCTAAAAACTGCTTATGTAAAATATAATAATGCATATGCATTATATATTCATTCTCCCACAAAAGATAACGTGTTTATTGATTAATAGCGATTGACAAACAACTTATTGGTAATCTAAATAGTGTAAACTGTAGTTAAGTCTGGGTCTACAAGGGCAGTTTCCCTGCATTGGACCTGAGGCTTTAAAAGCCCATTTTTGAAATTTCCATGAATTCCAATAGACTAATCTACATCAGGGCCTTGAGTTTCCTTGAGGCACGTTTTTGAGCGTTCTAGATAACGCTCCTTTCAACATTTTAAAAATTAAAATGCAGGGTTAACTCAGGTTAAATGCTTGAAACGTAAACACGCGGGAAAAAGCAGCATAGATGTTTTCCAGCGGTTTTAAAGGTATAAAGGCATATGCATAAAAATGCATATAAACTCAGTAGGAACGTTTACATGCGTTTTAAACCGTCCGTGTAGACTCAGCCTAAATTCAAGATTTTTAGAAGCACTCACCTCCAGCTCAATATGAGGGTGAGGTCAGAAAGAATACAGATTTTTGCCAATTCCTTTAGTGCAAAATGGGGGTCTTTCTGCAAACAGAAATCACATTATATATATAAAAATCAAAAGAAAGAAGCCAAATAGAAAAAGTTTACACATAAAAAGGATACTGACCACATCAACTTGCACCAACAGGACCCGCAGAGCAAAGGCTTGGCCCAATGTCTTCAGCCGGTTGTGTATGTACTCCGGGTTAAGGGTGTGATACCTCAAACTAAAAGCACAAATCATTAAGTTTTAATAGATACGGTAACTTATAAACTAATAATAATAATAGAGATGATGATTCCTGAATAAACTGTTGACCTCTTAAAAATGCTAGTTGTCTAGCTGTGCCGTTGACCTTTATGATCTTTAGGCATCTATGGAAGTAGATGAGGAACATCAGAGAGAAGTCAGAAGTTTGGCAGACTTAATCGAGGATAGGGAACCAAAACATGCTGCAGCCAGAGGGTCAGTATGACAGTCGGACAAAAAGCATTTTTTCCAGACTTGAAAACTACATATGTACAAATATTATTGCATAATATAGATCATATTTAGAACAAAAGAGCAAAATGAGAGAATACCATCATAAAATAACAATAATCAGCAATGCAGACAATGAAGTTCAGTAGAATACTGGCAACAGGCAAGCAAAATAAAAAAAAAACAAGGCAGAAAGAAGAGGTGGGGAGGAATGTATGTGAACAGGGAAGGGACCTACAGGATCTTAATCACAAAATGTTTGAGACTACAAAGTGTCTTTGTCTATTACACAATCAATTGCATGTATAGAGCAGAATATTGAAGCAATACCCAGGTAACATGAAAAAAGGTCAATCTGATCTGTGGAGATTGTTCTCGCTTCTTCCATCAAATATATTTTGTTTACCTTTGTTAACTAAGAGAGTGTAGTAGGCATAGTAGAGGACTTCTAGAGAACTGGAATCAGAGATAGCAGCATTTAAAAGGTGTATTATATTAGAAGATTTGTATTTGTATCCACTGATGTGAAGTAGGCAAGCATTCAGAGTGTCAGAAGCTATAAAACTTGAGATCCATTCAATAAGCTGAATAATTTGCTTCCAATTCCCTTAAGGGGTAATTCCATTATATGAGGGCCATGGAACCAGTAGCTTGGTGAAATCTCCTGCATTCATCCAAGGTCTCTGGAAACCATTTATGTGATTATTCAGAGGTCATGTACCAATGTGTCACCACCTTGTAATTGGTCCCCTGTAGCCTAGTACTAAAGGAGCATTTATACACTAAGAGACAGGCATCTTGTCATTGATCATCTGTGATCTACAGCCCATGAGGTAAGTATATTTCATGAAAATAGTGTGATGCCTAGGTTCTTTGATACTGCAAAGTCTCACAAATTCTAAGGGAAAACTCCATCACACTGCGTCTTAGAATGTAGGTATGTCGAATTTACAAATGATTCTATGAGTGTTTGTTCGCCTATCAATAAGGCATGATTACTCCTATCCCACAGCCAGGCAAAAAGCATTTTTAACAGTGGTGCCTGTATCAGTTTTGTCGTTGTCTGGCTTTTTTACCTTTAATTTTACCTGATGATTTTGCCAGTAACACAATTCTGTTAGCTACCAAATTAAACTTGTGGGGCAGCATTGTCATCCTACTACAAAATCAGAGTATTCATCTTTTCCATAAGATAGTTCAAGGAAAGCAGACTCTCTTCTTAAAAATGTTCCTGCTCATCTTTTATTCTACACAGGTTTATAGATCAGCAGTGTAATAAAGACATAAAAGAGTGACTTACCTAAGGAACAGAGCACAGCAAGTCTCGCCCAGCACATAGTCTGGTACAATGTCTCCAAACTCCCACGGGATATTCCGGACATGTTTAAGAAGTGGGTTCCCCCTCTGTAGGAAAGACAGAATTCTCCATAAATTAAGGCTATAGATGCAGTGGGCATTACCCTAAACTGACTTTTTTTTATATTTACGTAAGTCACATTGACTGGTTAGGGTCAATACCACTGTTACCGACATAAAAAACGATTTAACAGTCAGGTTTTTGAATATTTTTCTTTGTTTGATAAATATATATTTAAACTACACGCAAACCCTCATAAAAATATACGCCTATATTTGACAGCGCAGTTCTACACCCACCTAGACTACATGCCCAGTGTACATTGTTTGGTTTGTAGAGCAAAAAAAAAAAAAAAAAAAAACTTGTTTCCTCTTTCTTACCTGTCGAGTGCTAACGACAATACAGCTCTTCCCAATGACTGCTTTTCCAGCTGGAATGACAGGTGGTCCTCCAGTATAACTTGTCATCATCACTGGGTTTTTATTTCTATTTCCAGGGTTCTGTTCTTTCTCAAATCCTTCCTTACCGATAGGATGCTTCTCTTTTGGGCCCAAATCTGCCTTCATGGTTTCATGAGGTGGTTGTATCTTTGAAGTCCCCTCCAGAATCTTCTGTTGTGAGCCTGAATTCTGTACCAGAGATTTCTGGTCCCAGCCTGAATCCTGCTTGACATCTACATTTTTTCGTTCTGGACCTTTAGGTTCCTTCTTAAAAATATAATCAGCATAACTGCTTCCAGATACTGCATTAGTGGATGGAACTGATGAGGTGGCATTAAACAAAGAATGCACCTGTCCGACAAAAAGAAACCAGCACAATAAAGAAGACCTGTTAGCAAAGTTTTACAAAATTCCAGGATGGTGCTTTTTATTTCAAGCTAGCTCGCTACCTCAAGACCTGTGCTTTTTATATTTCTTTGGATTTGTTCAAAACTTGAATCTGCAACTCTACCTGAAACATTTGATTCTGATTATGCAAGTTACTTGATCTGAGCTTCAAGTAGGTTGGTTCAGCTTAGAAGATGGTCAACTTCAGATCAAATACACCTATTATTGAACGGTCAATGATTCCAGAACTGTTTCACATTGATCTCCAATTCAGGCTCGACCTGAAAGCATGATGCATTTGTCTACCAACACAAATCCCCACAAAGTATGCTATTATGTTCTACTCTTCTCTGCCTAATGCAAAAGCAGGGTGGGGAAGGCTCTATTATCACAGGAAAGAACAATATTTCACATTGTTGTATAGCATTCACACAGTTTTAGTTATTCTAAAAACTTACCGGTGCAGTTTTTGGCTCCTGAGATGGAATAATAAATTTTTTATTTCCCCCCAATTCTGGCTTTTGATCATCTTTCTGCTTCTCCATCTTGTGACTGCTTAGCGAGAGCTGATTGACAATTACACAAGAACAATTACCGGAGGCATGATTTTACAACAGTTCCCAGTTCACTTCTAAAAATTAAATCCATTTATTTTTACAAAATAAACAGTGCAAAAGAAGAGCTGGGACTCATAACAATTGCAGCAGAGTGACATGGACAACCAAAGTACTTATTATTATTAAGCCTTTAAAGTTACAGTTTTTATTGAAGCATCCAGAAAAATGCAAAACAACCAAATTATTTTACATTTAAAGCAGTTACCACAAAATAAAAAAAGAAACAAGGGGATATACAATGAAAATACACAGATAATTAAACATTCAAATGTCCCTATGTGTGAAACGGTTTTCATCAAAAAAAAACTCTTGAGGTCCTCAACCTCATGGCTTCCCTGTATATATAAATATATATATATTGGGTTCTCATGTGCTTTTGAATTTCATAAGCAATTCATTTCTCCAATGACCTTCAACTGACTGCCTCACTCATTAACCGCCTCTTTTCAAATTTGCCTACCCGTTGTATTCTGTCTCCTAAAACCCTCACTACTTCCCGCAATTCAATTTTTACATCAGTGTACTCTGTAAGATAAATACACTCAAGAAAATCAGCCAACTCTCAGATAGTCATGGCAGTAAAATACCAATGGTAAAAATAAAAGTCTTGTATACTTAGAAGATGTGTCAATATAAATAATTTCCTTTAAAGCAATTTTAAATTTTTGGACAAACCAACTACCATTTATCGGTCCTTCAGGGCACCTGCATTTTATAGGTACGTTAGACCTCAAGAACCTCTAGTTTGGGTACTGATGCCAACAACTTAGACGTACCCTGAAATAAAGACTAGGATCATACTTGCTAGGGATCAGGCACATTGTCTTGGCAACACCTTTGATTCTGCCCTCTCATTTACCCCCATTATTCAGAACATTTCCAGGTCTTGTCACCTATTCCAGGTCGTACTATCACCTACACAACATTTATAAAATTTCCCCCTACCTGTCCCCAGAGACCACCAAACCCCTTGTACACACTCTTATCTTGTCTGGACTACTGTAACATCCCCCCCTCTTGTATTCCACTAACCCGACTCTCTCCTCTACAATCTATTATGAATGCTGCAGCCAGACTCATCTATCCTTCCCACCGCTCCTCTTGTGCTGTCTCTCTTTGTAGTTTTGTTCATTATCCTCCATTTCACCTGAGAATCAAATTAAAGCTCCTGTGCTTTGCCTTCAAATGCCTTCACAGTTCTTGTCCCACTTACCTGTCTCACCTGGTAAAAAAAATACTCCCCCAGCTGCTTACTTCATTCCTCCAATGACCTTTAACTGACTTCCTCACTCATAACCTCCTCTTTTTAAACTCGCCTACTCGTCGTATTCTGTCTCTTAAAACCCTTACTTCTTCCCACTATTGGTGAGTTTGCAGATCCCAAACCATCATTGTTGTGTACAAATACTTCTTTTAGGCAATGGCGAGTCTACTTTGTCTAAAAATCATGTCTGTCTCTGGGTGTTTTTTTTAATTGTTTACCTGGGGAATGAGAAATACTTGCTCCTTTGTTCTTTGTCAGTGCTAAATCCTCTTCTTGTAATGGTTCTAAAGACGGTTTTCAAGAAAATCTTCCACTACTTGATATCCTAGGAAACAATGTGAAAATTGTAATGACAACCTAGCAGACCCTTACATTAAAACTATTTTCTTTAAAAAAATGCAGCTTATGAACCTGCCAATTTAATGTTTCCTTACAGATTTTCTCAAATTTCTTTTATTCCCTTGTTAGGGATTTCACCAACTTTAAAGGTAGAATTCTGGCCATCTAGGCAGAAAGCGCAGGTGGCTTCATCATCCAATGGAAGATTTTTGTTTGCACTGGAAGAGGTGGGAGATATCCATCCGACAGTGCTCAACCCAGAAATTTTTTTGAGCCGGGTGGGAAGAAATTGTAGGCGGGTGGCAGACCCTGTATTGTGACCCAGCTCATCAGTAACCATCCAAAAACAGCCCAGTGTTTGCTGAAAAGTGCCATGTGGTGCGCCCGGCTAAAAGGGGCCGGGGAGAACACTGATCCTCTATTAGGATACTGGATGTTTTTTTTGCCACAGAGTGGATCTGTAAATCTCCTGCACCCCAGTCTGTGTAAGACTGTATCTACAGCAGTTTGCAGGGTGACAAAGTGAAATGGGGAGAATTTTTATTGTGTATTAGCCCCTAAAGGATTGAATACTAAAAAACGCAAAGGACCTGAGTGGAAAAATTCCTAACTTCCTATAAGAGTCACTTTCCTTTTATTAGAGAGAAGGAAGATTAGATAGATTAGAGACAGAAGTTTTTTTTTTTTTAGCAAAGTGTAATATTATTGACACTGAATATTTACAAAGAGTTTAAATACACCATGCATAACATACAATGGGTTTCATCCCTGCCTCACAACTTTTTTTTTCTGTGTAAAATGTTGGTGCTATATAAATCCTGTTTATTAATAATACTAATAATAATAATAGGGATCAAGGTATTCCTTGCAGCTCTGGCTAATGACACCTTGCCAGTCGCTTGGTTACTCGCACGTAAGCGCTAGGTCTAGAGAAAGCATCTGCCAACTTGACAGTGGGAAGCAACGAGCAATATTATACTTCATACTGCCGCCCCTATTTATTCTTTATGGGGCTGCAGCGGGTGGAGTGTACAAGTAACTTTTTTTTCCCCAAGGCGAGGAAGCAGTAACTGCACCACAACCTTCATGCACTCTGAACATAACCTAAATGCATATTCTCAAGTTATATATACAGGACATTTTTATATATATAACAATTACTTGTCCAGTACGAACTATCTCAACAAGATCCTAGGTATTATAAACACACAGCAACAATATTAAATCACACTTTATGTATATTTACCATTTTGAAGCTCATTTAATCATCTGAGTCCGCACATTTAAAAACCTAAACACAGCAGTAAAAAAAAAAAAAACATTTAGCATTTCCAGGGCAAAAGGAAGTCAGAGAATCGTTGCATTCTGGTAAGTGTAGTTCCAGTGTAACGTCGGCCATTTTGGTACACTGAGCAAGAGCTAGAACGTCAACCATGCTACACCCACATACAACATAAAACTGTAATTCGGAATCTTTACCACTAGGTGTCACTGTTCTATTGAAAGTTAAACTCTGAGGTAAATAGAGAAGAAACATTGGGTTATGCTTGGAACAGCTGACACTTGGTACTCTTAGCTGATTTACCTAGAGGTAAACACAGCTGCCATTTTGTTGTGTCCTTCTTTTTGGTCTGATCTAGCACTCAATCATGAATTTAAGATGCAGTTTTTTAGAACTTCTACCTGAGAGATAATTAGTTCCTCCTTTGAAAGTAGACAGGATAATGGGGTTGAGGTGGTGTCAGGTCCCCTATCTGGGTCCTGGGTGTCATGGAGCGGTGTCCGTTTACATAAATAGGGTTATGGTCAATTTCTTGGCATGCACTAATATTTTCTATTAAGGAACAGATTCTCCATAAAGCATGGCAAAAAAACCTCATTGATTTTGATGGAGCTAGGATCCAGATATACCCAGATCTCTTCTGGATTTTATTGTCTACCATGCTGCATGTTACCAATGGGGCTACCCTTTTCATGTGATAGTGACTAAGAACAACCTTTACTCTCTATGCACCTACTCAATTACCAGCGCTCTTTGCTTTTTTGGAAGCGGAACCGATATCAGTTCCCAACTGGCTGGACTTTATGGATGACCTGTCAGGACTACCTTCCCGAGCTAATGCACCCAATGCCAAAAGACGGAGGGCACGACTTCCTGCATCACCACGCCCTCGCCAGCATAACTCTCCAGACTCTCACAAATTGTAAAATTGTCTATTGGAAGTTGCTGACACCTGCGACCCAGCTTGACATTGTCTAGCAGATTGTACCCCTTATTTTGGCTATACAGCTGGTAACTCTGACATATGATGCTACCTTCCACTAGTTGGGACCTGGAAATTCCAGAGGCCTCCTTAAGAGATCCCTTCATATAGTATAGACTATATTTATGAGCCAAGCTCATTACCTTCTTACTACCTATCACACAAAGTGCAATGTTTTGGTACTTTCCAAGCGCATGCAATGGAGAAGATACAACATTGAGTGTCCCCTAACTTACACCAAAGGACCTCGCTTTATTGCACAGGAGACTTTCCGGTTTGTAGTTAAATGTGTACAGTTACCTGTTTTCCTGGCTACTTTTGCCAGTCTGGCTGTGATAATGCTTAAGTGATCTCCTATTCTTTGCCTTGTTTCCTGGTAAATATAGACATTTTCGATGTGTTTCATTTCATATGATTTTGGTACCAGGCATTTGTATTATGGGATCCTTTTCTATTACGTAAGAGACCCATTGAATTTAACTCTGGGTGCGTCATAATGTTTGTTTGTTTTTTGCTGGCTCTATATCCAAGTTACATTTGTCTGCTGCCATGTATCACGCTGTGCATGTTATTAGTCCTCTGTTAAGTAGGACCTTGTTTATGATGATGTTTCGATCACCGGTTATGTTATCTGTGGCCACGAATGTACCCGCAGCTCCGCTAGCTATTTCCTGCACTACCCACTAAGAGGTTAGAGCTTCTTCGTTTATTTACCTTTCCTTAAACCTTTCCTTTCCACTCTCCCCCCCTTCTTTTTTTTCCTTTTTTTTTTTTTTATCTGAGCCCACATTAAGACCTCATCCCCCCCACCAATCCTTCTAACCCCCCCTCTGTCAGCTGTATGCTAACTTCTCGGTGTTTGTCGAGCAATGTATAGTTAGGTATGTCTGTCACCATTACTGCCTTAAATGTTGAAGGCTTGATCTCTCTTACCAAGAGGTCAATTCTGCTGAATAATCTTAGAAAATCTCGTTGTCAAGTGGTTTTCTTACAAGAAACGCACTCTCGACATGATAAAGTTCCTAATGTACACAATTGCCAATTTCAATTTGGGTACCATGGTACATCCCCTGACTCTAAGTCTAGAGGGGTTAGTATCCTCATTAGTTGGTCCCTACCTTGGACCTTGTCACTGATGCGATCTGACCCAGAAGGAAAGTTCATCATTGTACAAGGCAAACTGGATTGTCAATTGTTTACTTTGTAAATGTATACTTACTGAACTCCAATCAGCTACCCTTTCTAGAACATGTGTTAACTCTAATGACAAAAATTAGCTCTGGCACAATGGTGTTTGGGGGTGATTTTAACCTGACACTGAACCCAACGCTAGATGTTTCTAGGGGGCGCTCACACTTACCTTTGTCTTATCACTAGAGATTGAAGGTCCTCCTACATGAACACCAACTAGTGTACATCTGGCGTATGCACCATCCAGGGACCAAAGATTACACCTTTTTTTTCTCCAGTACACAAAACCTACTCTAGATTGGATTTCTTTCTAGTATCACATAACTCTATCCCCCAGGTGCTTGATTCGAGCATAGGTTCTTTTTCCTTCTCGATTCACACTCTGGTTACGCTTGTTGTGTCGGCTGTTTCCTGGGGACTTAATGAGATGCTGCTGGAGACTCCGGGACTTCCTAAGAAAATTGAACAGGAGCTTACTTAATTTTTCTCCTAAAATGAGGGTAAAACTAAAAATTCAACTTAACATTTTTGGAAGCTTATAAATGATTTATTAGGGGCCTTTTTATCCAGCAGGGACATAGGCTCAAGAAACTCAGAGCTGAGAGACTTGACAATCTTTGCGAGTTACATCAATTAGAAACATTGCATAGGGTACAACAAATGACAGATCTGGAATCAAGACTGCTTATGGTGCGTGAACAAATTAATACCCTTCACAGAGAAAAAGCCAAATCTCAAATACTTAAATGAATATGCTTTTACTATGAGAATGCAAATCACTGTGGCTAGGCCCTGGTGCATACACTTAACTCTAAAAAAGCATCTATGTATATCTACAGGATTAAAGATGCTTGAGGGAACATTGCCCATGCCACTAATACGATTGCTCAGATTTTTAATAAGTACTATCGCCATCTTTACAACTTGTAGCAGGGGTCTGATAGGCTGATTTCTCCAGACAAGCCTGATAAAATTCGGGAATACCTCAGGGCCTCTGACTTCCCTATCTTGTTCGAAGAAACCAATGATTTGTTAGATAAGCCAATTACACTTCTTGAGTTGCAGATGGCTGTCAGAAGTGCAGCCCCAGGTAAAGCGCCGAGCCCTGATGGTCTTACTTTAGCTTACTAAAAGAAATTTCTAATTCCTATACTTGGTCCCCAATTGGTGACGGCTTTTAATCTCATTTCTCAAGATCATGCGCTTCCGTGTGACAGGTTGTCTGCACAAGTCACTGTTCTTTTGAAACCTAACAAAGATCCCAATCATGTTCCATTTATTGCCCGATTTCCCTGCTAAACTGTGATTTAAAATTTTTTATGAGCATACTGGCATATTGGTTGGCTTCTGTATTGCGTAAAGTTATTCACCCTGACCAGGGTGGTTTTCTCCGGCTACAGGAAGCTAGGTAAAATACCACCCGTACCTTCAATATTATAGACTATACTCACACCCGGAAACTTATGCTTCTCCTCACAGATGCAGAGAAAGCATTTGACTGGGTAGATTGGTCTTTCTTCCATACCACATTAGAATACTTGCCTGCAAGAATTCTACAATAGACCAATGCTTTATATTCCTCTCCCACAGCACAGGTGAGGATCAATGGGAAACATTTGCAGTCATTTAATATCACAAACGGAACAAAACAGGGCTGTCCCCTATCCCCGCTTCTGTTCATTTTATCACTGGAACCCTTTTTACGGCATGTGCATTCTAATGTAGATATTAACCTCCCCAGCAGTAAAAAAAAGACGCTGAAAGCGGTAACCCGGAGTCACACTCGGGGTAGCTAAAACAATGTAAAACAATAGTAAATAGAGCCTTACCTGATCCGCCGGTATCCTCCTTCGCGATCCCCATCTTCTCGCTTCCTCCGACCGGCATCCTCTGCATCTGATGAGTCACCGGGAGTTTCGCGCGGCCGTTGCGTCAGGGGCGCGGCAGACAATTTCAAACCTTTTTGTATTGCATTCAATACAAAAGGACTGTATTGAATGCAATACAGTGGATTTATATGTCTAAAAGAAGTACATTGTATTTCATGAAATTTATTTTACAGTATAATATAATAGTATGAGTATAATATTTATTTATTTATTTTTTATTATTTTGTTTAATTTATTTAATTTATTATTTTGACATGATTTGGTGTTTCAAACTTTATTATACTCATAATATATTATACTGTAAAATAAATTTTCATGAAAAACAATGTACTGCTTTTAGACATAAATCCGGACAGAAATGAACCACCAAGGTGTGCAAATTGGTCATACTGAACATAAGGTAGCGGCTTATGCAGATGACCTGTTATTCCTTGTTATTTCAGCAGGTATGACACTTACTAACCTGCTGGCAGAGCTTCACAGGTTTGCGGAATTGTCCAACTAAATAATCAACCTGCTGAAGTCAAAGAGTGTAACCCTCCCAAAATTTACCCAAGCAGCTCTGGCTCCTACTTTTCCCTTCAAGTGGGCTTCCACCTCCATCACGTACCTGGGCACCCAGATTCCTGCATATTTGTCACGCACTGTAGAACTTAATTTTCTGCCTCTTCTCAATCATATTAGGAAGGATCTCCAAAAATGGAGACAGGTGGCTTTTATGTGGTTTGGGAGGTTCAACATATTAAAAATGAATGTGATGCCCAGATTACTGTATATACTGCAGGCAATACCTGTACATATAATGTCACGCACGGAGAGACAGGACCACTTAGGGAGCGCTACGGCTTGCATAGAAATGGTGTGAGCCCTGAGAAGGGCCAAGGTGCAGAATCTAAGCAGTTACCAGGTCTTCTCCAGAGCCTCTGATGGTGAGGATGTTGTGCCACTGGTTATTGCCAGGTTGCGGTCCTTGGGCACACCAAGGTGGGCAAAACACGGTACCAAATCACAAAGCAGAAGGATAGTCGAGGAAGACTCAGGTCGAGGCAGGCAGCAAGCAAGAGAGGTCAAGCCACACACCAGGTGTCAATTGCCAGGGATCCAGTAGACAGACACTAGTGACACGGGCAACTGCGGGCGCAGGGAACACAGGAGACACTGGAAGCAACAGGAGGCACAGGTGACTCAGGGATATCTACAGACAGACAGGAACACTGGAACAGCACAGGAAATTTGGCTGGGAACTAACGGACAATGAGGGGTTAGCGCAGGAGCTGGACAGAGGAAACACTGAATTAAGCACCAGGTGAACAGGAACTAGCTCACAGAACTAGGGGCTCGGCACAATGGAGACACATTGCATGAACACTAAGTGCAGTCTGTAAGCTAGCTAAATAGCCAGGGCTGGTCAATAGGCTATTTTCTGATTGGCCAGCGGATTGGACGGAATTGATAAAACTTGGAAACAGAGGCACGCCCAGCGTCAGAACTGCCCACATGCACAGGTGAGAGGCGCCTACACTTTAGTGAGGAAGAGGTAAGTGTGACATATACCACCCCAGCTTTTTGCAGATCAGAATTCATAAGTTTTATCTAGCATTCTGGTTCACCACGGATTGGGGTAAAAACCCTTAGACACCCTAAGGCAAAAGGGGGCATGGCATTTCCAGACCCTTGTATTAACAAGCTGTACATTTAGCTAGGCTGTTGGAATGGTGTACCAACGGGGGCTCTAAACTCTGGATTTGATAATGAGAGAAAAATAAAGGGGGTCTGTAAATAGCATATAAAATAAACTCTGCTTCTATGAAGAATAGTTACTGCTTTGTTTGTTTGTTTTCAGAGAGCAGCACCTGCAACACAAACAATCAGTGGGATGACCCTGAAAGCTGAGCACAGAATGGCCTTGAAGGCTGATAAAAGACCCTTGCAGTTAGAACCAGTTTGAATAAGAATCCATGATGATGGACAGTCATTTCTGTGCCAAAAGTGCGAGACACGTGGTTTATCTACCCCATTAACTGTTTGTGAACTTTTATGCTTATATGGCCTTCCAATTATACATTATTGGATAATCTGCTTAATGGCAATTAGATAACGGCTTAAGCCCTCCTATAAAGGAGTGATTCTGTATGCCTATAAAGATCGATGTATTTCCTGGTTTTAGATAGAATCTCTTTGCTAAGCATTTGATATTCTCTGTTGCAACAATAAATCTTCTTAAAAAAATCTACTGTCTCATCTCTGATGGTCCTTTCGGAGACCCCCTAAAAGAACTGGACAGTTAGTGTTGTGACTTGGATCCATTCCAGGAGTTCCCGACAAGAAAACTTGAACCCCTAGGTGGAGGCAGAACCAATGGCCACAGTAAGAGCTTTTTTTCCTACTAATATTCTGCCCGCCACGGCTAGTAGTGTTGGTTCTAGAGATTGCCAGATTGGATTCAAGTCGGAATGAATGCATCTGAATGCATCAAGGTATAACCTGATACCTTGCTGTAAAGTTTTAACCAAGACAGTGGCAATAGATATAAAAGAGAGATTCAGGTCTTGCCTGTTTCTGCAAAAGAAGGATTTGTCACATTTCTGTTGTATGTTTTGGTAAAAGCGCGTGAATTCAGTAAAAGAAGAGAGGGATGTCAACAACGTATCTAGATGATTTAGGAGACTGTCTCTAAATTAAGTTGTTGGGTGAAGTTTGGTGAGCTTTGCAAAAGACTAACTAAAAGACCAAGAACTGATTGTGTTTTTAGGGTGAAGTTAGGTGAGCTATTCAGAGACTAACTAAAAGACCATGGTCTGATTCCCGTTTGTAACAGGTCGCTCCTGGCAGGATGGTTGTTCTCAGGTGAAACTAGAAGAATAGTTCTAGAAGACTGAGACATTATTTTGTCAGGCCAGCTGGTCAACAAAAGTCTTAGGTGAGGGTTGGATGGGCTAAACGGAAATTGCAAGAGGCCAACCCAAAAGACTAAGACTAAGGATAGAGGCAGGTGAAAATCATGGGCAATGAGACCTCAAGACCTCCAAGGGCATAAATAGTCCGCTGACAAATAGATGTGGTGACTGGTTGGGCAAGACCACTAAAATAATAATGTCATGGACTAATAATCATTAATATCATGTTAGTATCATGATCCAGATAACACACCAAATGATGGGTCATATCATTTGGTACTATGGTTGATGGTGTAAAGTGATTATCATGGCCGATTGCAGAGTACGAACAAAGAAAAAAAATGTGTCACAAGTATGGTTAAATAAATAGGAAATGCAATCAAAAAGATTGTAAAACTACCTGTCCTTACAAAGGCTGTGAGGATTTGAAATTAATATATTGTTCAGTGCTTTGGCCTATCCTGCTTTTATATTGTACTATATTTGCAGATTTCTTGTGCTCCTTTACTAATAAAGTGAACTTGTCAATGTTGTCACACTTACCTCTTCCTCGCTAAAGCGCAGGCGCCTCTCTCCTGTGCACGCGGGCAGTACTAACACCGGGCATGCCTGCTCTCCCAAGTTTTATCAGTTTCGCCCATCTCCAGCCAATCAGAAAATAGTCTCTTACCCCCCCTAGCATTCTAATTCTGTCAGTTTTTTGATGCAAAAAGTGATCCTATTCTTTTTACATATACATTTTTGTTTATATTGTGGGCCTGTCATTCTTAGGATTAACTCCCGGGTATAATAATTATATTTATTTGTTATAATATAATCATAAATTATAATATAATATATATTTGAAAATCATAATTATAAAAACAAATGAAATAATAAACCACAACAATGTAATTTATAAAAATATATATATATATTTTATCAAAAAATTTTTACTGAAATTTTCCAAACAAGGTTCCAATATTATTGATAAATATTAAAATAAATTAAATGCAAATTTTAGAAAAAAAAATATTTACATTTTTAGTAGACATCCAGGGTGTAGTAGATTTTGAAGCAGGGTGCTGCACAAAGTCCAACATCACAGTCAGGACAGTAGAACCTGGTTTCTTTGCGTTTCTTCCTTCCTCTGTCATCGGTCCTTGAGCAGCAAACCACGCACATCCTTGTAGGTGCTGCCTTTTTCTGGGTTGGTGGGATGAATTCAATGAAGTGACGACCAGTCAGACATTCTGGGTTGACAACGGTGGAAGCACGACGTCCACATCTAGTCATAGCCACTGATGGTGTTTGGTGGTTCTTGTCAATGGATTCGGAAACTTGCAGAATGACGTCTGAATGATTCACAGACCTCTGATAATTTCTTTTGTACGGAATGTAGGCATTCCATAGGCACTGCTTAACAAGATGCCTGAAGATTTTTTTCTAGTACTACCTTTGCTGTTTCCTCATCGCTGGGTAGAATGTCATAGCTTGGTCAGCTCTGTCGACACCTCCCATGGTGTTGTTGTAGTCAATCACTACCTGTGGCTTCATCACTTCTTTCTCACGTTTTGTGCGTACCATAATGGTGGAGACATCATGGACAATACTCATCAGGCACACATCTTTCTTGTCAAGCAATCTCAGGGCCATCATCTTGCCCTTCTGCCAGGCAACAATTTCCCCTGTCTTCAGCTTCCCATTTGCAAACAGTGATGGCAGGTTTCGCCGGTTAGTCCTAATGGTTCCATACGCATCTGTTCTGTGTTGCAAAACAAATTCATAAAGCTCAGGAGAGGTGTAGAAGTTGTCAGTTGTGACACAATAGCCCTGATCTAGCAATGGCTCTATGAGAGATAGCACTGAAGATGTGGCCAATCCATAATGGCTGTATCTGGGGTTGAATTGTGTCCCTTTTCCAGTGTACAGTACTGTATTCCAAATGTAGCCAGATGGGGATTCGCATAGCATATACGTTGTCATGCCAAATCGTGCCCTCTTTGACGCAATGTACTGCACCCAGCTGAGCCTCCCCTAGTAAGCCATTAGACTTTCGTCAATGCTGACATCTCTTTCTGGCACATAGGTTTGCTGGAAATTTTGTAGAATCATCTGAGACACTTCCCAAATTTTCTTTAGTTTTGGTGCAGGATGGGTAGTCTCATCAAATTCTTCATTGTTTGCAAAGTGCAGGTACTTCATGATGAGGGAAAAGCGGTATTCTGGCATGACTGTGCCATACACTGGAGTGGCAATCATTTTATTCTTGGACCAGTACGACTTCTGCATGGGTTTGCCCACAACTCCCTGCAGGATCACCAAGCCCAAAAACAGCCAAATGTCATCCTTGGTCACAGGATCCCATTTTCTGCTTCTTGCAAACCTCAGGTGTGGAGCACCTTGTTGTCCAGCATAACTGCATAAAACAAAATAAAAAAGGTATTTTAGGATATGTTCTTTTCTAGTGTGAAGGTTGCAAGTAATATGTTAACAAACACAAAGCAGCATATATGTTTGCATAAAAAAAAAAAAAATTTGCAAAACATTTAAAAAAGTTAGCAAACACAGAGCAGCATACGTGTTGGCATAAAAAAAAAAAATAAAAAGTTAGCAAACACAGAGCAGAACACATGCTTACATAAAAAAATGGCAAAAAATTTCTAAAAGTTAGCATACAGCAGCAATACATGTTTGGCATAAAAAAATGTAAAAAGTTAGCAAACACAAAGCAGCATACATATTTGCATAAAAAACAATGACCAAAAATTTTTAAAAATTTCAAAAAGTTAGCAAACACAAGAGCGGCTTACCTGTTTTTTTTGATAACTCTATTGGTCAAAAACAACTTCAGGTATGCCAGGGAGTCGTCGCATTCAGCCTCAATTTTCATCCCAGGTGGAAATCTTGGCAGTGCTGCCTGGTCCACATCAAGGTCAATAGGACACCATGTGCGCACAGCACTGGCCTCAGGTCCAGAATCGTCGCTCAGTTCACTTTCGCTGTCCAATGACAAGTTTCCTGGTGAATCACTATCGCTTGATTCCACAAAGGGAATCACAAATCACTATCGCTGCTCTCAAATTCCTCCAAAACAGCGCTTGCGCCGGCGAGATGCCTTTTGGATGCCATGTGGTCTCCAGCAATCAGTCAGGAACAATCAAGGTCAAAGACAAAGTGTTGAAATGATACATTCAGGAAGTGATTTATAAGTCATCAAAAGGTCAGATCATGGTCAGGGCTAATAGTGGGCAAAATGTAAATCAGGGCACTGGGCAATGATGCTTGGTGCATTAAATGTATTAATGTGTTTTTACTGTAAAAAAAAAATTTAAAAGCAGACTACCCCAAGGATCGTGGGCAGCGTGGAGGAGACTGCTGCAGCAGACAGTGCGGCCGGGGCTGCCACCACTCTGCTCTCATCATGTCTCCTCTCACTAGCGGAGGGATCCGTCCTGGCCGAAGTACAGTTCAGCCGAACAGCACTTCCAGAGTCCTTGCAGCCATGCACAGTACCGCATGGATTACCATCCATTTGTGTTGGATTACCGTTTTGTGTGTTGGATTTACCACCAATGTTGTCTTCCCCTGTGTCTTGTCATCAGGTCGGACTTATATACTTATATTGATTATTGACCTTGCCTGCCCTGACTTTGGATTGTTCCTGACCACGCCTTCTGCCTCATCCTTTTGTACCTCGCTTATCTGATTGATATATTGTGCTTGACCTCCGCCTGTACCTTGATTACAGAATAAAGTCTGTTGAAGTTTTCCCTGGAGTAGGTTGTGATTTGTGTAGCCAGGCGCATTACAATCATGAAATAGAGTCGGTGATAACGTAAGTCAGAAATAGGAAATCCAAGAGGCAAAGAATTTCTGAGGATGCGTGACAAGGTGTTGGGTTGCTTCAGTTTTATCTATCAACATTAAAGATTGAAGACAATTGTATTGCTGAATTTCTGTTGGGGGATGGGGATTCAGCCAGGTTTTCTATAAACATTTTTTAGCTGCTAACAAAGATGTTTAAATTTGGATAAACCCATAGTGTTGGGTTTATGGGTTTAATGAGGCAACAATTGGTATTACCAGTGACACCATTATTAATTTGGAAACCGACTGCCACAAAATATGTATAACTGGACAGTCCTATAGTAGATGTTCTAGTGGCGCCAAGGCAAAAGCACATTTAGGACAAGCTTTAAGTCTTTGAGTGGCGGAACATGTACTAACTTTTAAACAGAAGCATAGTATGCTCTATGAATAATCTTAAATTGCATTTCACGCCACACTTCACTAGCAGCCAAGCTCTTCTCCAATAGTTCTAGTGTATCTGTCTCCTATTCAGATAGCAATGTAAATAATTGGCCCATATAGTCACAAACATCAATGAAGGTTCAGTATCTGGTGAATTATCCAATAACAGTGGATAAATGAAAGAAATCGAATGCTTAGACTCAGGCGTACCCAAAATATGCACAAATGGAGGAGGTAGGGACAATATCGGAACAGGGCCTATCTGTGTAAAAAAAAGCAGATTTCACCTGTAAATAGTATAAAAAATTATGGGAAGAAAAAGCAAATTTAATGCGGAAAATATCAAAGGGCAGCAGGTGGTTGGTGTCATCCAGTAGATCACCCAAACATACGATACCTCGCCTCTCCCAAAATATATACATTTTGTGTTGAGCGCCCTGAGGAAAACTAGGCGTAGATTGTATAGGCGTCCTAACAGTTGAACCCTGTGGATATTGACAAAGTTTTTTAGTTTCTCGCCAGGCAAATAGGGTGTCCCGCAACAAAAGATTAGTGCGTATGGCTTGTGGTATATTGGCATGGTGCGTGTTAAGCAGTCCCAATATAGACCAGGGCCGTATTAAAAGCAATTCTATTTTAACCACTGTTTCAAAAGAAGTATTAGGTCACCAATCCTTTACATAGTGTAATAAACAGGCCAGATTGTACTTACATATATCTGGAAAAAAAACACTGAGATTTTGTTTGGACCGTGATAACTTGGACCTCGCAATCTGGGGGTCTTACCCTGCCACAAAAAAGCAGTAAAAGCAGAATGTAATTTTTGAACAACTGAATGGCGGAGCAAAACTCTGAACTACTGCATAGGGTAGAGCAACCATGCAAAGCTAATCATTTTTACCAAATGACACCTCCCTATAAAGGACAGAGGCAGGTTTTTCTACCCATTGAGTCCTGACAAAATCTTGTTCATTTAATTTATACATATCTGGGACATTTCGCGTAATTTGAATTCTCAAATATGAAGCCCATGAAGACATGTTTAACTATTCTTAGTCCTAGATGTTGTATCACCGTCTGTAACCCCAAAGATGGCGACGGTTGTAAAAACATCAATTTGCTTTTATTATAATTTTAGCGAAACCCAAAAAATGAACCAAAAAACTAAATATGTTGTATCACTGGAGGTAGATCATTCTGTGGGTCACTCAGAAACAAAATTATGTTGTCTGCAACCATTGCCAACCTCACCTGCTTATCCTGTATCTGAATCCCTTTAAACACATGTAACACATGAAAAAGATCTCGCGAGGGGCTCTATGGCCAGATGAAATAAAAGTGGTGACAGCGGGCACCCCTGGCGCATCCCTCTACCTAAAGAGAAAGTGTGTGATAAGACTCCTGCCACCTGCATTTGGGCTGATAGATTAGAATACATTGCTTTCATAAATTGTGCAACCACGGCCACTCAATGCTGTCAAAAGCCTTCTCCACATCAAGTGCCAATAGAGCACCCGACGCAGAGGAGGAGAACAACCTGTTATGTCCCAAAACTGTCAGCAGTTTTCACACATTGTAAACAGTGGATTTGCCTAGCACAAAACCAGCTTGGGCAGGACTCACCAATTTCGGTAAAAGTGATGCCAAATATTCAGCTAAAATTTTGGATAAAAGTTTAACATCCACATTCAGAAGCGAAATTGGTTGAAATGAACCAGGGCCTAACAAATCCTTATGATTTTTTGGTAACACCTTATCAATGTATGCCAAACAAACAGAAGGCAAAGATGTGGACACTGCAAACATATCATTGTACAATTTTGTTAATGCAGGAGTAACCTGGTCAACAAGAATCTTGTACAATTCAGATGGCAAGCCATCAGGTCCAAGAGCTTTGGCGTTAGCAGAGCGTTTAATGGCTGATACAATCTCTTCTGATGTAATAGAGGAATTAAGATGAGACAAGTCCTCTTTCAAAAGGCGGGGCAATAATAGTCGATCCAAAAAAGACTGTTCCTGTAAGGAATCACCTCCCTTTGATGTATATAGAGATTCGTAATAAGCAGAAAAGGTAGGGGCTATGTTGCGAGGTAGTTGCTGCACAGAGTTGTTAGCGTTCCTGATGCTCGTGATCCGGGGAGGTGCTCGAAAACCCTTAGCCAAATTTGCAAGTAAGCGTCCTGACTTGTTGCCATATCGTAGTCTTGCCACCAGTATTTAGGATATTTTTGGAATCATCTTTAGCTAAAAAAGGATGGAAAGCCCCAGGTAAAGTCTGACTAATGCAGGCGGTTTTCAGACAAAGACAGCCAAACCGGGGCATGATCCGAGATTAAAATTGGGTGGATAGTGGCAGTATCCAATTTCAATAACAGATCAGTAGTAACCAGTATAGCATCTATGGGGGACATAGTTGAATGCAGAAACATGCGTAAATTCCCTTTCCAAAGGGTAAGGGGGTCAGTCAGATTGTCAGTAGAAAGAAACAGTTGGAATTTTACATCGTTAGACATAGTGGAACCTTGTCTCGCTGGAGGCGGATATCTGTCTTCCATTGTACTGGCAGTAGCATTAAGGTCACCCGCAACCAACATAGAAACTTGGGGCAGACCTTGAATAACAGAAAATAGATTGTTGTAAAAAGTCCTGTTGTCCTGATTAGGGCCATACACTGCCACAGGTTTAAAGGCATTAGCTGAGAACTGTAGAGTGAGAGAGGCCCATCTGCCATCTGAAGGGTCACACGATTTGGTCGGTACAGTATATTGGAGCTTTTTATGTATTAAGATCATAACACCTGCTCGTCTGCCATGAGCGGAGGCGCCCCAAACTTCGCCTACCCAACTCTTTTTCATAAAATGAAAGGAGGAGGACTGCAATTGTGTTTCTTGCAGAATTTCAATATCCGCTTGCAGCTTCTTCAGGTGTTTCTTTTGTTAGGGTAGCGTAGCCCTTCCATTCCATTCCCGTTCCATGTAACAATTTTCATTCAAGGTGGGAGAAACAAAAAAAGAATAATGGGCAGGAAAAAAATAGACCTTACGTGTTGCCTGAGACCATCTTAACACAGCAGCCTCACAACAGTAGAACAATAAATATCCAGGTGGAACCGCACAGAAACATAGGTAGATATCATTTTCATCAATATAGCAGCCTTTTGCAGGAGGTAGGTATACCACAACAAAAAACTAAAACAACAAAAAGGTCACAATGTAGAATACTTGCATGTGACTCCCTTTTTTCCCAATGAGGGAGCTGCCTGAGGCAGCAGTGAAAATTGTGTAGATTCTCATTAAAAACTTTTTCCACACATAATTGCTTGGCAAAGTTAAAATAGCAAACATTTGAAAATACAGTGTGAGCTAAAACAGTCAACTGGATTCATTCAGTGAGCAGTCATGGTATTTAACTCTTGTGTCGATTTGGAATAGAAAAAACATTTCCCAGGCAAATATAAGTTTAGTAGGTAGTAGGTTAGTATAGTAGGTTTGTGCAGTTACGACCGTGGGGACGCAGCAGGGGAAAAAGAGCCCGAAGGAGATTGGGGCGATTTTCCCATTTTTGTGTTTGAATGATCAGCTTCCTTCAGCTAAATAACAAAAGCAGCAGCCTGTTGGGGGTCTTTGAAAGTATGTGCTTCTCCATCAGCAAGAAAAATCTTTAACACCGCCAGGTACATTAAGGTAAATTTTAAACCTCTGGAGTTCAATTGCTTGCACACGGGGAGAAAGCACAACTCTGCTTGGTGGTTTCTGCAGAGTAGTCTGAAAAAAGAAGCAATTTACTATCTTCCACTCAAAAATACTCAATGTGACGGTAGGCTCTGAGTAACTGAACTCTATCTTGGAAATAAGGATAGTGAACTATGATTGATCATGGATATGGTTTATTGTGTTGCGGAGGTGCCACTTGCATAGGTATCTGAAGTACAAGCACTTTTGGAATAGTATGGGAACAGAGCTTCTATAAATCAGATGCCTTGTAGGTTTCAGGTATTCCTATCATTCTTACATTATTATGTCTTGACCAATTCTCCAAACCAATGGGTTTGTCTTGTAGTACAGTATATTGATCCCCCAATTGCTTCTGTTGCGATCGTGCAGTAAGCAGATCATCTTCCAGATCACTGACCCTTTTTTGTAACTCATGGATGCTTTCCCCATGCTAAGTAACTGTGTCAGTCAGGGGTTGCAGCTGTTGGGACAGCGTGTCAGAGAGAAGCTGAGCTAAACTTGGCTGCAGATTTTGGGATACTTCCAGAGCCAATAATTTATAATCAATATCAATGGGATCTCGTGGGGAATTGTCTGCCCTACCTGGGCTTTTGTGTTTCCCCACATGGTCAGGAGCTGCGTCCACCATCTTGGATGAGCCTGCTGTCTTCCCTGCAGTTCACCTCCGCTAGGAGTGTTTAGGAGCCTGGGAAGAGGAGATGAAATGATTCATCCGGTCACTGCAGCTTGCAGAGCAAAAGCAGCTGGCTGCGAGACCGAGGGGTAAAGTCTGCACAACACTGAGACATGAGGGAGCTGGAGCTGCCACTTAAACACCACCTCCTACATGGGCACCAGAAGTCCTCAATCTTTGTGATTAGTTCTGTAAGTATATTGAATATAGAATATATTGACATTAAGTAATTCAAAAATTAAAATGGTATATGTAGGCATATCTACTTTATTTTTGCTTAATTTTCCTGTTTCATTAGGTTTTTATGAGGTTATTATTGAGGTCATTATTTCAAAAACTAGAGCTAATCTAGCAAAACCAATACGATATTTATAATCTGTGCATACATAGAATAACCTAAAATGACTTTAATAGAGCCTATTATGCATTTGATCTTAGAATCAATCCTGCAGCTTCCCACAGATTTACTGTGGGACTGACAGTTTTGTGAGAATTTGTTGACCAGTAAAATGGTTAGAACAATAGAAAAACATTCTCATAAAATCGGAGGATATGCAGAACTTTATAACCGTTAATATGTATAAACCCATTTGTTTTCCATAATTTTTTTACAAACCGAGGTGGGGAGAGAAAAGGAACTAAAAGGGAGGACTAGAAGGGGAAGTCGAAGGAGGGAAAGGGAGTAAGATTAGGATATGTAGAAATACAGAGAAAGTAGCAATAATATATAACCATGAACAAACATAACTATAACAATTCGTATCTTGGAAGGTTAAGATCAAATAAATAGCTGGACAACAGAATCTAGTATTGAAAGCACATAAGGTACAAGTGATCATCACCTTACTTTTTATAAAGAGATAGCACCCTGTTAGTATATTTATACGGAGAAAAATTAACTAGTCGAGCCACTTAAGGCACTGAGATGATATCATGTCGAGTTATTGAAAACTTCAATGATATCCTCTAGTTGGTTAGTGTCATGCATAAAAACTCCATTCATGTGTTGAAGAACTTTGGGGGGTGAGCATCAAGATGTTGAGTTGCCAAAGTCTTATCTATGATCATCAAATGATGCAGAATTAGTTGTAGCGGGTCAAGACTGGGAGGCTGAGACAATTTTGCAAAATACATTTTGACTGGTGAGCATACAAAGATGTTCATGTTTTGTTGGGGAATTTTGAGGGGAGCTTGAATTCTTGTGTAGCTGAAGTATGTGAAATAGAGCTATATAAGGAGATGCCGATCGGAGCTGACCAGTAACTTTATTCATACAATTAAATACTGAGTCCCAGAATTAGTTAATTCTTGGGCAAGTCCACAAAGTGTGTTCTAGAGAGCCTAATGATAAATTGTTTTTTGGACAAGCAGTAGTAAATCTGTAAGAAGCTGCAGGATTGATCCTAGGATCAAGTACATAATAGGCTCTATGTATGATTTTAAATTGCCTTTTCCTTCACTAAAGATGGACTATAGCTCAGCACTGTTCTAGGGATTTTAGGGTGTCTGCATAGAGAAGATTCATAAAGGATGTCCATCTATCTACATACGTGGCGTTGGAGTCCATCTCAGTTGATTAGACGGACAGATAAGCATACAATTCAGCTATAATTCAGAGGATGGTTGGCCCAAGATCTGACGTAACATTGATGGGAAAGGTAACACAAATGGAGAGGAAGGTGTCAAAAATAATGTGCATTTTCAGTGTGTATAGTAAAGAGAGTGATGTGAGGGCAGTCCATATTTTGCACTCATTATGGAAAAGGGCAACAGTTTGCCTTGATCATCCAGTACATGGGCTAACATTGTGATTCCCCTGGATTTCCAAATTTGGTAGACCTTGAGCTGAGACCCCTGTGGAGAATATGGACAAGTGAGTAATGGATAAAGTCAGTAAGATAGTTGTGAAAGACCTTGTACAGTTTCTTCATCTCCTTCCATGCTACCAGAATGTCCCTGAAAAGTAAATTTCTATAAAGATGTTTTAGAATAGCAGATAAGGGGAATGTAAAAGCCCTACCAGTGACAAGAGGGCTACAGCCGCTTTTCCTAAGGTAGTACCAGTATAGTATCTGGTGTCATGCCACCAGCCTCTGGCATGTCTTTAAAGACATGATAGGGTATATTTTCTAATATCAGAAAGATTAAGACCTACTCTTAAATATTTAAGCCTTGCAATAATTTAAGTCTTGCAATACAGGGGTCTTGCCCTGCCACAGAAAATTGGTAAATGTTGATTGTAGTTTAATAATGTCAGTAGGTTCTGTAATGGGTATAACAACCGAGCAAAGCTTATCATCTTAATCAAATGGCATCTTCCCCCAAGGGACAAAGGTAAGTTTTTCCATACTTTAAGTTCCAAAAAATCTTTGTGATAAGTAGGGCATAGGTTAATCTATACATTTCTGGTACATTTCTCGATACATGTATGCCCAGATACTTTAGCATAGAGGATTTGTATTGGGTATAAGCTGGCCTGGCTTGATTACAGGTATCAATAACATTTTGCATTTTTTTTTTTTTTTTTTTGCTGAGGGCCTCATAGAACCCAGTAGAGTCCCAATGGAGTCCCAGTATATTTTCAAGGCAGACTTAT
>NC_092867.1:53764311-53770491 GCF_032062135.1 Pyxicephalus adspersus
GGATATTAGATTGTGAGGCTCCTCTGAGAGAATGAGAGGACAACATGATCAATATCAGGAACATAAGGTATCTGATGGTATACCACAGCTGCCAATGGGTGTGTTTATTCTTCTTGGCAGCTTAAGGACAGGTGCAGTAGTGAGGAATTGTGGACGGCTATAAAAACAACCCAGTCTGGCAAGCTCCCAGGCCATGATGGTCTTTCTATAACATTTTCTTGAACTACTATAACATTTTCTTGAACATCTTTAATAAATTTGCTTGCTCATCCCTACTTAACATCACATTTTCTATCAGCCTTTTGCTTTACAAAAGCCTTGAGATACATATGTTATCCAACTTTGTACATCCAGACTGTGCAATATTTGTCTACTCCTTTTTATAGAATGGTTCAAGCTCATGCAAATTGGGTGATGATGACCATTGGGTGGACTGCAAACTTCAAATAATTCCACACATTTTCAATAGGGTTTAGGTCTAAACTATGACTAGACCATACAGGGACATTCACCTTTTTCTCCTTTACCCACTGTTTTCAGTTTTGTTGTATTCTTTGGGTCAATGTCATGTTGGAAAGTGACCTGTCTTCCCATTGAAAACATTATGGCAAAGGGCAGTATTTTGCCCAATTTATTTTTCTTCTATACTGACATGTATTTCTGTCCCTACTGTAGAGAACCCCAACTCCCAACATAATGCTAGCATCCCTATATGGTTACCTTTATTCCTTCTTTCAACCCTTCCATACAAGCCACACCTTTGAGGGAAAACCTGATCCACGTAGGGTCCTAGTAGTACCAAGCACTTTCCACTTCCAAATGATAGGTTTTGCTTTGTTCCTATGGATTGGTAAAGCCTTTGAACATCCATCTGCTGATTTATGCCTGTCTGCAAAAAAGTTTTTTTTTTTGGTTAATGAGAAGTGATCCTTTGTCTGTCTAAGTGATTTTGTGGTGCTCCACATAAACTATAGACACCTGTTTGACACTAAAATGGCAGGTGACATGAGGATCCCAGATATATCGCTCTAGTAACATCACACATGGCCAGTGTTATAGACTGGTGCCATCACACACATAACAAACAGTGGATACAGTTCAAAACAAAATTCAGTGAAATTTCCTTTTCCTTTTTACCCTGGCTTCACAGATTACAACCCCTACTGGTCTTTAGAGGCATCCAACAATTATAATATTTGTATGACCACCCACTTTTAAAACCCACTTTTTAAAAAATATGACAAATTTCTGTTTACCTTTTCGTAAAACACAAGAAGGTCAGTCCAATAAAGTAGGGTACAGAAGGATGAGGCAGAAGGCGTAGTCAGCAACAATGTGAAATCAGGGCCGGCAGAGTTCATGCAAAGATCAATAATCAGGCTGGGTAATAAGTCCGAGCTGGTAACAAGACAACAGAGGTTTAACACCTCTTGGTAATCCAATACAAGAACACATCCTCTAACACAGAGGCTACAACCAGCAAGGGTGCAATTGACAGGTCTCATTAAATGGGCAGACTGCCTAATTACATTGCGCCACCTGGCGCTATTGGATAGGGTGAATTATTTGACCCGCAGCCCTAGAGGAGCTGTCACATGTGTTCTGTATCTGTAATACATGTCACAGCTCCCCTAGAGCTGCGGGAGTGATCAGGGGAGTGGAAATGTCAGCATAGCAGAGCTGATCAAAGAACTGATTGCTCTGCTCCCTGATTGGCTGAGGATAGGGAAATCCTGATGGTGCTTTAGCTGTCATCAGGGTTTCCTATTTCTCAGCCAATCACAGAGCACTAGAGATGAATGGGCACAAGGCTCCCCATTCAAGTGTAGTGCTGAATGGCTGAGAAACGTAAAACCTCGGCCAATCACAGAGCACTAGGGGTGTGGAGGTAAAGGGGTGTAGGGGTAAAGAGCCTTGTCCTCATTTAACCCCTAGTGCCCTGCTATCCCTCACTGTCAGCAGGAGACCCAGGGCTGTGCTCATGTCATGATTGCAACCCTGGGAATCATCCTATCCTTGGGATAACCTGAAAAAAATAAGTTTAATTACACAAACACACACACATTTAATAAAATCATTTAACATTAAAGCCTTGTCTAATTTTTTTACACATTCATGTCACATTTTAACCCTTTCAGGGAAAGAGAATAGGGTTTTATGTACCCCTGTACCCATTCCTTGAAAGGGTAAAAGTAAAACTTTTATAAACGCTTATGTAAAACTGCGGCAAATTGCAGCAATTCGCGGTAAACCGCGTCATAGGCGTTTGTAAAAGTTTTTTTAGCGTTTTAAAGTTAAGCTTTAAAACGCTTGTTAAAGTGCATAAAAACACACATAAACATGGTAGGAACGTTTATATGCGTTTTTAAAACCGTTCATGTAGACCCAGCCTTAAAGAAGACCTGTCACATCAATATTAAAGAGCTCCTGTCACAATATTAATGTGACAGGTCTTCTTTAATATTCATGTGACAGGTACTCTTTAACACTCATGTGACATGTGCTCTTTATTATTCATGTGACAGGTCCCCTTTAATATTCATGTGACATGTACTCTTTATTATTCATGTGACAGGTCCCCTTTAATATTCATGTGACAAGAGAGTGGCCAAGAGCCTGGTCATTCCTGGCACTGCCCGGCTTCTCTTGGTTTTTGAAGCAATTTTAGCTTCCAGCAAGCTGTACAGGTCATGGATGACCTGATGGGACAGGCAGAAACGCCGTTTGACATTTTGGTCAAGTAAATTATCCGGGCAGCTAAGCTCCATGAAAATGCGTGGCTCCCAGAGCCGTCGCGAAGTTGAAGGCTGCTCCTCGGGTTGTTGTTGCTGCTCCTCCTCTGCAGTAACCAGAAGAGTTGTGTTTGATGCCACAACAGCAGTTGTGAAAAGCAGCTCTACCTCAATATCCTCCACCTTGACAACAACAAGCAAAATCCTCGACCCAGCGCACATTTGAGTGCGCATGAATGTGCCGACGTTTTGCACATGAATGTGCACACGTACCACCCATGAACCACGCATAAACGTGCGCACATACTGTATCCCTATAAATTTTCACAGAGCTTCTTAGCCATTCTGCATGCAAACCAAAAATTTACACCATTTACTTTATTCCTCCAAAAAATGTTTTTGGTGTGTTGTTCCATAACTCTTTTATTTTTTTCCTTCTAGTAACACGGAGCCAAGGAGAATGGCCACCTCCGCTGCCACCACCACCATCGCTGTTGCTGCTGCCGACCCCGCCACTACCACCACCACCACTGTCGCTGCTGCTGCTGCCGGCTCCGCCACCACCACCGTCGCTGCTACTGCTGCCGGCCCCACCACCACCGTCGCTGCTGCCGGACCTGCCACTACCACCACCCCGGGGTCCTCAAGCAGGCCAAGTAACATCTAGGCCCCTGGGCCTTCAATTTGGCACCTCAGACAGTTTGAGCCAGACCAGGGATTCTGCTTCCAAGGCAACCAGATTCACTCCTGAGCAAAATGCAGCCCTCATGGAGTCCTACGTACAACATTTTACACGACTCCGTGGGGGCTTGCACCCCCAGACTTCCCATGCTGTAAGGCAGGGACTCTGGGAGGAAATTGTCAGGAGTGTTAATGCAGTGGGCAGTACACAATGGACCATTACCTAGTGTCAAAAACGTGTAAGTGACATCTTCAGACACGTTTAAAGGGTCTTGGGCACAGAGGCCGGAAGGAGTTGGACCTATCCTGAACTTCTTGTGCAGCATTTCAGGAAGTATGAAAGATTGGCATTGCCATTCATTGGGTCAGAAACGGTGGTAGGGGTTAACTACTGGGATGACTCCGATGCTTGGCAACCATGTAAGTTCAATCCTTTTACATTGCTTAATTACCAATGATCATTGATTTTTGCGTTTTTTGGGGATTGCAACAGTTTAGTCATTAGTAGTGTTGATGTTCGAATTCGGGTTGTCCCTATATTCGACCCGAATATGGCTGTTCGAATTCGGGTAGACCCGACCCGAAAAACACGGGATTCAACAGCAAAAATTCGGGAGGAATTCAGCCAATCAGGGAGCAGAGCAATCAACGGAGCTGTACTATGCTGACAGCTCTGCTCCACTGATCGTTTCTGCAGCCCTAGAGGAGCTGTGACATGTGTTCTGTATGTGTATACCTGATTTTCTATGCAGATGAATAATTATCCTTCAGAAATCCTATCCCGCCAACCCTCCACCTTTTCCCCCTCTTGTTTAAAAAGTACTCATTGTTTTCTATCATCTTTTATTTGGATTATTGTTTTTGTTTTTTCTATTCAGACCTGTACTATTCTATTGTACAATTTTTTTTTTGTGATTTGTATAATCTTGCCTAAATAAAACTTCAAGTGTTTCAAAAAATAAAAACTAGATAAAGATTTAAAAAAAAAAAAAAAAAAAAACTAAATGTGTTATTTTACCTTCCCCTGCAGATCCCCAGACAGTCTCGGGCATTTGACAGTCCACAAAAACTTTTATTTAAACCTGTTTATGGGTGGCAAGGGCATGTTGGATGTTTGATAAGCATTTTTGGAGATTCTAGACTTGTTTCCATTTGTAAAGAATTTGGTCACTTTGATCTACCCCCATTAGCAATGATTTAGGAATTGCCCACATTAACAAAGTTTTCTGTTGAAGTAGAGGATGCTTTCTCTATTTAAAGACCCAACTGATAAGTGTTTGATAACCCTATTTAAAACTTAGTTCTTGCTGGTGGCCATTTGGTCTATTCTAGCTGTGACTTTGCTTTGTTAAACCATGGCAGAATAGTTAAAATATTTAACAGAGATTGTATCACTGTGGTTATGGATCCTGTGGTGATAGTGTGTTTAGAACAAATAACTGAATCTTTACATTTCAGCTATCAAGACCTGTTGGAGACCACTTATCTTTTGTCATTACCTTCACTGGTTACACTGCTTACATGGGAGCACCTGCACCACATATTTACAGAGTAAAGCCTCCTTGACCAGCCCTAAATTATAGCAAATCTAAACGAACATTTGGAATGGGATTTTGTAGGTGTCTGTATGAAAAGCCTTTACTGCTTTAGAGTATTAAGATATTTACCTATATATATAGATTACTATACCCACTTACTGCAGGTCCTCCCATTGTGAGGCTACCTGGAAACATTCTCTCCAATATTGGAAATATCCTCTGCACTTACAAGGGTTGGAGACAACTCCTTTTCTCGCCCCCCTATTACTTGAAAAATGTTATTTATATGTATTTCTGCTAAATCGTCTATGAACTATATATGGATAATATTACTGAGTACCATTATCCCTAAATAAGGTACAGTTAGTTTTTATTAATGTAGCCCTTTTGGCTTAAAAAAATCCACTGCTACTCACTATTAGGCTTAAGCTGGTACTAAATATTACGATTATGGCATAATGCATGATCAGCCCTTACAATGTAGCCTTTATGGCTTATAAATTCCAATATTACCTACATTAAGCCTATCAACATAGCAAACTATATACTTTAAAGGCTTGTCAAAAATGTTAAATCGCATAATATGTATCTATGTAGTGTATGTAAGACGATTGTTGATATTATCATTACTCGAACTTGTATATTGTATTATTTGTCCATGATTTACTATAGATGTTATACACTATAATGACCAATTAACATACTAATTGAAATGTATTTACTGTAAACCTAGATAAACTACATGCTAGTGTATTGAACAACCTTAAGCGTAGCACCACCCCTGAGGAAGCCGAAGCCGAGCGAAATGCATCGGGTAACACAGCTGCATACAGACACTAGCACTACTCGTGTTCTTTGCGCATATCGCTGTTTTCAACGTTTTACGCTATGATGAAAAATACAAAACAACCACCAAACATGTGATCTGTGTCTAGCTAAACGTGTACCAAACCTCAAAGAATGAGGCAGTACCAAGCAAGACTGTTAATGTAAACAAATATTGTTTGTTCTATTCTACTGTAAAAAGTATTCTAAATACAAAATAAGTTTTTGCCATTGATGTGGACTTTTTGATATATAAGAAGGAATCATAAAGTATACTACATACAAGGTTTTTCCTCATACCAACAAAGGACTTTTTTTATCTACACCTTTTGTTTTCCTGGGCCAAGGCTTGTGACCAACTGACCATAGTTCACCATTTTGAAATATCTGGAAAGCTGACTGCA
>NC_092867.1:53770972-53778049 GCF_032062135.1 Pyxicephalus adspersus
ATTGTCATTCTACCCTATAGCCTCTGAATCCACCCGTCTCTCCCTGCAAAATAAGCAGCCATGAGGATCCTTTAAAGTATTGAGCATGCTCACAGCCACTTGGGGCTTGGGGAGCAGGAAGGTTGAGTCTACTAGAGCTAACACTGGTCAGTATTGGACATTTTGGAATTCGGGTGGTATGGATGCAAGTGCTCCAAATTTACGAAATGGTAATTTGAAAGTCTGTAAAGCCCTAATACAGCTTGGTCCTGCTTGAGCTAATGGAGGAACCTATTCCACCCATCCGCTACTCCTTCTGCCCATGTTGGTCCTTATTGTTCACCATGATGAATCTCAAGAGCTAAAAGAACCGTGCCCCTTTCAGTCCCTAATGCTTGCATTTTTACCCACTCTTCAAGGTTTCAAACCATTTTTGGCCATCTTACTGACACAAACTATATATCAATATCTATTACCTTTTTAAACAACTTTTTTTGACATTTTACAAATAAACATAAAAATTAAAGAGAAAGTAAACTGAAAAATGCCCAAGAGTAAGAGACTGAAGGGTTGTTCTATCCAGGGAGATAAGGTAAAGTTAAGGTTGCCAAGCCTAGAGTGTGTGATGCAGATGTAGAAAAAAATAAAGAGTGGCTTTTTGAAGGCAACATTCAAGACAAGGTGTTTTATTAAATGGTGAAAAAGTGGACACCTTACTATACAATGTCTGCCTGTGCTATACAAGGATTAATATATTCAAAAACAATAAATTGTACAACAAAATACAATATTGTCCTGAGTTTTTTGTCTCCTAAGCCCAATGCGTTTAGCCAATTGGCTTCTTTGGGAGATGTTCTTTGGAGACTAATACTAGACAAGACCAAAATCATATAAATACAAGGAAGAAGTAAGTTACCGGTATAAATTAAAAACTCAACATGATTAAATATCAAAATAGGCATTAAGGAACAATATAACAATATAGAGTTTCCTAACAAATGGTTGCCAGAGAGGGGCTCTTTTGCTCTGCTCAGTGTATTTATACACAGATAATAGGATTCAGATCACGTATGTGAAATCTTATTGCGCATGCACGAACCGGGGCACATGCGCTAGTGTTATATTGCGCATGCGTGAACTGGCGTGCCAATTTTATTGGCATGATTGTGTGCACTTGCATAAATACACACGTCTAGCACTGATAGAGATGTATAAGGGAAGGCAAATGATGGGATGACATATGAAGGACATAAAAAAGTGGAAAAAAGAAAAAAGATTTTTTAGGGTACATTGTTGTTGTGAGGTAATCAAAGCATATAGGTAGGGAATGAAGAACATCAATATTATATTGGATTTATAAAATATATTATTGCACTAGGATTATGCTCCCTCTGACCCCGCACCCACCAAGACAGGCTTCACCCCTAGGCTCCCGAGGGGTGCCCAGGATAAACGGGGGTCCTAGTCACCCTTGTGAGAAAACAGGGTGGCTAAACAGGGGGTATTGGTGTAGTTAGACCTGGAGGTAGTCCCACATTCACAAAATTATAAAAGCCCCCATTGTTTTCAATGGAAGCTTTCATAAAAGCTTAAAAACGCTTGAAAAAGCCTCCATTGAGTTCAATGGAAGCATTTTCCCGAGTTTATCCAGCGTTTTAATTTTTTGAATGTTGCAAGCAACGTTTAAGATAAAGCTCAAAAATGTGCCTGAAGGAAACGTCCTGGTGTGGATTAGCCCATGGGCATGCATGGGGACTTCAAACATGGGCTTTAAAAAAACCTCAGGTTAAACGCTGGGGAAACAGTCCGTGTAGACTAAAGCTGAATACACATGTCCAATAATTATCGTTAGAAATGACCGACGAATGACCGATGAACAACTGATTGGCCAAAAAAAAGTGACCAAGGACGCCGACGAATGAGGATTGTCGTTGGAAATGAAGAACCGTCACGGTGGATCTGATTGGCCGATGATCTTTCACTATCTATCGTGTGTACAGTATCATGTCGTTCAGTGATCGCGCATCTTTCGGCGGTACACTTTCTCCTTTACATGTCCCTCCCTGCATCGTTCAAACAATTGTATCCAGCGTGTGGACACTGTTGGTGGATTATATATGAACGATCATATTGTTACAGCATGTACAGAATTGTGCACAATATGATTGTTCAAGTGTGATAGTATGCTCTTATACCCTAATAAGAAAACAAAGTATTTGATAGATAAATCATTGGCACCCTGATACTAACAATGATTATCAGGAAGTTGTTCCCTAATGCCTATTTTGATATTTAATCATGTTGAGTTTTTAATTTATACCGGTAACTTACTTCCCTCTTGTATTTATATTATTCTGGTCTCGTCTAGTATTAGTCTCTAAAGAACATCTCATGAAGAAGCCAATGGGTGAAATGTGTTGGGTTTAGGAGACAAAAAACACTGTAACAAAAAATATTGTATTTTGTTGTACAATTTATTGTTTATGAATATACTTTTCTTTGTATAGCACAGGTGGACTTTGTTTAGTCAGGGATCCACTTTTCACTATTTAATAAAAAACCTTGTCTTGAATGTTACCTTCATAAAGCCAGTTCCTATTTCTTTTCTTCATCTGCATCAAGTACACACTCTAGGCTTGGCAACCTTAACTTTACCAACCCTTCAGTCTCTTACTATAGATCACAGAGGGGTATATTTTCTGTTTCTCTTCTCATTAAAATACCCCTACCCAAGGGAGAGCCAACCACATGGATCATGGATATCTTAGGATATGACTGGGATCAGTTCATGGACCAAATAGAGGACAAATGTCAATCTCCTCAATACAGCAAGCAGAAATGTGGCGCTCTCATACAAAAATTTGACTTTGCACTAGCACATCAAATTCTTGGAAAAATATATCTCCGCAAAATGTAATCCCAAGGGGCTGAAAATCTAACTCTTTCCCAACATCAAGAATCCAGAAACAATCAAACAAGACTGAGAAGAGGCCCTGGTGTACATTTTTATTACCTACTACCAAAATGAACTGATATTAATAGAACAAGAACTGTCTGAACTGCACATGAAGAATCTAGAGATTTTTAACCCACCCATGTTTAAAGAAAAATACCACACCTTAAAATCTCACTTGGAGAAATTCAACATGAATGTCTTCAACAAGAAGGAAATTAAATTCCAAAAGGGCGTTTACGAAATGAAAAGCAGACAAATGGGATTCAGCTAACTTCAAACGACCGACGTTCCCACCCTCACCATAACTTTCACACGATATCCCTCCACGACAAACTGCTCCCTCTAGTCAAACCACAGCATCTAATGATGACATATCATCAGGATCAAGCAAGTGATCAACCTACTGGTGCACCAAATCTAAAACAAGGCAAAAAGAGGTACAAGAGTGACCAAAGCCAAGCATCAGGGGACAATTCAAATCGTAGACCATTGTTAACTACGCCAACACTACCTAGCCTTCTCTCACCAAGAACTAAAACTAAAAACTAAAATTTTGCCATGTCACCATCCCAGATACAACAAGAGGATATTTCAAACGTATTCCAAGTCTCCACCTATTCTAACAGCACTCAAAACCATTTGTGACAGGGTCTTGCAGAGCCTGTCAGAAAATGTCTGGCATGGGGTATATGTAGCACCCAGACTGAGGTATTACTTGTATTAAAGGCTCCAGGGAAACAAAGTGGTCATTTGTAGAGGTTCTTTAGGGCCCTGGAGCTGGCCAGGGAAAGTGAAGGGTGGGTTGCTTGGCCAGTCCAGTGTTCAGTACACCAAGAGATTTAAAGGACTAGCATTCTGTCTGAAAATGGAAGAGATCCTGAAACAGCTAGTGATTGCTTATGCTACTCAGTGGCAGGCTAATGCAACCCAGCAGCAAACAAATGCCGCCCAGCAGCAAGTCAATGCTGCTCAAAGAGAAAGGTATAAAGCACAGCAGGAGACCAGTTGTTTGTTGGTGGCACAACTGGTGGAAGTCTCTCGGGCTGTAGCAGAGGATCGGAAAATGCTGAGCGAGGTTGTGCAGCAGCTGGCAGCCCAGAATTTGGAGAGACACTCTAGAGCTGGGGGTAGCCAAAGTGCCATCCGAACTAGTCATTTTTTGCTTAAAATGACACCCCATGATGATGTTGAGGCCTACCTCAATACATTTGAGAGGGCTGTGGAAAGAGAGGGCTGGCCCCATGCGCAGTGGGCGGGTATAGTGGCGCAGTTCCTGACAGGGGACTCTCAGACAGAACCGCTTCCTAAGAGGACTTCCCCCCATTCTACAAAAATGGGTGACACATGCGGACCCCCAGAACGCAGATCAACTGGTGGAGGTGATTGAACGCTATCTAGCAGCTGAGGATTTCCTGGCAATACCATCTCAGAGTGGAAGACAGGTCAGGGATGGGATCAAGGAGGACCAGAGCGCTCGCGAGACTTCCTTGGTGGACACTCGGCCCCCACTCTAGTGTTGGAGATGCCATGAGTGGGGCCATATCGCTGCTAAATGCCCTCTTTCCAGTGAGGCTATGGAATGTGATACTGCTTGATGGATGTCCCTGTACGTCCAACCGGTATGTACTTCAAAAACTGACTGCCATGTAGCTGTTGTGAAAGTAGACGGGTGTACCGTGCAAGCCATACTGGACTCTGGCAGTTTAGTGACTATGGTGCACGCCAGTCTGGTGAAGCAGCAGCAGCTCATTGAACCCCGCATTAGTGTAGTAATTATACATGGGGATTCTAAAAGTTAACCCACGGCATTAGTAAAAGTCAAGACTGACTGTGGGACTGTCCGCCATGAAGTCTGTGTGTCGGACGTATTAATGCACCGAGTAATTCTGGGAAGAGACTTTCCTCTATTTAGGAGACTGTGGAAGGGGGAAAAGGTGCTATGGATTGAAATGGTTAATGAAAATGCTGATCAAACAAGTACTAATAAACCAGAATGTGAAGGGTTAAAAAGCCTTGCCGTGGTAGTCACAGAACCTAAGATTTTCCCTTTATTGGTCTTAGCCGAGGGGACTCTAGAGGAGGCAGTCATGCCAGACTTGGAGGTCCCTCGGGAACATTTCGGAACAGCCCAGCTGCAGGATCACACCTTGGCCAGGGCCCAGGAAAATGTAGTTAATGTTAGTTAGTTAAATGTACTTAATGTAAAAATAAAAGTAATTAATGGAGTCTCCCAGTCCCCTGGCGCTTACAAGGTTTTCCCTCATTCTGCAGTGATAAACGAGTTGTTGTATCGGGTAGATAAGATATGAGGAGAGGTGGTAGAACAGCTTATTGTACCCCAACCTTTCTGCCGGATGGTATTGGATCAGGTCCATAAACATGCTCTTCGGGGGCACCTTGCCATGGAGAAAACCCAGCAATGAATTCTGGAGAGGTTCTTTTGGCCAGGTGTCTTTGCTGAGGTTAAAAGATACTGTGAGTCTTTTCCAGATTGCCAGTTATCAGTCCCAGCAGCCCACTACCAAGGTCCCCTAGTTCCTTTGACTATAATTGAGGTACCATTTGAGAGATTAGCGATGGACCTCGTGGAGCCCCTGGTGAAGTCGGCCAGAGGACACCAGTATATACTAGTAGTTCTCGATTATGCTACCTGTTACCCTGAGGCTATTCCTTTAGGAAATACTACATTTGAAACCATTGCAAAGGAACTTTTTCACATGTGTACACGCACCCGTATTCCCAAGGAGATCTTAACTGATCAGGGAACACCTTTCATGTCCAGAGTTATGAAAGAGGTGTGTCATTTATTGGGTATTAAGCAGCTCTGCACATCTGTGTACCATTCACAAACAGATTGGTTGGTGGAGCGGTTTAACAAAACACTGAAGGGCATGCTGAAAAGGTCGTGAAAAAGGATGTCTTTTTCCTTATTTAATGTTTGTGGTTTGAGAAGTCCCTCAGTCTTCCACAGAGTTTTCGCCCTTTGAGCTGGTGTACGGAAGGCACCCTCGGGGACTCTCTGACATAGCAAACGAGACTTGGCAACAAGAGGCCACGCCCCATAAGTCCATAAAAGAGCACGTTTCCCAAACACAAGATGACTGCATTGAGGCAGTCATGCACCTGGTGAAAGAACACATACAAAGGGCTCAGGAGGCTCAAAGCCGGGTGTATAATCGTTCCTCAAAAGTTCGCACTTTCAACCTGGGTGATCGTGCATTGGTCCTCGTCCCCACGTGGAGAGTAAGTTTTTGGTGATGTAGCAAGGGCCGTGTAGGGGAGGGAAACTATAAAATTTACCAACCGGACAAGAGGAAACAGAAGCAGATTTACCATGTTAAGTCCTGGAAGGATAGGGAGGCCCTGTCTGCTACCCTTCAGCCCCTTCCCTAGCCCAGGCAGGCATTCAAGATGTAGGGGTGGCCAAGTCCCTGTCAACATCCCAGAAGCAGGAAGTGAAAGAATTTCTGCAGAGGAATCTGGAGGCGTTCTCAGATCTGCCAGGATGTATGGGGGTGCTAAGCAAGATATTATTACTAATCCCCAGGTGTGGGTCCACCTAAAACCCTAAAGGATTCTTGAAGCCAGTAGACAGGCAGTAGAGGAAAAATGGGACAAAAATTTTGAAACTGGGGATAATTGAAAAGTCAAAAAATGAATAGAGCAGCCCCATTGTCCTGGTACCAAAGCCAGATGGGTCCATTTAGTTCTGTATTGATTTCTGAAAGTTAAATGTGGTGTCAAAATGACGCTTATCCCATGCCTAGGATAAATGAGCTTACAGAGAGGCTAGGCAACGCCAGGTACATTACCACTTTGGATTTAACTGGCAGATGCAGTTAACAGATGAGGCAAAAGAGAAAACTGCCTTCTTCACTCCCCAAGGTTTGTGGCAGTATGTACGGATGCCTTTCAGCCTCCAAGGGGCTCCAGTTTCTATTTAGGGGCTAATTGATGAGGTATTAAGGCCCCATCAGCACTTTGCCGCTGCCTACCTCGAGTGCAAGCTGCTCTAAATGCCTTCCTGAAGGCAGGTCTCACCTGCAACCCAAACAAATGTTCCATCGGTATGGAGGAAGCCCATTATCTGGGGTATGCCATAGGTCGGGGCCTTGTAAAACCTCTACTGAACAAGGTTGAGG
>NC_092867.1:53778262-53787120 GCF_032062135.1 Pyxicephalus adspersus
AACAATCCCCGGTAGTATGTGTTCCTGGATAGAGTTTCTCTATCCAAGGGGGATTTGTGACAGGTGGTTTAAACTAAATACGGACCATTCGCCTCTGACATGGATGTCGCAAGCAAAAGAGAGAAATGCTCGGGTGATCCGATGGTTCTTGTCCCTGCAAAATTGCAATTTCACTGTAGAGCACCGGGCAGGAAAATTACAGGATAATGCAGACGCCCTCTCTAGAACTCACTGTTTGTGGGTAGGTAGTGTCCAGCCCCACAGGTTAGTGTCGGGGGGGGGATATGTGACAGGGTCTTGCAATGCCTATCAGAAAAGGTCTGGGATGAGGTATATGTAGCACCCAGACTGAGGTATTACCTGTATTAAAGGCTCCAGGGAAACAGAGTGGTCATTTGTTTGTAGAGGTTTTTAAGAGAAAAAAAAATGTTTTTTAGGGCCCTGGAGCCAGCCAAGGAAAGTGAAGCCACCCTTGGCCAATCCTGATTGGGATATGTGCACCTGCACTCAGGTGCAAATTAAGAGGAGGTAATTAGTCAGACGGGAGCTCAGTTAGTTCCCAGCTCTGTGCAGAACCAGAGCTCTGCCTTGCTAAAGCAACTATTACATGTGAGTGGAACATGCTTATTTTGTTATCTAAAGACTGCCTTGTATTGGTACTGCTTAACTGTTAGTCAGAGAGGCACTATCTCAGTAAAGGTATATAGTTGGTCAGCCAAGCCATTTCTTTTGTTTGTTAGGTGCTAATAAATAAACAGGCCGGAGCCTGTTTTTCAACTGCAATTTTATAGTCTGCTGTCTGATACCTCTATCTTCTGACCCGTTTCTACAGGCGATCCCACACATTCATAAAGCAGACTAGCTCCACTAGCATCCACTAGCTCCGTTCTCTTGCGAAAACCCCCCCAACTCTTCTCCGTGTTTTCTACCATTACCTACCCTTACTACACTGATGGCACCTGCAAGTACAAGACTCAAGAGCAAAGCCTCTTTTTTAGAGGTACACCCCCCACCACTATCATCCCCCACTCTGAAGATAGGACCTATGGCTCTGTACCTACAAAAAATGTCCCTGGAGGACCAGGCCTAGAAGTAATCAATCTCTCAACATGCAGTCTTACAAAGGAAGAGGAAGACCTGCTGAAACTGGGATTGTCTTTTTGTCCAGATACTAACTTTGACAAGTTTACACTAGTCCAGGACATCAACTTGTTTGCAAGGAATCTGACCCTCAAAGCCATGTTCGATAAGAACTAACCAGAATATGTTTTCCAACTTCCCCCTGATTTCAGACAATTCAACACCCAATATTTCAAAAATCTAAAAATATTACACAAACTTCTTTTTGAAAATGAAGATATTGAAAAAGAGGAAACAAATCTTTCACCACAGGGGACTCTACTACTCTCAGAAACACAGACGCTACAACGCTCCCAAAAAGACGTCCAAAATCCACGTTTTTCCCACAAATTGCAAACTACCCATATATCCAAACCTATTGTGGATATGGTGACTGAGGATATTAAGAGGATTACAACCAACATTTGATTTGAAGTACAGCAAGGCATTGAACAGTTTAAGACAAAATATGAAAATTGTAATCAAACCCACTGACAAAGGGAGTAACATCGTCATTCTCAATCCAGAACACTATGAAAGAATATGCCTAAACATCTTGAACAACAAAGAGTTGTTCACTACGATATCAAGAAAATTACAACATCTACTACTCCCTGATTCTGGAGGCCTTTCAGTTAAAGGTCATCAACCAGAATATGAGAAACTACCTCTACACAAAACACCCAATAACCCCCACATTTTATGCCTTGCCCAAGGTTCACAAGGACATAAACAACCCTTCAGGATGACCGATAATTTCCGGCATCGGATCCATATCATCAAATGCAAGTGAACTCATCGATTCATACCTTAGACCACTGGTAACATCTCTACCATCCTACCTAGGGGACACGGTGGAACTCTTAAAATACACCTCAAACCTAAAAATTCCTTCTGGATCCTTATCAGTTACTATAGACGTGGAAGGACTTTTCTGTAGCATACCTCACAATAACGTATTGAAAATCATCACTGAGAAATTACAGACGACTTATCCACACAATGCCTCCTTTAACCTTCTGATTACATCTTTACTGGAATATATCCTCGCCAAGAACATCTTCACTTTCAAGAACTCCTACTACCTTCAACAACAAGGCGTAGCCATGGGAACACGATGTGCACCCTCCTACGTGAAAATTTATCTTGGTGACTGGGAAAAGAACCTATTTAAGGAGGCCAACCTCTCTATGTACAAGAGCAATATATTAACATGGAAAAAATACATAGACGATGTCCTGATTGTATGGAATGGACTGATTAGCACCCTACAAGAATTTTTTTCTAAACTGCAAGTGAATAAATACAATCCCAAATTCACTATAAACTACGATTACTACCAAGTTCCCTTTCTAGACACCTATATTAGAGCAACAAACGAAGGAGAAATTACTACAACACTGTTTAGAAAAAAGACGTCGGGCAACACAATCTTGCACGCTAGTAGTGTACACCCTGTTCCGCTCAAACGCAGCATACCATTTAGCCAATATTTAAGGCTGAGGCGAAACTGTCCAGAATAGAAGATTGCAAAACTGAAGCAAAAGCCCCATAGGGATGACTACTCGCTAGAGGTTATACCAAAAACCTTCTAAAACAATCCAATCAAAAAGCCCTAAGGTTGGATAGGTTAACCTTAATCAACAAATCTAAAACAACTAACAAGAACAAACCATTAAGGATTATAACCACCTTCAACAAACAAAACAGGAAAGTATCGGAAATCTTGTCTAAACATTGGAAAATCCTAACGGCTGACCCTAAACTCACGAAGATTTTACCACCTAAACCAAAACTCACCTATAGAAAGTCATCTTCTCTGAAAGACAACCTGGTGTCAAGTAGATTTTCAGGCGACCACGCTAACCCACACCTACCAGCATCAGATACCTCTGTATGCAGTAAATGCAGGAAATGTGACCAAATTAATGAGGACCAAACCATCATATTACCCAACAAAATGACGCACAGAATTAAACACCATGTTGACTGTCCCACCACTGGAAACATATATCTTATTTCAAGCAAATGTGGCACTTTCTACAAGGAAAAATTAAAAGAGCGATCTATGAACATATTTACAACATCAGTGCTGACAAAATGATCCTGCCAATTATTTACCACATGCTTCCCTTTTGACCCCTGCTTCATAGAGTCCCTCCCAATTTAAAAGGAGGTGACAGAGCCCAGGGAACCCCTCTTTCATATGCAGGGGCATAACCATCGAGAACGGATTAAGCGCATGGTGCACGATTATGTTGGCTCTTTTCTGGCTGGTGGTAGTGTTGACAACAGCAGTTATGAGGGGGATGCCTGTCCTGACAGTAGTGACGCCATTCATTTTTGGGTCAACAGGCTTGAAATCTGCCCGCAGTTGGCACAGTATGCCATCAAATGTAAATGGGTGGAGAGAAAGAAAGAGGTTTGAGGCTCAGAGGTTTTTCATGCAAAAAGTGAAGTGTATTGATTGATTATTTGGTACATAAGCCATCTACTACACGTAAACACATACTATTAGTTCTTCTGTCCTATTACCATTTCACAAAACAGAATATTTGTACATACTATACATAATGAGTTTCATCAAAGGGTTATTGACTTAACCGTGTAACCGTTCAAATGACCGTGCTGTGGCTCCCAATAATCCGACGCGTTTCGCCACGTAGGGCTTCCTCGGGGATAGATATTAATGTGTGCTTAACGGTCTATGTATAGAGATGTAACATGTCAGTAATATATATAAATTGAAATGAAAACTAAATCATAATGTAAACATTTTGAAATACCAAAGTTCATCATCATAATAAATATACATAGTGTTAATGCGTGCTTAACGGTCTATGTATAGAGAGGTAACATGTCAGTACAAATACAAATTGAAATGAAAACTAAATTATAATGTAAACATTTTGAAATAACAAATAAAGTTCATCATCATATTAAATGTAAATATACATAGTGTCCAAGACCATAACAAAAATGAAAATTGCTTAACAGTAATTGTAATGCAAATAGTCTGTAAGTACAGCTAGTGTTAGTATATCTCTGGGTAAGTCAATAATTCAAACAATCCTTTAAGAAGTTAGTAATTCAAACAATATTATCAGATTCTAAGGCTCTACAAAAGAACATCTTTGAATAATAATAAGGTGCCTTCCTATAAATAAACTGTTAGATATCTTTTGATAAAGTGTATTTAAAAATAAAGACTTGTATAGTTTGGGGTTGGTGAAAGTTTACGTTTACACTGTAGGTTTTTGATGGGTCACTTGCAGGGATCAGCAGCGTTTGAAGATGCAAAATACAGCAGCCTGCAGGGCTGTTCTGGTAAATTTCATATATTTGCATTACACATCTTCTGGGTGTCATTGACAGTGCACTACACCCAGCTCTAGATGCCAGTTACCAATGACGTCCACATTCCGTCTCGAGGCCCACCGCCTCCTCCTCCTGCTGCTGTTGCTGCTGCCGCCTGTTCAGTACTCCATTCACAAAAATTGTATTACACACTTCTGGGTGACATTGACCATGGACAACACCCAGCTCTAGATGTCAGTTACCAATGCCGTCCACGCTCTGTCTCAGGGCCCACCGCCTCCTCCTCCTGCTGTTGTTGCTGCCGTCTGCCCAGTACGCCATTCACAAAAATTGAATTACACACTTCTGGGTGTCATTGACGATGCACTACACCCAGCTATAGATACCAGTTACCAATGCTGTCCACGCTCCGTTTTAGGGCCCACCGCCTCCTCCTCCTGCTGTTGTTGCTGCCGTCTGTCCAGTACGCCATTCACAAAAATTGAATTACACACTTCTGGGTGTCATTGACGATGCACTACACCCTGTTCTAGATGCCAGTTACCAATGCTGTCCATGCTCCGTTTTAGGGCCCACCACTTCCTCCTCCTGCTGTTGCTGCTGCCGCCTGTCAGTACTCCATTCACTATAACTGTATTACACACTTCTGAGTGTCATTGATGATGCACTTCACCCAGCTTGAGATGCCAGTTACAAATGCGGTCCACGCTCCGTCTCAGGGCCCACCGCCTTCCCCTGATGCTGTTGCTGCTGCCGCCTGTCAGTACTCTATTCACTAAAACTGTACACTTCTGGGTGGCATTGATGATGCACTTCACCCAGCTCTAGATGCCAGTTACTAATGCGGTCTACGCTCCGTCTCAGGGCCCACCGCCTCTTCCTCCTACTGCTGCCGCCTGTCAGTACTCCATTCACAAAATTTGGATTACACACTTCTTGGTGTCATTGACGATGCACTACACCCAGCTCTAGATGCCAGTTACCAATGCAGTTTCCCTGGCGATAGCTGACCAGAGGCCACACACTGATCCTGCTCTCGCTAACCCACTCTCTGTCTCTTGTTATCCATCCTTTTACCTAATTTCACCACAACTTTATGGGTGTCATTCCTAACATATGTGTTCCAGGTCATGATGCCAGCTAGCAATTATTATTAATAAACAGGATTTATATAGGGTAAACAAATTATGCAGCTATTTAAATTCAATAGGGGTGCGTACAATAAATAGCAGTGCGTTTTCCTGATGTTTTGGCGGCAGAGACTGTTGCTTGTGGGTTGAGTTCCCCCTTTCTCAATGTCCTAATGTTTATACTGCCTTCTGGATGCTGTCCATCATTCAAAAATCCTATTTGCCTGCTGTCACTTTGCCTGCCATTTTCTGGAAAACCACAATTTTATGGGTGGCATTCCTAACACATGTCATCCAGGTCATGATGCCAGCTAGTAATTATTATTATTATTAATAATAATAATAAACAGGATTTATATAGCGTTAAGATATCCTATATCCTAAATCCTTTTTGCCTGCTTTCATTTTGCCTGCATATTTTTTTCTTGATGCTACTGGTCTCTTACACTTACCTAGCAAATTTGGTGGTTCTAACATGTATAGGTGCTTTACTAATAATGTTTAAAGTCGGCCTATTGACTTTAATGAAATTTGCAAAATTCATTCGCTGAAATTTCGCGAACCCCTTGGAAGTTTGAGGAAATTTTTTCGAGACTGTCAAGAGGCCTTCTTGCTCATCCCTACTCAAGACAATATTGTATTTTATTGTACAATTTATTGTTTTTGAATATACTATACTTTGTATAGCACAGGCGGACTTTGTTTAGTCAGGAGTCCACTTTTTTACCATTTATTAAAACACCTAGTCTTGAAGGTTGCCTTCAAAAAGCCACTCTTTATTTCTTTTCTTCATCTGAAAAATCCCGCAGGGCTGTCGATCAATCCAGAGGTGTCTCCCATCGGGTCCTGCGTCTCCCCGGCATCCCTCTCTGAGCAAGCACACAGAGCGCCGCCATCATCCCCTCTTTTTTCCTGGTTCTTCCTCCCACGTCACCTCACCCAGGCGCGAGATCAGGTGACATAGGTTGGAAAAAAACGTCTTTTCTCTCTGAAAAGGCTCCTTAGGCTGCATATTTGAGAATTAGGGACTGTGCTGCACCCTTTTTAAAAAAAATAAAAAAAAACAAACAGAAATTTTTGTTTGTCCACCCTTTTATGTTAAGTGAAATTTCTGAGTTTAGGTATGCTTTATCAAGAAAGCAAGTCAGCGCGCTAATAGGAAAAACCTCGGATTACGACACAACAGCGGTGAATATCACATAACAGATCAAACTTAAAATCAAATACAAAGAATTGAGAAAATAATAATAAAACTGAAATATATCGTTACATAGTTATATAGTAGGTTAGGTTGAAAAAAGACATAAGTCCATCAAGTTCAACCACTGAGAAAATAAACATATCCCAGATACAAAACCCTATAAGACATAGTTTGTACAGAGGAAGGCAAAAAAACCCTGGTACAATTTGCTTCAACAGGAAAAAATTTCCTTCCTGATTCCATGAGGCAATCGGATGTTCCCTGGATCAACAGTCACTGGTATTTTTACTTTAAAGCCTTAATAGCCAGCTAATCTCTCCTCATTGCTGAGCTCCTCCATTCCTTTTATTAATTTAGTTGCCCTTCTCTGCACTCTCTCCAATTCAACAATGTCCTTTTTGTGAACTGGTGCCAAAAACTGAACTGCATATTCCAGATGTGGTCTGACCAATGCTTTGTACAGGGGCAGGATTATGTCTCCATCTCTGCAGTCTATTCCTCTTTTAATACAAGAAAGTACTTTGCTAGCTTTAGATATTGCAGCTTGGCATTGCATGCTGTTATTAAGTCTATGATCTACTAGAACTCCCAAATCCTTTTCCATTTCTGACTCCCCCAAATGTATTCCCCCTAGACAGTATGAAGCATGCATGTTGTTAGCCCCCAAGTGCATAACTTTACATTTATCTATATTAAATGTCATTTGCCACTTGGCTGCCCAATCAAACAGTACATCCAAGTCTGCTTGTAGAATATAGACATCCTGTATGGACATAATTACATTACATAGTTTGGTGTCATCTGCAAACACAGAAATGGTACTTTTAATCCCAAACTCTATATCATTTAAAAAGATGTTAAACAGTGTTGGGACCTTTACTGTTTAACATCTTTATAAATGATATTGAGTTTGGCAGTTAAAGTACCATTTCCTTGTTTACAGATGACACAAAACTATGTACAGCTTTTGTAGTGATATTCGGGGCCGGGCACCTTGCCGTATGAACTTTGAAAAAAGTTTGTTAAGGTGTATCATATCCCCCCCTACGTAAAAGTAATGGTATGGTCTGTAAGAGGTAAAGGAGCTTGGGGAACAACATCATTTTAATTCAATGTATTTGTCCAAACAACGATATCGGCAAATTGTGCCACATCTCCAGGTCTCCCTGGATCTTGGTAATCAGGGGCGGATAATTATACCCATAAGTAGAAGAAGGTTATTTTCCTATCCGGATACCCAAGTACAAAATATAGCCCATGGCAAGTAGAAAAGGGGAACTACTGTCCCACTCAGACTGTAATTGGTTAGGGGAAGAATCTCACTCTTATCTTCGTTTATTTTAAGACCCAAACATTGTTTGAACTGAATAAAGGTGCTCTGGATGAATTGGAGATCCTTGGATGGGTCTGAGGAGAAAAGGAGGATATCCTCAGTGAAAAATGCTGTTTTGACCTCGCAGTTTTGGATTTTTAGCCCATGTAACCCTGGGGAATTTTCAAAAAAAGGAACCAAAGGTTCAATTGCAATATTAAATATTACCAGGGAGGGAGGGCAACCCTTGCTGGTGCTGCTCTCAAACCATATATTCGTTGATAAGAACCCTGGCGTATGGACTTTGACACATGGTGGGAGGTACATAATTGAAAGCAATGATAAATACTTCCCCGAAGGCCTATCCTCTCAAGAACTGAAAAAAGCCAAAGGCATCCACAATGTCCATTGCCTTTTCGAGGTCGATACTAACAATGGCTAGGTCAGGCATGGTCAAACTACAGCCCGCAGGCCATATACTGCCCAGATAGCTTGTTTCTCTGGCCCTTTTGGTGGTCCACGGCTCTGGCCGGTGCCACCCCGAGCAGGGTCAGGAGAAGGGCCCCACTGATGGGGGGGTGCACCTGCCAGAGCCGTGGAACAGGTCCCGTTTGTATCCTGGCTTGTGGAAGTTGGCCGGCTGTGTCCCGGTCAAGGGAGTGGGCGGGGTTATGTCTTGGCACCCACTTGCCCCACGTGTTCAGTCCATAGTCCACAGTGGAGAGGAAAAAGCTGTTCTTTTTGTGGAGAATTGAGGAATTGAAGGATTGAAAGTAAG
>NC_092867.1:53787335-53788831 GCF_032062135.1 Pyxicephalus adspersus
CTAAAAATCAAAATCCTACACAACACAGGTTTGCTCAGGACCGGACACTTTTACACACTATGGCTCCAGTCTTCTATCATCATATTTATGTTCCAGTACTCTGAACGTGCAGGAAGCCTATTAATTTGAATGCATTACCTAAAGCATCTAAAAAGGGTGCATTCAGCATTTTCGGCACTTGTAAAGTTCTTAGAAGATTCATATGTATGTATGTATATGTATGGCACCCAAATGCACAAATTTGTTCTGAATAGCAACCAATGCACTTGTGATATCACGTAGCACAATGCAAGCTAATGCACTGCTGCTCACTTCAATAGTCATTCACTTCAATGCAATACATTCATAAGCTTGCATTGTGCTGTACGGTACCGCAAGTACATTGGGTGCTATTTGGAACAAATCAGAACCAAGCATAAAAAGAAGAATAGAGTATCACTTCTCATTATTTTGGAAAGTTGAATATTTCTTTGAGTTTTCAAAGCAGAAGTAGGAGCGATTAACATGTGAATCATGTCATAATTCTAACTTAATGCAGCTAGATCTGTGAAATAATGTTTGTGTTACTAAAAATGATGTGCAATTTCTGAATGATTAATGAAAGTAAACGATATCGGAAAATGACAGGAAAAAACTATTTTCTAAATAGGAGGATGAGAATTGCTAATGAAGCTGCAGCCAAAGTTAATTATTAGTTTTTTACACAGAAAACAGTGTATGTGAGTAGAGCTCCCTCATCAATACAGATGCAACACTTTAGGATTATACTTGTGTATGGAGCTGGCAGCAGGAGATCAGGCTTATTCACTAAAACAGTGAAATGAAGGCCAACTCGAGATTTCTTTATATTTTCTTTGAGTCCAATACAAAGAAATCTTTATATAATATATATATTTAGTTATAATATATATATTATACATGCTACTGCACATTTATATTACAGGTTTTAGTATTTTTATGCACTCTTGTTTTAATTTTTTTTTAAAGTTTATTATTTAATGCATTAAATATTAGTCTAATTTCGGTGAGTTGTGCCTAAAAATTATATTATATTCATGTATATATATATTCATATATTTATATTTTGCTACCTGTTAAGGGCCAGAGGCTAGTCTATTGGCTAGGGTTTTAGATAAGACCTTGGAGTCCAAATTGATTAGTGAGATGGGATGATACTATTTGGGATTCCAGGGTCCCTACCCTTTTTGGGAAGCACTTTAATGTACAATTCTGTCCCAGAGGGGAAATAAGTGCCCTGTTCCCACATAGAAGAACACAAACTATGCAAATCACTTGGGATATCATCTACCATTATGTTATAGAATTAGGCCGTGAAGGCATCCGGCCCTGTTGACTTGCCATTAGCCAGTCCTTTAATAGTGGCCTGTATCACCTGGTCTGTGATTGGAAAGTTCAAAAAATTTAGATCATCTAATGTAAGTGTGTGCAAGTGGATAAAGCTAAAATCAGACGGATCAGAAATTGTTTTTCCTGAT
>NC_092867.1:53789151-53789662 GCF_032062135.1 Pyxicephalus adspersus
AATATTCTCCATTTACTTGCTTTTTCCATTTGGCAACATATGACATAATACAACCTTCCCAGTCTCCCAAAATAGTTGCGGATCATTTCTATGCTTCCCGTTCATGGCTCAAGTTTCTTAAGATGGCATGATATCACCATGCGCTTGTTAGGGGATCTCAGCCCCTTAACATTCCATATTACTCGCAGAGCAAATAACATGTGAATTGGTAGGTACAGTATACACAGAATAATTTTGTATATATTTAAAAAAACCTGAATAGGAGTTGTAAAACTAGATCAAGGATATGAGCAAGAACCCCTCCTATTGTGTGTTAATGCAGCCACCTAATTTATAAACTCTTCGGGCTTCCTCCCCTCCTACCACTGTCTATTCATCTATTTGCAACCCCTATTTAATGTAGAGTGTAATATGTTGGCGATATATAAATCCGGTTTAATACCAACCATAAACCTGGGATAGTGCCAGCTGGTGAAAGTTTACCTTAAGGAAAACGCCATGTTCTCGGACA
>NC_092867.1:53796142-53804258 GCF_032062135.1 Pyxicephalus adspersus
CATCTCATATAGCATATCTTTATGGGAGAAGCCACTACTAACACCATTCAAGTAGATACGAGGGAGCCTGTATAGTGATTCTCAAACATGATCTTTAGCTGATGCAGAATGCTCTTTGAGGGATCTGCATAAAACATGAATTGGATCTTATAGCAAAGGTAAATGGCTCTTGAACTGTTAAAAAACAGGAGTTAAGTTCTGTAGCAGGGTTCCAAAGACCTTAAAAAATAAAGATAAAGTGATATGTTTCTTTATCACAATGACAAGTTGGCATTCACCTTAAAACAATATTTTAAGAAATTGTAGTGTTACAAAGCTCCCATCATTATTTTCCACCCCTACACCATTCTTTAGCCATCATACAGTGTCAACAATTGTTTCCTTATTCTTCTTTTTTACTTCACCCTCCTGAACAGTTCATGTAAACTGGTTTTGTCCCCTAGCAGGAAACACAAACATACAGAGAATAAAGGTCTCCCATGAGACCTCCCCATCAGTTCTTGTGCTTACTGCCTCAAGGTAAGGTTCATCTCCTAACTTGGTATTTTCTTCCTTCGCTGCCAAGGTTATTTCTTGATTAGATGAAATCTCTAAAGTGAAAGAACCGTCCATATATTTCCTACAGGATCTTGTTATAGAGGATCCAGAGCTGTCTTGCTTCAAGCCCAGACAATTTAAACAATTGATTTGGGAAGAGTAGTATTTGTGTGTAATTGGTATTTAAAAAGTTTTCATCTGCAGATTACAAAACTGTTGCAGGTAATGCTTTATCTCACCTGATTTTTTTATGCAATAGGCAGAATTTTAGTGTGAAAAGCAAGCCATCCTCTAAAAAAGGTAAGAAAGGCAAACAATGGCAAATGTTTTGAGCATGCTTATTACCACTCTGCCTGCAGACCTTCTGTTTTCCAGCTTGTTGCATCCCTTTAGTCATACTTATTCTATCAATCTCTGCATCCCCTGCAGCAGCAGAGAGAGAGTATGCCTACAGCTAAAGAACAGGGTCATGACCAAGAACTAATCTGCTCAACTATTGCATGATTGTCCTATTTAAGCTTCTCTAACAGAAGGCTCTGGTTGTTAGCTCCTTATGTGTTATTTGCTAGTTTACTCAATGTAACTCAGTCTTATTACCTTTCTAGATGCTTGACCTGGCTACCCAATGGCTAATCCCTGGCTGTTCTTACACCTAAGCCATCTGCTCTACTTACCCCTGATATGGAAAGCCTGGGGGCTGAGACCTGGTGTTCTTCCCACAGCAAAGTAGTCTAATGGTCACCAGGGTGCTGGCCCATCATCCCCTGCGGGGTGCTCTGATGATGACAAGTAGACTCCATGCTTCATATAAATCCTTCAGTCGTATGATGAGAAAACACAGTTAGGAAAACAACTAGAAAACAAAAAATGTTTCTGTCATAGCTGTGAATGTGAAAGTCAATGTTTGTAAATGTGAACATTTGACAGAAGAGATTGAGAAGCTTGTGGAGTACAAAAATTATAATTAATATAATAATAAAGTGAGTGTGAAATGAGATATAAACTGGGCAAACAATATATTGCCTCTTTAGAACAAAAAGAAGCTGGATATGAAATTATTATAATATTGTTTAGTAAAAATGTGCAAGAATGAAGTTCAACTGGCCCAGAAAGACCACAATATTTTTTCTTTGAGAATATTTTACATGTATTATGCCTTCAATCATTGTTACAGCTGTGTGTTCGGCTGCAGGCCCTGACGTGTCACCAAACAAAGAGTTTCTGCCCAACCCTTCCTGACATTGGAGTAAAGAAGGAGAGAGTAAAAACAATAAGGCATATTAATAATACCCAATAAACCCTCTCTATACAAGACTTTGCCCATAATACTCTCTAACAGACTGGAAGCTGTAGTGACAGTACAATTTAGACGCTCCTGTGTTCTTGAATGGAGAAACTCTATCCAAGAACACATACAACTAGTAAAGGGCTGCAAGAGCAATCAGGGGAGTGGAGCTGTCAGCTCTGCTACCCTGAATGCTCTTGCAGTTCTTCACAGTCCCGAAAAATAACCCAAATTTTCCCACCAATGACTTTAATGGTGTTCGAATTCAGCATTCAATCACCCAATCAATAATCCCCTATTCGATCGAATAGCTGTCGAATTGAATAGTGAGATATTCGACCAACATTAACTGTATTCATTCCAGTACCCAAACAAACACAAGGAAGAATTAAAGGTAAGTGATTGGTTTGTGACTTGACTTATAAATAATAATACTTTTTGCCAAAATTCCTTGATGTGTGGACAAGACAATAAATAATGTACAAGTGAAGCATGTACTGCATTACACTTTAAACATAGGGATCTGGATATTTTCATATTAGTAGGATCAGACATTCGAAAAAGTTTAAGTTTAAATTGTCTCTCTCTCCATACTTCATTTATCATATGTCTCCTGACGTTAGGTAACCCTGTAATATTTGGTCAACCCAATCAGGCTGTGTCCGTTCAGGGGTGACACACAGCTGTCATAAGCCATGGAAGGTGCCCATATCCTTTGTCAGCTGTTAAAAGACAAACATCTTAAGTGTTAGTTCTTGGTATAGTAAGTGTTATGTGAATGCAGTGTAATATTAGAATTTTTTACAGAGGTTGCTAAGGGTTGTGCTCTTCAGTCACTTCATTGCTTTTTGGTTGTTATGAGCCATTGTTACTATTGACTACCACACTGAAGTACTGTGAGCTGTGAACATAATAATTATACTAGGGCTTCCGGGAATATCTGAAAGTTAGTTCTTCCCCCATGCTCCCAATATTGTACAATATTTATAAACTATTTGCTAAATTAGATGTTAGCACAAAATATGACATATATACAATATAGGTAATAGCTTGGCATTCTGACAATGCAAAGGGACATAATACATAATAACATAATAGGTGTGTTTACGATTTTAATACTGTTAGTTGTATTACAGTAATGACAATATACATTACCTATTAACCAGCCCTCAGGCATTTCTCCCGAGATGAATTTCTGGTAGAGGGCTGTCTGATGCAGGATATAGTCATCATGGCATGATCCTGGGAAAGGAAATGAGTGCACTCATAATTCTCCTGTTGACGTCACAGACTTTTTAGCCATTCTGCATGCAAACAAAAAAATTTCAAAACAAAGAAAGAAAATGCCACACACCAGAAGGCTGCTACAAGAAAAACAGAACTAAAAGTAAGAATACACCATTTACTTTATTCCTCCAAAAAATATTTTTGGTGTGTTGTCCCATAACTGTTTTATTTTTTTCCCTCTAGTAACGTGGGGCCAAGGAGAATGGGCACCATCGCCACCTGCTGCTGCCTGCCCCACCACCACCACCCTAGGGTCTTCAGTCCATAGACCAACAGGCAGCTCCCTCAGGCCAGCTAGGTTGCCTTGTGAAGCAGGCCAAGTAACATCTAGGCCCCTGGGCCCTCAACCTGGCACCATAGCCAGTTTGAGCCAGCCCAGGAATTCCGCTTCTAAGGCAACCAGCTTCACTCCTGAGCAAAATGCAGCCCTCATGGAGTCCTACGAACAGCATTTTCCACGACTGTGGGGGCCTGCACTCCCAGACCTCCCATGCTGAAAGGCCATTGCCAGGAGTGTAAATGCAGTGGGCAGTACACAACAGACCATTACCCAGTGTCAAAAACGTGTGAGTGACATCTTCAAACACGTCAAAAGGGTCCTGGGCACGGAGGCTGGAAGGAGTGGGACCTATTCTGAACATCTTGTGCAGCGTCCCAGGGAGTACGAAAGATTGGCGTTGCCATTCATTGGGCCAGAAACGGTGGTAGGTGTGGACTACCGGAATGACTCCAATGCTTGGCAACCATGTTCAATTCTTTTACATTACCTAATTACCAGTGTTAATTTATTTTGGTGATTTTTTTGGGGATTGCCACAGTTTAGTCATTAGCATTGAGAACAAAATTGGATTGTGTTTTTACTTATTTATGTTTGGGGTGAAATATGAGATAATTTTTACCTTCTTTTGACTTGCATCAACAATGTGTGTATTTCATTTTTTTACAATAGTACGCCCTGAGAGGCAGCAGCCCCCGAGCTGCCTTCGGTGCTCGGGGGGATGTGGATGACGAGGATGTCACTTGGCATCGAGATGACACTGGGCTACCTACTGGTAAGGTGAACCTTCATGGTATATCTTGTTTGACATTGTGCAACTGCCTCTAATGATGCTTTTCACCAAACTCATTTGTGTAATATGAGTGTTACATTTCACGCATTTTTTTGGAGTGTTATGTTTTTTGGTTATTTTTGTGGTGAACCGATCAATCCAAATGAATCTGGGTTAGCGTCAAGCTCACTCTATTTTATTTGTTTTTGGGCTTTATTTACCAGATCACCATCTACAGGAGGAGGTCGTTGATCCACTGCAGAGAAGCCTGGAGGAGAATACAGGTAATTTGGTTTGTGTGTGTGTTCAGCCTTCCAAAAGCTAAAAAATAACCTTCGATCTTTCTATAATATATCTATATATATAAAGATTTGTTAAATTTTTGTCGGAGATGTTTCTAGTGCAGCCTTCCTTTGGGAATGTGTGAGCCTATTGAGTTAAATATTTAAAGTAGACTCTAATTTCTGTCTGAATGTAAAACATAATTTTGCCTGTGTGAAATATTGGGGACTTTTGATATGTGAAGACATGTTTGCTGGTTTCTGGTTCTGAAGAGTTTTCATGGGTGGCATCCACTGTGGAGGTAGGCAAGAACTGGTCCATTAGTGTTTGTTTTGGAATGTGTTGGGGGAATGAACCTTTCCCAATGTGTTCCATTTGTGTTTTTTTTTGTTTAGGGTCCCTCAGGTAGACATTTACCACAAGAAGAGGAGACACCTGAGGTTTCCATAAGCAACCCATGTTTAATGTTTAGGATTCAGAATAAATGTGTCTAACATTTTTTCTAACATTTGTTGATGTTCCAATGTCAGGATGCTGTCTGCATAATGTCATGGTGACCCACAAAGTTATGTGATATTGTAGTAATTTTTTATTTTCCCTTTATAGCAACCAGTGGATGCAGGTGGATTGGGTCAACCCAGTGTGGGCAGCCAGCTTCACAGCCTCACTCAGAGGCTGGTTGGCCATTTTGATAGAGTAATTGAGTCAACGATGTCTGCCCCAAGTTCAAATAATTTGGAACAGGTCCTTACACTTCTACATGAAAACCTCAATCAAAATCGCCAGGACAGAGAATTTAACCAACAACATCTGGCGGCCATGCATCGTCTGATAGAACCGGTCCAACAACAATCGGCCACTTTGGGTGCCTACATGTTCAGAGTTGACCATCTCTGTAACATGTTAAATGAATACCTGGGCCAACACTCTCAGCTAAATCAGGCGAATATTCACAGGCTGGGTTGGCAAATCCCAATAGGTCCTGCTGGCCCCCCATCCCCTGCAGAGCAGCCAGCTCCATCCTTCTCCCTGACTCCACCCTGTTCCCCGGCTATTGCCTGGCCACCTCCACCTCCTAGCTGGGCTGTTGAATTGGCCCGTGGCCATGCCCGGTCTGGGCGAACTATGTAGATGGATGCCGGGTGCCAGGTGTGAACATTCTTCACATTCTTCCGGTCATTCTTCACTCAATTTTTTCTGGACTCAATGAGATCTACAGTGTGGGTTTGAGTTGGGATCCTGTGTGAAGACACTTGTTTGTATAAAATAGCTTAATCTCCATTTTGTGTTTGCCCAATATCCACAGGTTAGTGAACCTCGCACTTTGACACTTTACCTATCTAAGTTTCTTTTTATGTGGCCCAAGTATGCTCCAAATGCAGTTTTGTTATCTATTCCCAGAAGAATGTTCCAGTTTGTAAATTTGTCAAAGTAATTCTAATCAAGTATGAAGTCTCGGCTCAATACTCTACAAGAATTGCTGTAATGACCTTTAAAAAAGCTAAACATTATTTCCAAATACACGATTGCATCTTTGTTCACTAAATGAACACAAATCTAGTTATGTCTAGGGACCAAATATGGCACACCGCACTTCTCTGACACTTGTCTGTAACAGATAAATGTGCTTGCTAATAGGTCAAGTACTTTTCTGTTGGTTAAAATGACATACCAAGGTGTTCAGCTGTGTTTACTATGCCAAACCTATTCTTGAATGATGTTACAATTACATATATTTTGAAGAGGACATATCTAACATACCTAACTCTGTTACTTTTAAGGTCACAGGATGTTTTGAAAAAAAAAGTGATCAAAGCAGGAATGGAGCAAACTCGGCCATTCTGCAAAACAGGTTTGTGTAGGATAAGAACGCGTTCGATATTTTTTTGTTCAAACAACCATTGTGTAAAAACTAAGGTTTATTTTTTTGTGTTTTTTTAGGGATGGAATTGGATTGGCCAGGCTGGAAACAGATTTTAAATGTGCACTTTAAAGAAAATAAAATACCATTCACAAAATCTGGCTTTTAGTTTTTTTACAATTTTTTTTTTTTTTATTCTCCCCCATAACTGGAAATGTGCAAAACCCAACAAATATAACAATATAACACAATACTTTTGTAAAATGTAACATATGTACAACATTTTTTAGTTTTAAAAGCGGTACCGCCTGGTCATCCTGAGCTGGCGCTCCATGGCAGACATCCTCCTGTGCAGCCAGTACAGGCTATCCCGTCTACTTCCTGGTGGATGAGGAAAAAACAAATAATATATTAACCAGTAGAGTTTGGTCAAAACATTCTTTAAAAACTACTGTCCTTGTAAAAACCAAACAAATTAAAATATAAACTTATCAAGAGGATGTCTATCTGTCGCCGGGGTTGGGATGGCGGTGGTGGTGAGGGTAGTGGGGGTTCGGAACCTCCTCGGGAGGGCTGGCTGCCTCCCTCGATGTGGAACTGCACAGTGCTAAAGAATTCAAGTTATGTCATCTCATCTGACAGTTTTGCTGTTTACACCGTGCCAAACAAGAAAGAAAGGTTATTCCTGGGGCTTATGGAACTATGGAATGGAACTAAAGTGATGCAGTTTGTTGGCAATGAAGGTTGTGTGTTTTCACAAGGGACAAACGTGGCTAGGTGACATTTAACCTTTGTCTTCTGTTGAAAGTTGACTAGACATAAAGCTAGTCATACACTCCTAATGATACTTGATGGAGCTAGGCCTAACAAAGTATCTCCTACTTTATATGTATGGTTTTAAAGGAATGTTCACAATATCTAAAATGGAGAAATACTTACATTCAGATGAGGAACTTGTGTCCTGTGGAGGAGGCCCTGGCAAGGGCGCTGCAGCAGCTGTAGATAAAAAATGAACAGCATAAGTAAAAGTTGGTGGGCAGGACTAAAGTAGATTTGCAAGGTTAGTTTAGGTGAATAGATTAATGCAGAACTTCTAAATGATACTTTCTGCCTACATCCAAAAATTTAGAGCAAACATTTGTCAGTACAACTATGGCCAACTAAACAACTCATGTCTATTTTTATTCATGCTAGCCAACAACCTAGAAAGAACGTTCATTTGATGCATGATTAATGACTGGAAGCTACATGAAATCCTGCTAGATCTGTCTTTGTATTTGTAACAAAAATGGTAAAAGTAGTGTGGAAATGTGTTGAATTGCAACATAGTTGATTCTAAGGTTATCTTACAGGCATTCTCCTCGGCCGCCTCCTCTCCTTCATTGGAGGACTCTGGCTGCTGATGTTGGGCAGCGGGCTCCTCCTCCAGAGATGGCTCCTCCTCCCCAGCTGGCTCCTCTTCCATGACTGGCTCCTCCTCTGGTGATGGCTCCTCCTCCCTTAACATCCTGGGGGAACAGCCAGTCGCCTGTGTGGCCACTGGAAAATTAGCAGCCGCCGGCGAGATGTAAAGTTGGCTGTAATAACAAAAACAAATATCCCAAATTATTAAGGGTAGTAAAATATAGGAAGTGAAAAACAAACAGTTCTAGGCTAAACAATACTACTTTACACAAACAACAAACATTCTAAAACACCAGTCCTTAACCTCCTGAGCGTTACACTGAGGTCTAGATTTCTGTACCAAAAGTGATCCATCGTTTTTCATGAAATTTTTTTTTTAAATTGTAGACCTGTAACTTACAGAAATATGTC
>NC_092867.1:53805463-53808009 GCF_032062135.1 Pyxicephalus adspersus
AAAACGACGCTGGATGAGCACAGGGGGACCAGGTAAGTAAGGATGGGAAAAATCTCGGGGTTAACCATCCTTGCAATTTTTTTGTGCCTGAACGAAGGTCGGGCTTAACGGCAAGGTGGTTAACAAGAGGAAAAGACAAAATGCAAAACTTACCAGACAGGATTCGGTCCCCCACTTTGCATACTAAATCGTCCCTCCTCCGCTTTAGGTCGCTCCAAGTGTGTTGGATTTGTGCCACAGTTGGCCACGTACCTGCAGGGGTCCAGAGCCTGTCTGCAAGCCTCTTCACAATCCGACGCTTGTCAAAAATCGACTGCTGCTGGTCATACCGCCCCATAATCATCGTCTAAAGGAAAAGAGAAACAAAATGTGAGTTATTATGACAACAACCAAACACCTCTTAAAAAACAAAAAAGAGATCACTGATTGATTGATATATTTTCCGTTGCAAATTGACATAGTTTGGTTGCAATTGTAAACTGTTTGGTAATAGTGTGTTGATATATATGGGTATACTATTACTATTACTAAGAAGCTTCCAGTTGCCACCCCACTAAGCTTAATCCTGTATTACCATTGTAAAACCAATAATTGTGCTCCTAGATGTAAACTCTGTTTATCCGGTTTTAGTGAAGCATTAGTAAGTGCCAGACATACATACAATCTAGGGGCAAAATGTAAGCACTGTCGCACTGGGTCAGATAATGCAGCACATGTGGATTTATTTTGTGGACACGTTAAAAAAAAAAAAAGATCTTTAAAAAAAGTTGAGAAATACAAAACACGGGAAATTCTATGTGAGACAAGCAGAATAATGTGCCTTTACTAAAATCAGGATTGTGGTGTGAGCTAGCCAGAGGACATTCTAGCAGAAAGATCATTTCCAGCCTTGCGTGATAGAGAGGAGGCAAATTAGTGCTCTTCAAATGATCTAATGCTGATTGAGCTTAATGGGGTAGAATCCTGAAGATTCTTACAAACCATACATACACACATCAAAATATGTGCATGTACATAGTTGTGAACAGCCAACTTTAGGTGTGTGTACCTCTACCTAGCTCTCATCTGCAGCTGTAATCCATTGAAAGAACAATAGAGGACGCTCCATTCTCAGCTGTCATCCATGCAGAGGATTCCAGCTGCCGATAAGAGCTGGGGACACAGGCTGTCATTCCCTCATTCTATAGCTGTGCTGTGGCTTCTATATAAAAAACTACTTGGTAAAATATATCCACTCTGTGGGCACGTGTGACGACATCATGGGCACAGTGTGATATCTGTGTGTGGGAATTCTGCATGTCATATCTTGCAGCCATAAAACTCACAAGCACAGCACAGTGGACTGGGGTGGGGCATAAATGGGCCTTTTCGCTTTTTGCCTCCTAGATGCATTTGCTTTTTAACCCCCCTAGCGGTAATCCCGAGTGTGACTCGGGGTGGGAAAAGAGAGCAAAAAGCGGTAACCCCGAGTCACACTTGGGGTCCCCCTTACATTATGCTGTGATGTTACCTGCTGTGATGGCGGGGCGCTTCTCCGTTGGGGGGCGTGGCCGGGCGGGAAATTTAAAAGCAGATTACGGAGTAATCTGCTTTTAAATACCGCCCGAATCCCCAGCACCCCGCTGCACGCATCTGCATCAAATTACTATGTAGACTGCTTTTAAATTTCTTTTACAGTGAAATACACGGAATAACACATAATAAAAGTACAAATACAGATATTAGTGCACCAAGCATCGTTGCCCAGTGCCCTGATTTACATTTTGCCCACTATTAGCCCTGACCTTGATCTGACCTTTTGATCACTTATAAATCACTTCCTGAATGTATCATTTCATCACTTTGTCTTTGACCTTGATTGTTCCTGACTGTTTGCTGGAGACCGCATGGAGGAATTTGAAAGCAGCGATAGCGATTTGGAGTCCCTTGTGGAATCGAGTGATAGCGATTCACCAGGAAATTTGTCATCGGACAGCGAAAGTGAACTGAGCGAGGATTCTGAACCTGTGCACACATGGTGTCCTATTGACCTTGATGCGGACCAGGCAGCACCGCCAAGATTTCTATTTACCGGCGCACCTGGGATGAAAATTGAGGCTGAATGCAACGACCCCCTGGCATGCCTGAAGTTGCTTTTGACCGATGAAGTTATCGAAAAAATTGTTGCTGAGACAAACAGGTAAGCCGCTCTTGTGTTTGCTAAGTTTTTGAAATTTTTTGCTCATTTTTTTTTTTATGCAAACGTTTATGCTGCTCTGTGTTTGCTAACATATTACTTGCCACCTTCACACTATAAAAGAACATATCCTAAAATACATTTTTTATTTTGTTTTATGCAGGTACGCTGGAGAACAACAAGGTGCTACACACCAGAGGTTAGCAAGAAACAGAAAGTGGGAACCTGTGACCAGAGATGACATTTGGCTGTTTTTGGGCTTGGTGATCCTGCAGGGAGTTGTGGGCAAACCCCTGCAGAAGTGGTACTGGTCCAAAAACAAAATGGTTGCCACTCCATTCTTTGGCACAGTCATGCCAGAATACCGCTT
>NC_092867.1:53808644-53833559 GCF_032062135.1 Pyxicephalus adspersus
ACTACAACAACACCATGGGAGGTGTCGACAGAGCTGACCAAGCCATGACATTCTACCCAGCGATGAGGAAACAGCAAAGGAAGTACTACAACAAGATTTTCAGGCATCTAGTTGAGCAGTGCCTATGGAATGCCTACTGTACAAAAAAATCAGAGGCCTGTGAATCATTCAGACTTCATTTTGCAAGTTTCCGAATCCATAGACAAGAACCGCCAAACATCATCAGTGGCTATGAATAGACCTGGACGTCGTGCTTCCACCGTTGTCAACCCAGAACGCCAGACCGGTCGTCACTTCGTTGAATACATCCCACCAACCCAGAAAAAGGCGGCACCTACAAGAATGTGCGTGGTTTGCTGCTCAAAGACTGATGACAGAGGAAGGAAGAAACGCAAGGAAACCAGGTTCTACTGTCCTGACTGTGATGTTGGACTTTGTGCAGCACCCTGCTTTAAAATCTAAAACACCCGGGATGTTTACTAAAAATGTAAATATTTTTTTTTTTCTAAAATCTGCATTTAATTTATCCTATTATTTATCAATAATATTGCACCCTTGTTTGGAAAATTTCAGTTAGACATTTTTGATAAAAATTTTTTTTGATAAATTACACTGTTGTGGTCTATTATTTTATTATTTTTTATAATAATGATTTATAATTATGTATTATATTATAATTTTTTGATTATAATATAATAAATAAATATAATTATTATACCCGGGAGTTAATCCTAAGAATTACAGGCCCACAAAATAAACAAAAATTTTTATGCAAAAAAAATAGGATCACTTTTTGCATCAAAACACTGACCGAATTAGAACGCTAGGGGGGTTAAACAGCAACAACCTCCAAGAAATATGGTTGAGTAGTAGCTAGTAGGATTCTCAAAATTTCAAGTTGTTACAAACTAGGGTTTAGGACATCTGAAAGATTAAAGACGATGAGTTCTTAGGCTGAGGAATATGAGAAGCAGCCTTAACACACATTTAAATATGCAAACATGCATGATGCATAAAAACACATTAAAATGTGCAAACATGCATGATGCATAAAACACATTGAAATGTACAAACATGGACAAACATGTATGCCTGTGAAACTAAAAAGAAGCCCTAAAAAGAAGGTCACTATCTGCAAACAACGGGCGCGGCATGATGATAACGCAGATATGAAACTTCCGGGTTTATTCCTGCCTACTGAAAAAACATGCCTACGCCATGCGTTTGCACATATGCCTACTGTATGCATATTAATACCCGCACGTAACCACTTTTTTCACAAACGTATGTGCATAATATTTCATATTATTATACTTTTTGTATTTATTTTTTGTTAGGTTTCTTTTTGGAATTATGGAATAACATGCTGGTTTGTACACTTTAAGTCAAACATATGTTCTTGCTTTTCCAGCCTTTCAGGGTATTTATGCAGTTTGTTTTGCATGTTAGACCTTGCCCAACTATATATTGACTTACCTCAGCTTGGTAGTGGAAGCACATAAAGGGGGTTTCCTTCTTTAACCAGAAGCAATATCATCCATGAATGTTGCTTGGAGCCAAGCCCATGACATCAGAAATCATAGGAAGAAATTGGCAATCTTTTTACCTTGAAGCATGTTAAGCAATATGGCCTAAAAAATCCTCATTGCCTGTTTCTGCCTATTTCTTCCTATAATTTCGCTTTTCTATGTATATGTACATACATGAGTGCACATGAAACAATATACACCTAAAAAAAAATTACCGGAATGGGGATCCTTCTCTGGAAATTGTTTCAACTAATAGAACAGTTCACACGCACATAGCGGTTACATCACACTGAGTTTTAATAAGACAATTGTGCTGTTTTTAGCCAGTCAAACAAATCATAGAAGGGAACTGCTTAAAAACAAGCATAATAAAAATTTTTTTTTAATTGGAGGTCCTGGGACATTGTAAAGGAGATCACAAAAAAAATATACAAAATTTGGACAAAAACTTTATTCAAAATAAACCTATTTGCTAAAAGGTCACATTAAAATATAGAGAACACATAGATACCACTAAATTGACATGACAAAATCAACCAAAAAAAAAAAACACGTTAACACACTTGCAAATAAAGCCTAATTATTTCAAAAGTGCCCCAAAAAATATTGCGTTCCAAAAATATTTACCAAACCAATATGCAATTTTGACCTATCAAGGATGGAAAACTGGATCAGAAAATATTCATGCAGGACAAACATTTAAAGGTGGTAATATAGACATATTATTGAAATAAAACAATATGGCCACAGACACAATAACATAGCATTACCATTGACTTCTTACCGTGTTTCCCCGATTTTAAGTCATCCCCATTAAATAAACCACCCCGACTTTCAACAATAAATGTGTACTGTAGTCTTCTTCATGGAAAAATAAGACATCCCCCTGAAAATAAGACCTAGGGCATATTTTGGCAGTTCAAAAAATATAAGACAGTGCCTTATAATCGGGGAAACAGGGTAATAGCAAAATGGACATTAAAACATTCAATGTACAAAAAACAAAAGCAGCTATTGGTAGTATTGCTAAATGGTAAGCAAAGTTTCAAATGCAGCAACATAGATTAGGCTAACAAACAAAACAACAGCCCTTTCTTGACCAAAAAAAAAAAAAACATATGCTCTTTATTAAGCACATAGGTGTTGAAAATTAACTTGCAATTGGGAGTGCACAGTACACGATATTTGGCTGTTTGTTTGTTTTTTTACAGTTTGACATTCCGTAATCATTTATTAATCTGATCCTTTAGATTCGTACACCAGTAAACAGCTATTGAAGAAAAAACAAAAAAAGGAGTGATTTTTTAATAATAAATTTCTAATTAATCATGTATACAAATATATAGGTATTTATATATATTGTTGGAAGTGACCAAAATTGATACAGATATGACTTGTAAATCAATTCTGCTTTCTTGGAAACAACCCATAAACCTGAAGACAGATGCAGTCCCTCAAACATCAGAGACAATGATTGATCTTACATGAGTGGATGCCTGAGGATCATTAACACCTTGGCCAGTTTGACCCCCTGGTGGCAGTTCCTGCCCAAACCAGTTTACTATTGCTTCAGTCCTCCTGGAGGGGGCAGGGGTATGTGACAACAATCCCAAGCCTGGGACAAGGACAATCTGTGTGACCTCTTGATCAAGACTTCACCAAGGATGAATCAACAATGTGATTCACTCTGGACTTGCTGCAGGGTGTGGTTCAAGGAGAGAAAACCCTTGTGTGTATGTGGGTGTGAGAGATTGACCATGTGCTAGGGATAGAGCTAGACCCCTTTCCTTCCTCTTTCCTTTATACCCTTTACCTTCTTCCCTTTTGTCTTGAAAATAATATGTAAATGATATCCTGCACACACACACACACACCTATAGAAGCAAGAACTTGCGTGTGTGCTCTGAACATAGGTGGAAAAAATCTAGTTCCCTGGCAAAAGCAAGGTTTTGCCCGCCAGAGCCCGCTGGAATTTCTTACCAGGTGGATCCCCGGGTCTGGCATCGGATGCGCTTAGGTAGGCGCCTGTGTAAAGAGCTGAAATATGATTGTTTAAAACATTTGATCAGGCCATTTTATTTAGGTCTAAGTGAAAGATATGTGCCATTAGAAAGATTTATTTTTTAGGGGAACAGTGACTAATAATGCAAGCTGGCCAGTGTCAAACTGCTGGGGATGCGCGGCTCCAGCAGTGAGATAATTTCGGTTAATAACTTCCATTGGAATAGGCCAGCGCCTGAAATTTAGTTGATAAATCGATCGATGGCTTTCGATTTTGGATCGCGAATACGAATGCGCGAGCCAGTATCTGATTTTGTTTGATGAATCAGCCTGAAATGTTTTCCCACTGGCTCCCACTGTAAGGAGTGGAAATTTACTGAAGCTTGAAGTTAAGTTACTATAGTGTTTTTACAATTTTTTGTAGATAGGTGAGTTATGAAACTAGCTGTACCCTCCTTTTCAGTAAACCAACATCTGCTTCCCCCTTATATTGTGTATATATGGTTTAGAGGTAAGTAGTCCGGGACCACTTCTAGACCCTCTGATCAGTGATTTCTGCCTTCAGCGCTGGGAGACACCACACCAGTATGCAGTTAAATTACTGTCAAAACTTTATTGTTTGCTCACAGCTTATATACCAGTTCAAAGGCATGATCAGGGCATGAACAAATGACTACAGACAACTAGCAGACATGACAAATCTCCTTGTGGTTCTCTTAGGACAGGATATTCATGTCAAGGGAACAGATAAATGGCTGAAGGGAGGAAGGGGAGAGTTTCAAGGTAAAAAGGGGGGAAGCAGAAGTTAGTTTACTGATAAGAAGAGTACAACTAGTTTCAACATAACTCAATCATCTACAAAACATAACAAAAGCACAAAAATAAATTAACTTCAAGCCTCAGCAAAATTCCACTCTTTACATCCCCACATTTTCAGTTGGTAACATCCCTCTGTTCCATAGAAGGTAAGTGTCCAGCTATGTGTAAAAGGCACCCCGCCAGCCGCTCAGTTCCTCACACATCAGCGTCTGATTTCAGGTGGCAGTGAGTGGCACTGAGCGTGTAAAAGGGGTAACCACAGCACAACCTCACCACCAGTCTAAATGCAGCTTTAAAGTTTGGTAAGCAGGCATATTTATATTTGAGGCACCCCAGCGCACAAACAATTGGCAGTAGTCTAATGCTCAATGCCATAGAAGTGGCCCCCGGGGGTCCTTATATGCAAACTCCATTTGGGGACCCTGGTCTTCAAATAACCATTCACCACAATTTTTACTTTCTATAGAAGGGTAGATTACCTTTTTTTCATTAACTGCCTTAAAAATATTAAAAGCCCCTCCCATTTTGTCATTACCGCCACGGCGGTAAAGACTGAATGTGAGCGCAGAGCCTCCTAGGATACGCACGATTTCCAGGTTTGGATTCTGGGAACAAGCATGCACAGGAGGGACTTTCCCATCATTGAATGAAAAACATGGCGATCTCACAAATGCACAGTGATATCGCCATTTTTTTTACAACGGCATATGTCACGGATCTGTGCATTTTTTATTTTTATTTTTTTTACTTTAGGTGCACTTTAATGAAAAAAGATCCCTGATTGTCATTAGGATTTCATGTTTGAGACCACCTATGTGGTAGCTTTTTATGTTCAGGGTGCTCAAATTAAGTTTATTATCAGCTCGTATGGTCCTCTGTGTACCCTGAAAGTATTTATGTTTGTACAACAATCGGTGTGGGGGATAAGAAGGTTTATACATTGGGATAATGACAGCAGCACAGACAGACACAGCTCTCATGCTGCTGCTGGTGTACAAGGTGGGCGGGGGGGGGGGGGGTTGGGGGTTTAGCACAGTTGATCTCAGAGGTCTATAGACACGCCTACTCTGGGAGCTCACACTGAAGCATAATCCCATTGAAAAGATAGGGGACGCGCGCGCAGACAGAACAGAAACAGCTGATTGTGACATCACTGTTCACGCCCAATCAGCTGGTAGTACGCATTCCTAAGTAGGATTATTTTATGGGCATCTTTGCACATTATTTTGTCAATTTTAAAATCATTCCTATACTCCCGTTTTTCAGACTAAACTATATCACCAGGTATTTATTTATGACATCTCTATAGTTGTTTGTGAATTTGCAACTGCCGTCAGAGTGGGGGGTGGGGGAAGGGAAGTGAAGAAAGAAAGAGGAGGGGTTTACATTCAGGAAAAGATTCTTACTTCAGCTTGCTTGTGGAATGGGATACATTACTGTCTGATTGTTTCCATTTACCGCTCTTTGGTACAAATTTAGCTATTTAGCTGCAATCTTCATACAACCCAGGACTGAATATATCAAATAATACAAAAAAGCACTGATAATTGCAAGTTTGTTTACCTGATCACATGACAGATATACTTAAGACAGGTAAGATTTTTTTAAAGCTTTTTCAGTTCGCAAACAAATAATAGTAAATGTCAGTAAACAAGAATCACTTGATTTTTTTAGATAGGGAATATGCTGTTTGATTATTACAAACCTATTTTGGTAGCCAGAATCTCATACGATAATACTTTGGGAAGTCAAACCAGAATAATTTACCAGAAACTGTGTATTGTATTAGAAGTTATTCCTTTTCTTGTATTACTATTATTTTATTATTTAAAATAGGGCTTAATTTTGACATTATTATTATGACACTAATTACCTGCTCCTACCACAGTCTCTCTCTATTTTAGCATAAAGGTAAAATAGAGTCAGATTAGAGGGAAGAAAAATTAGTGCCATAGATAGTGTCCCAACTGAGATTTAACCTAGATACCCTAGTAGAATGAGTGTGCCCATACACTTAGGGGTCTATTTATAAAGCAGTGAATCTGACATTCAAGGAAACACTCCCTTGTGTAAAATCAATTACTGCTGTTTAAATGCATGAACTTGGTAGATTCTTCACAAGGAGATGATTTAATGAATACCAGATTCATAAATTGCTTTATAAATAGATCCCTGGAGTACTACATGATAGAAAAATAAAAAGACCACAATAAGCTTTGCAGAAGAGGTCTTGGATTTTGTTGATCCTGGAGTATGACAAAACTTTCACTTTTGAATAATCTGCATGGCTGTAAGTAGTAATAGGATATTATCCATTCTGGTGCAGTTTATGCATCTGGAAAAAAAAGTAACCGATAATAGTGTGTGTCTGTGTAACTACAGTTGGGTTGTGTGTGTGTATATATATATATATATATATATATATATATATATATATATATAATATTTCTCACTTATTAACAACTGTAAGGAAATATATACTTCCATAAATGTTAAAGGCACCATGCTCACACTGAGCACTGAAATAGGAATACAAATATCATTCTGCTAGCTCAGAGGGTACAAAGCATGATTGTCATGCCTTGTTGTACATTATCAACACTGTGTTTAGGTATAATTGACATGAATGACACTGTATATAGTTGATGCCACACACGTTTAATACCCACAATGCAGGAATGGGTACTTGTAGGGGAAAGTTGTTTTATCTTCATTTTTCATCTGTTGTAAAAGTAAACATAATGTAGCCTACACTTATAAGCCACACCTATATTATTCAGAAAAGTATACACATTTCAAATATACTGTTGGTTTGCACAACATGAATTGTATAAAATCAGCACTTCACCACTGCATATTACATTTCAAATGATGCTTTCAATCTGACTGTTGGTAAACCTTGATGGGGGTTGCCTTTGAAATGTCAGTGAGGACGAATCTAGCAGGATCACTCCAGCTGGGGATTGGAGACAAGGAACTGGAAGGATAAGATAACACCTCCTTGCAGATCACACTATAACAGGTGTGAGGTAAAGGGTTTGTATATGGAATGATCTATCTCTCCAATTATTCTGCCTGGTTTGTAAACATCACTGCTATCTGATGACCCCCAAAGGAGCCTGGACTGGTCAGAGGACTTGCCCCCAATGCAACAGCGACATCTACTGGAGAATATCTGCAGGCACATATGAACAATGTATTTCTGGAAGTGGGAGGACACCTGAGTAAGAAGGGGTGGATGCATGGATATGACTGAATGTGACCAGGGTCCTGGAGATATATATATAAAAAAAAAAGAGGCAACAGGCCCCAAACGTTTTTTTATCTCTTTTATCTCTCTTACTCTCCCTCTTCTTGAAGCCCAGCCAGGTTGCAGGATACAGAGGACAGACTTTGTGCGTAACGTATCATTTTACTTTGTGTGATCATTGTTTAGCTTATCTTAAATATTTGTTGGATACTTGGCATTTCTTTTCTATGTTATTAAATATCTTATTTAAGATCTGTGTGATCATTAAGCTAAAAGAGACTTCGTAAAGATTCTATTCCCAAGAAAGGGGAAAACATAAGGAAAACAGAAATTTTTATTTCATATACAAATGGCTAACTTTACTCTAGTACAGTGGTCACCAACCTTTTGGACGTCACGGACCACTAATTTCACAATTCTGGACTGCGCATGCGCGGGAAGCCAAAGACGCAACCTGCCCTGAGCCTATGATCCATACGGGGGACATGGACCGTGGCTCTGGCCAGTGTGCCCCCCCAGTGGGGTGGGTGTCCTTCTCTTGACCACGCTGGAGGGCGCATACGCCAGAGCCGCGGACCACCAGTGGTCCGCAGACCATCAGTTGGCGACCGCTGGTGTTGTATGTTACTTCTGCAAAGAGCTACAGTATCCATAGACAAACCAAATGTCAGCTGAATCAGCTCATTTACATCTTGTAATGTAAATGGTGAGTTATGCTAATTTTTGTTAGTAAATCATACCCTTATCCATGTGTACAGCACCCCTTTCCAATGTAACTTACCGTATTTTTCGGACTATAAGACGCACTTTTTCTTCCCCAAAACTGGGGGGGAAAAGTGGGTGCGTCTTATACACCGAATACATGTTAAGGTTTTTCTCCTTTAAAATTGGGTGCGTCTTATAGGCCGGAGCGTCTTATAGTCCGAAAAATACGGTACTTACCTCTAACATGATATTTTGTTTTTAGGATGCCAGGAAGAGAAATTGTTGTTTAATCGTATTTTTGAACAGTAACAATGTCTTGGCAACATACAAATACAATTCATGGTCATTACCCCCCTGGCATTCTAATTCCGTCTGTATTTTTATGCAAAAAGCGGTACAATTGTTTTGCATGGAAATTTATTTTACATTGTAGACCTATAATTCTTAGGCATAACTCGCCAAAATATGTCCAATATTTAATAATATTAATAGTAATTTAACTGTACAGTGGCATATATATATAAATTATATATGCATATTATGTATTTATTACTTTGTATTTAATTCAATACAGTTATTTTGTATTGAATCCAAAACAAAATAATTTGAATTTCCTGCCGCGCCTTCCGCTCGCATCGGCACATGCACCAACTTCACTGGAAACTCCCCAGAAACGTCAGTGCACTCGCTGGCTGAAGATCGAAGGAAGAGGATGTGGCCAGAGGATGGGCACAGACGAGCAGGATGCCGATGGGACCAGGTAAGTGGGTTTTATTATTCTTTTTAGCTACCCCGAGTGTAGCTCAGGGTTATCGCTTTTTGCATGTTTTTTTTTTTTACCCCGAGCCACACTTGGGAATACCGCTAAGAGGGTTAAAAAGGAATGCCGCTTATTCAACTGCTGCCATCCTTATAAGGAAAGGTCCTGGTTAAGAATGATGATTATTGGTCAGCAATGGTCAAGCATTGACCATTGTCTTGTTTCCTGTGGAAACTCAAAAGACGTCTTCATGCCTAATTTGAAGTCTCAAGGAAAGCTTACTATATGGAGCATATGTATTATTTATCTGCCAAATTGTTAGACCACAATGACTGGGGTGCTTGCATTTTATTTGTAGTATAATTTTATTGTATTTATTTGGTACAGTATTGTATTGTCTTCATATCTCTGTTCAAATTATACTGTATCATTTTCCTTGCAAATCTCTATCTCTGTGCTCATTTCCACAGAACTCCATTTTTATTATACAAAAAAGAAATGAATGAGGAGGTTTTGATTCTCTCCATGAAGCTTCTTACTTTACTTACAGGAGAGGTGAGTAACTACTACCTAAATGGTAAATTTTAGCCAATGGTAATATAAGTATTGTGTTTTTATTTATAATTAAAATTTGTGCTATTGCATTCAATATGAAACTAGTTGATGTCTCCATATTTGAAACATCAAATCATAAAACTGCCTTCTGCCTTTGCTCTATGGTCTGATAAAAGTATAAATGCAATGAGCATTAGGATCCCTCCCAGTGCTTTCTGCCTGTAGTCTGTGGCCTACCTTTTTTATTTTTACAACTTTAAGGACCCAGCCAAGTGTTCCCAGCATTGATTGGGTAACCCAGGGATAGGGCACGTGGCTGAGAAGCAAACTTGCCAGATAGGAAGTAGACTAGAAAAACACGTGAAAGCATGTGCAACGTCATGAGATTATGTCCCCAGTGCTCAACTCAATGATGGGGGCATGTTTGCATAACCAGGGCAACCCTAACAAAACAGGGTGAATGATCTTGGGTACAACCAAAATATAAATGGTCTTGTGTGCAAAGCCCCACGTTTCATGGAAAGTGGCATGGTGACATGCTGGATACAGTAAGGTAGGGCAGTGCCATTTACTGTGGAGACAACCAAGGGTTAAGATAGGGGCATCACAAGAATATTATAGTCAGACACTAGCTTGTTGATCGATAAAGTTTCAGAGAGTCCAAAAAAGCTTGGGTCCAGAAATGGTGTTCCTCGCAGGAGATCTGGAATGGAAAGGTTATCCTTGAAGGTGAAGGTTTCCCTAGAGAGCCCTCTTCTAATTTTTCTAGGCACTGCCATTTGGGGCCTTCAATAGACAGTTGTGCTTGTAAATGGCCTAACCCAGATTAGTACATACATAGGTTCTGATTCCTGCGGCAGGCTCGCTCCTCAGGAGCAAGTCGTTGTGATCCACTTGCATAGGCTGGGAGGAGGAGGTTTTTGGAAAGCTGGGTCTCCCAGGCTCACTCCTGGAAGCGAATGTCTATCCGGACACAGAGAGACACAAGGTCATCGAGAGTAGAGGAAAGCTCACGGCCAGCCAGTTAATCTTTTATATGGTCTGCGAGGCCCTGCCAGAAGACTGCCACAAGGGCATCATTGTTCCAATTTAATTTGAATGCCAAGGTTCGGAATCTCACGGCATACTGGCCTACCGAAAGAGAGGCTTGACATAGGCCCAGGATTTCCGAAGCGACAGAAGAGGCCCAGTCAGGTTCATCAAAGACTTTGCAGAAGGTCTGTAGAAAGATAATAAAATCTCCCACAATAGGATCGCCCTTTTACATAGTAGGTTATGTTGAAAAGGACGTAAGTTTATCAAGTTCAACCACTAGGGAAATAAACATATCCCAAATATAAAACCCTATAAGACATGGTCCAAAGGAAGGCAAAAAACCCTGGTACAATTTGCTTTAACGGGAAAAAAATTTCTTCTTGATTGCCTCATCGGATGTTCCCTGGATCAACAGTCACTGGTATTTTTACTTCAAAGCCCTAATACCCAGTTATATTCTGTGCTTCTAGAAAAGCATCCAGCTTTCTTTTAAAGCAATCTATAGTAGTTGCTGAAACTACTTCCTGAGGCAGTCAATTCCACATTTTCACAGACCTTACAGTGAAGAATCCCTTCCTTATCCGGAGCTTAAACTTCTTTTCCTCCATACGCAAAGAGCGCCCTCTTGTTCTTTGTATTAATTAGGAAGCGAGTTCTCTATGGACCGTTTTATATTATTATACAGGGTGATTATATCCCCCTTAAATGTCTCTTCTCAAGGGAGAAAAGATTCAGTTCAGCGAATCTCTCTTCAAAGCTGAGCTCCTCCAATCCTTTTATTATTTAGTTGCCCTTTCCTGCACTCTCTCCAATTCAACAATGTCCTTTTTGTGAACTGGTGCCCAAAACTGGACTGCATATTCCAGATGTGGTCTGACCAATGCTTTGTAGAGGGGCAGGATTATGTCTCCATCTCGCCAGTCTATTCCTCTTTTAATACAAGAAAGTACTTTACTAGCTTTTATATTGCAGCTTGGCATTGCATGCTGGTATTAAGTCTATGATCCATCAGAACCTCCAGATCCTTTTCCATTTCTGACTCCCCTAGACAGTATGAAGCATGTATGTTTTTGGTGTCATCTGCAAACACAGAAATGGTTCTTTTAATCCCAAACTCTATATCATTTATAAGTATGTTAAACAGTAAAGGTCCCAACACCGAACCCTGCGGTACACCACTAATACCCTTAGACCATTCAGAGTATAAATCATTAATTACAACTCTCTGGATGCGATCTTTAAGCCAGTTCTCCATCCATTTACAGATTGACTTTTCTAAACCTATTGACCCTTCTCTACTTATTGACCCTAACTTGCATATTAACCGTCTGTGGGGTACAGTGTCATGCTTTAGCAAAGTCCAAGTGCACTATATCAACTGCTATTCCACTGTCTACCTCTTTACTCACTTCCTGATAAAAAGAGAGAAAATTTCTTTGACAACTTCTGTCTTTCTTGAAGCCATGCTGACTATCAGTTATAATATTTTTTTCTTTATTATTTTGCAATATTATTGATAAATAATAAAATAAATTAAATGCAGATTTTGGAAAAAAAATATTTACATTGTTAGTAGACATCCCGGGTGTGGTAGATTTTGAAGCAGGGTGCTGCACAAAGTCCAACATCACAGTCAGGACAGTAGAACCTGGTTTCTTTGCAATTCTTCCTTCCTCTGTCATCGGTCTTTGAGCAGCAAACCACGCACATCCTTGTAGGTGCTGCCTTTTTCTGGGTTGGTGGGATGAATTCAATGAAGTGACGACCGGTCTGACGTTCTGGGTTGACAACGGTGGAAGCACGACGTCCGGCACTATTCCTAGCCACTGATGATGTTTGGTGGCTCTTGACTATGGATTCAGAAACTTGCAAAATGAAGTCTGAATGATTCACAAGCCCCTGACTATTTTTTTTGTACAGTAGGCATTCCATAGGAACTGCTCAACTAGATGCCTGAAAATCTTTATGTAGTACTTCCTTTGCTGTTTCCTCATCGCTGGGTAGAATGTCATGGCTTGGTCAGCTCTGTCGACACCTCCCATGGTGTTGTTGTAGTCAATCACCACCTGTGGCTTCATCAACTCTTTTCCACGTTTTGTGTGTACCAGAGCAGTGGAGGCATCATGGACAAGACTCATCAGGCACACATCTTTCTTGTCACGCCATCATCTTTCCTTTCTGCCAGGCAACAATTTCTCCTGTCTTCAGCTTCCCTTTTGCAAACAGTGCTGGCAGGTTGCGCCGGTTAGCCCTAACGGCTCCATAGGCATTTGTTCTGTGTTGCAGAAGGAACTCCTAAAGCTCAGGAGATGTGTGGAAATTGTCAGTTGTGACTCGATAGCCCCTGATCTAGCAATGGCTCAATGAGGGATAGCACTGAAGATGTTGCCAATTCATAATGGCTATATCTGGGGATGAACTGTGTCCCTTTTCCAGTGTACAATACTGTATTCCAGATGTGGCCAGATGAGGATTCGCACAGCATATAGGTCTTCACGCCAAATCGTGCCCTCTTTGACGCAATGTACTGCACCCAGCTGAGCCCCCCCTTGTAAGCCTTTAGACTTTCGTCAATGCTCACATCTCTTTCTGGCACATAGGTTTTCTGGAAATTTTGTAGAATCATCTGGGACACTTCCCAAATTTTCTTCAGTTTTGGTGCAGGATGGGTTGTTTCATCAAATTCTTCATTGTTTGCGAAGTGCAGGTACTTCATGATGAGGGAAAAGCGGTATTCTGGCATGACTGTGCCAAAGAGTAGAGTGGCAACCATTTTATTCTTGGACCAGCACCACTTCTGCATGGGTCTGCCCACAACTCCCTGCAGGATCACCAAGCCCATAAACAGCCAAATGTCATCCTTCTTCACAGGTTCCCACTTTCTGCTTCTTGCTAACCTCAGGTGTGGAGCACCTTGTTGTTCTCCAGCGTACCTGCATAAAACAAAATAAAAAATGTATTTTAGGATATGTTTTTATAGTGTGAAGGTTGCAAGTAACACATGTTGGCATAAAAAAAATTAGCAAAAAATTTAAAAAAGTTAGCAAACACAAGAGCAGCTTACCTGTTTGTCTCCGCAACAATTTTTTCGATAACTTCGGTCAAAAACAACTTCAGGTATGCCAGGGGGTCGTCGCATTCAGCCTCAATTTTCATCCCAGGTGCGCCGGTGAATGGAAATCTTGGCGGTGCTGCCTGGTCCACATCAAGGTCAATAGGACACCATGTGCGCACAGCACTGACCTCAGGTCCAGAATCGTCGCTCAGTTCACTTTCGCTGTCCGATGACAAGTTTCCTGGTAAATCACAATCGCTCGATTCCACAAGGGACTCCAAATTGCTATCGCTGTGTTCAAATTCCTCCAAAACAGCGCTTGCGCCGGCGAGATGCCTTTTGGATGCCATGCGGTCTCCAGCAAGCAGTCAGGAACAATCAAGGTCAAAGACAAAGTAAAGAAATGATACATTCAGGAAGTGATTTATAAGTGATCAAAAGGTCAGATCAAGGTCGGGCTAATAGTGGGCAAAATGTAAATCAGGGCACTGGGCAAAGATGCTTGGTGCACTAAAATGTATTTTTATACTTTTATTTTGTGTTTTTCTGTGTATTTTACTGTTTTTAAAAAAAAAAAAAAAAAATTAAAAGCAGATTACATAGTAATCTGCTTTTAAATTTCCCACCCCCAGAATCCATCGCATCACCCAGAAGATGTCACACATCTTGCCGTCTGATGCGGTGGAGATGTCCCGCCCCGCTCACTCCCCTGAAGCTGCTCACATCACCCGGAGGCTGATCTTCGGGTGATGCAAGCAGCTGCAGTAGATTCCGGGAGTGATGCCAGCGGGAAATCCGATGGAGAGGCGCCCTGGCATCACAGCGGGATCGCCTGATCACCGCTGGAGCGAGGGGCTGAGGTAAGGGGGACCCCCAAAGTTACCCCAAGTGTGACTCGGGGTTACCGCTTTTCGCATAGTTTTCCCACCCCGAGTCACACTCGGGATTACCGCTAGGGGGGTTAAGGGGCCTCCAAGCTCAGATTTGATCTTTTTGCTATTGCCTTACTTTCCTTTGCAATTTGTCTTTCATTTTGAAGTTTTGCACATTTTATCTCCTTTTTACATCCTTTGTTATATTCTTTATAGGTTTCAAATGATAAAGGTGATCCTTTTCTTGTTCCTGATAGCTTTTTTTAACATCAGCTGTGAGACACATAGGTTTTAATTTTAGCCTCTTAAACTTATTACCCATTGGAATATATTTTTCAGTTTGCATTTGTAGAAAAGATTTGAACCATTACCATTTCTGTTCTTTGAGGACAATATTGTCGCCCAGTCCAAGTTACAGAGAGCCCTTATTGGAAAATTTGCTCTCTTAAAATTAAATGTTTTTATCTTTCCTGTTTTTGCTTCCTGTTTACAGCTTATAATAAATGAAATCATATTATGGTCACTGCTACCCAGATTCTCTTTTATTTGCACATTTGTTATAAACTCTGCATTGTTAGAAAGAACTAGGTCCAGCAGAGTATCATTTCTAGTTGGGGCTTCTATAAACTGTACCATATAATTATCTTGTACTAAATTCACAAATTTCCTCCCTTTTGCTGTTCCTGTAGTGCCATTACTCCAGTCAATGTCAGGGTAGATGAAATCTCCCATGATTAAAACACTTCCACTTTTTGCTGCTTTTTCACTCTGTGCTAGTAGTTGATTTTCTATTTCTTCCTTAGCACTGGGGGGCCTATAGCAGTCTCCAGTAATTTATTGTGTGTTTGTCAACCCCACATTCTACTCCACCTATAATGCCTCAACCTCATCGCTTGCTCCATCAGCAATTTCTTCTTTCACATTCACTTTCAGATCACATCTCACATACAGACAGACACCACCACCCTTTCGTTTTAATCTGTCTTTACGAAAGAGAGTATACAGGAATATTGACAGCCCAGTCATGCGAAGTCAAAATCCTTCTTACTCATTAATGCTTCCAACTCCCCTATCTTGTTTGCTAGACTTCTAGCATTGGTGAACAGGCTCTTTAAACTATTGCTGCTTTTACCATTGCTGTTTGCCAAATCCTTTTTGTTTTTAACTACAATACAGTACTGCACAATCCAAAGTTTGTAACATGGGTACTCCTTACCATTATCCATAACCCTCCCCCCAACTATCCCCAATCCACCCTCCACTAGTGTCAGATCTTTCTGCCACTTTATTTAACTGTCCCACCCCCCTCTGTCCTAGTTTAAATATTCCTCCACCATTCCCCTAAATTTTCCCCCAGCACAGCAGGCCCCCTTTCATTTAGGTGCAAACCATCTCTGGCGTACAGGTTGTACCCCAATGAAAGGTCAGCCCGGTGCTCTATAAACCCAAACCCTTCCCTTGTACACCAGGACTTAAGAGATGCGTTTAGCTGCCTAAGCTCCCCCTGCCTTTCCTGTGTTGCACATGGCAAAGGCAATATTCCAGAGAATATAGCCTTGGAGGTCCTTTTCTTCAGCCTGAAACCCAGTTCCCTTAAAGTGATTTTTAAGGATCTTTCATCTTCCATCTATATTGTCATTGGTTCCAAAATAGACCAAGAGAGCTGGGTCCTGTCCAGCCCGTCCCAGTAGTTTGTCCACTCGGTCCACCACATGCCGAACCCTGGCACCAGGGAGACAGCAAACCATTCGGTTGAAGGGATCCAGGCGACAAACTATTCTATCCGTCCTCCTAAACATAGAATCCTCTATGACTACAAATTGTTTTTTCCTTCCTGCGTTTCTCTCCCCGCCACTACTAGATGTTCCCCTCTCCCGGCTGTTAGGGGTAGCAGTAACATCTAAAGTTGCCACCACTGGGCTTGCCACCTGCACATCTTCACATAACTTTGCAAATATGTTGTGGTGCTCAAACACAGGACTGGTCTTCCTTTTCTGGGTGCCCCTACCACTCCCTCTAGTTACATTACCCAACTCCCTACATATTCATCCTGATTTACCTCTCCACCCTCCACATGTAAGCCAGTAACTGCCTGCTCAGTGAGCAGGAGACCCCTCTCAAGGTGATCCAGTGATTTCAATGTTGCAATGTGCTTCTCCAGCTCTCCAATGTGAGATACCAGAAAGGCGACTTGCTCACGTCTGTCGCAGCGGTATTCACCTAGGAGCTGTTGCTCCATTTGTGCATACATATGGCAGACTGTGCACTGAACCAAATCTTCCACCTTGCTACCACTCATTTTCCCAGTTAAAATTTTTTTTTACAAGGAGTTACTTACAGTTTGTGGTTACTATAAGGATTTAACTCCATTTGTTTTAAAACTCCTGTTTTTTCCAACTCCACTTGATCAAAGAGCCACTTGTTTCACAAGCCAAACAGTGAGCCTTTTCTCAGAGAGATTAAGCCCAAACTAGGGTCTCCCCAGACAACAAGGAAATTCGCAGGAGAGCTTGCGGTCACCGGAGTAACGGGGAGGAGTAGGAATGCGGAAGGTGGAGTAAGGCAGCATGGAGGCTGGAACTGTAGCGGGTACTGTATTGATTCTATATTGAGAGTTAGCATAGTTAGGTTGTCTCAGTGCCTTTCATCTATAATCTGTGTTATTGTTAATTATAAACTAAGACATTCTGCTCTGATACCTGCATATTTTTAATTTAAAAAAAAATTGCCCTCTTTTAGACCAGGCAGGGACTTTTTTTTATTTTGTTTTTTGATCTTTTTGGAAGACCACTTCAAGGGTCTTCTGCATTTGCCCTGGAATCTGCAATATTAAAGGACTGGCCCCTCTCTCTTGAAGCCACATAAAATTACTCCCCCCCCCCCCCCCCCATGCCCTTTCAGTTTATTAAGCAGTGTTCTGCACACATGCCAATCTTCCCATTCATTTTCTGTTCCATTTTACCTCTCTACGAGCACTCCTAATTTGTCTTTCTACTGGCCCATTCCACTGAAATGGTGCTTACAAAAGTGCCCAATGACTTCCTTGGGGCAAAGTCACAACTTGGGAGGGAACTGTTCTCTGTACACCTCCTCTTTTGGGGAAACACCTATTCTCCTTTGGCTTATAATACCATGCATGCATGCACATATCTATGACACAGATTTATCTGTCCACCTCTAACTTGTCTCTCTCGTTTTTGTATAAAGTTTTATGCTGCCTGTTATCTATCTCATTATGGATCTGAAACTCCACTTAATGAAAAATGAACCCCTCATCCCCCAACCCACCTCTGCTTTCAAATTTCCCTCCTGACATCTAACCGTTATTACCATGGCTATTCAACCCACCCCCTCAGGCATGTTGTTTTTTTTTTTTTTTAACCAAAAATATCTTATAAAACTTATAAACCAGAATAAGATATCCACTATAATTTACACAAACACAGGGAAACATAGATGAATGCATATGATGGATTGCAAAGGATTCCCCATGAGTTACCTAAATGAACAAGAAAATATTCTGCTTGTTTTTGCGCTTGTTTGTGAAGTTTTGAACTGAACCACCCAATATAGCAGCAATAATTTTACTAAGTATTTTTTATTGTAAATGTCAGCTTTCAATTTTGTAATCTGTAAACAAGTATTACCTTCATTAGAATATGCATCTGACCCTTAAACCCATTTTTATTCTGAGTACACCAAACATGTTTTCTTTATACAGCGTTATTTTCTTTTGAAGCAATTTGGTGATATGGTCCAGTGCCACAGAAACCCCTATTGTGTTAACTCTTCATCTTACAATGCTGAACCGTTGTCTCCTTCACGTTCTTCTGAAAAACAATGTGACAGAAATATATTGACATTCCTAAACAAGATTGCTGAGCTGCTAATGGAAGAGGTGAGCAGTGCTGGGAATCGTGGGACAATTTCTAATAAGTGATGTGCCACGATGGTGACTGTTTTTATTGTGTATGTTAGGTTCATATAAGGTGTCATGATGTCACAGTCCATTTTACGGTGGCGGAGTGGCAGTATGTAGAAGAACACAAGGATTTGTACAAAGACATTAAAACTGAAAGGCATAGGACTTCCAAAGCTGCAGGCAAGTTAAAAAAAAAACTGCTGAATAGCTAAATTTGCAGATTTTAATGTTACACCTCCAAAAAATTTATAATAAACATACTGTTATAGTATTTATTTTTTTATATATGACTGCTGATGGCTTTTTATGACATGTCTGCTTTAACATTTCAACAGCTATCTCAAACAATGGGCACAATCTGGATCTGGACTTCCTTACAGCCAAAGATGACATAATGGAAGAGATAATTCATCTCACAAGAAGACTAATTCTGTTAATCTCTGGAAAGGTGAAATAAACATAATATAACTATTTCTTTGTAGCCTTTGCAGCCCTACATGGCATTTTAAAATGGCCTTTTTTCTGTGGTCAAGAAAGAAGGAAGGACAGAGAGCATTGCAAAGGAGAAAAAAATATTGTTCAATTAAATAACCAATGAATACATTTAAACTGATTTCCTAAATGTACCTAATGTTAATTGAGCAGACACTCTGCTTTTGATTTATGGATTACATACTTTTATATATGTGAATACAATACACATACGTTTGACCATTGCCTCTCAGAAAATTACTTGTCCTTTTTTTTTTTTTTTTTTTGTGGCAAAAAAGTTTCAAATATTTGTTTTTCTGCACAGAAATATGTTCTGGTGAAGAAGCTTGAGAATCACCCCAAAGATGCTAATACATTGGAGGGAGACATCAGAAATCTAGGACCCATTACAGAGTCTCTATGTTCCACCCCAATAAATGAAAATCATCAAAATATTCTAGACATCACTAACAAAATAATGAAGTTGCTGACTGGAGAGGTAAGTGAAGAAAGAAATTACGACGCCTTCTACAGAAACAGCAGGGATGTGTTTGGATGGTGATCATATTCTTGTGTGTGTGTTTTCAGGTTCCCATAAGATATCAGGACATCTCTGTATATTTTTCCAAGGAGGAGTGGGAGTATTTAGAGAGACATGGGGATATTTACAAGAAAGACTTGAACGACGGTTTTCTTATTTTACATTGTAAGTAGATATCATCATTTTCTCAGCTTCAAGTTATGCATATAAAAGTATTGTGAGTAATCCCAAGCCACATTCGGGGTCACTAAAAACTTAAAAAAAAAAAAGCTTACCTTTTTCCTTTAGCGTCCCGCAGGTCCTCGGGACACGTCTTCGTCCTCCGATCCTCAGCCGACGACTGCAGAGACGTTCTTCGGGGTTTCCCGGTGACGTTGGTGCGGGAAATTCAAATAATTTTGTTTTGGAATCAATACAAAATAGCTGTATTGAGTCCAGTACAAAAAAATATTTATATAATATATATAGAATTGTAATATACTTGCTACTGTACAGTTATATTACAGGTTTCACAATTTTTTTTATTTTTTTGAACAGAATTTTGTGTTTTTATTTGATTTAAAGTTTAATAAATATTGGACATATTTTGGTGAGTTATGCCTAGAATTATAGGCCTACAATGTAAAATAAACTTCCATGCAAAAAATTGTAACGCTTTTTGCGTGAAAATACGGACAGAATTAGAAAGCTAGGGGGGTAATAAAGCTCTCCACATTATGAAACAATCAGGGTGACCCAGCAAACCTGTTATGGATCTGGCCCAGGGTTGACAAAATTTGCCAAATATCAGCAAATTATTTTTAAGAATCCCTTTTCAGATTTGTTGTATAACCCAAGTTCTCCCATGATAGGCTATCTTCATCAGGTTTGTGAGCTTTGATAAATAAGTACAAGGCTTCAGCGGCTAAAGGGTTTATTACTTGAAAACAAGTCAACAGCATGAAAACAATCAACAAAGTCAAATTTTGCATTCTAATGCAATAGCCTAAATTATTAGACTTTTCAGCTTTCCTCCCTATAAAAGTCTATTTGAATGCAAAAGCTGCAAATCAGGTTAATTTATGTTAACTGCACTTGCCATAAACCGGAACTGTTTTAGAAATGTAATGAACTAAAATCAATATTATGATGCATCTCAAAGCCAATAAACACATGCTCCAAGGTTCTATAAGGATGTGGGAAAAGCCCATGAATCGCTAAGCAACCTTGAGTAAGGTAGATACATAGATATATGTAAATAAATATTTATATTAATTGGATGTATGTATGTACCATGCACCATCTCTCGGAAACGCATGGAGACATTTAAACCAAAATTGCTAGACATATGACTCAGACTCATGTGAGTGCACTGTTGATCTTTGTGTAGCGCTGTGCTAAATGTGAGAGCTATGTGTGTGTGTGTGTGTGTGTGTGTGTATATGTATGTGTGTGTGTGTGTATATATATATATATATATATATATATATATATATATATGTATGTGTGTACACACACGTGTTTGTGAAATTCCTCCTTAAATTTTTTTTTTACTGCCAGAACTTTGTTGGAGAGATTGATCAGTTAGTTTTAAAATCTATCAGGCCACAGTAAATGTCACCTTTTGGGTAGAATTTCATATGATGTCTAACCATCCATTTTGTTCATATGTATCTCCACAAAATTTCTAAGCCGTACAAAAAAATGCATACAAGTTAAAATAAGTACCGTTACAAATATAATTTGTTATTATATTACCTACACTTTTCTCTTTTAACAGCTGGATTTCTTAAGACCAACTGCAAGCAATTCCAAAATCCTGTTTCTTCAAAGGATGAAAGAAACACAGACCACTGTGATGTAAATGATAACACAATAAAGCATACCCATGACCTCTGTAAATCTCCAGCTACAGGGAACAAGACTGATACAAACAAAACTAAACAATCTGTGCCACAGAAAAAGGTTAATAAGGCAGATGTTGATCAACTTTTTAGACCTGGACACATAGGAAAAACACTCAGGTGCTCACCAAGGAACAATTCTAAGCACATATATATTGCTACACCAAGAGAAAAAATTCAAAGACGAAATAAAACTTTTGTCAGCAGAAAGGCAACCCAGGAAAGAAATATTGAAGAAACAAAATGTGGTATGGTGAAGGATGGTAGATATCTGAATAATGGAGAAAACAAAATTATAACTGCATATAAGGATCCATCTAGTGCCATAAAAAAAAACGTTAAGCAGTCAAACCAGGAACCAACCAGAAATACATCCAAACACAGAGCTTTTGATTGTTCAGAGAACAATTTTGAAATGGAAAATGACAAATCTTTACAGATGTCTAATGATTGCTTCTCTACTAACCCTGGGGATATTGAACCCAATACAGGAGACAAAGAACAGTCAAAGGCCTGCTCTAAATGTGGAGGTCAGCGTGAAATTGGACTGTTGTCTGAAGATGGAGAAGCTCCAGCAGGAAGACTATTCTGCAGAAAATGTTTTGAGGAGCAGGAAAGTGCCATCTTAGGAAAGACCTTCTTTTGCTCAGAGTGCTGTAACTCTTTTTCTACAAAATATGCTTTAGAAAGGCATCAAATGGGACATATTGATGTGGGTCTTTACTCATGTTTGGAATGTGATAAAACATTTGTAAGTAGTTTGCAAATGCAAAACCATTTAACAGTCCATACACAACCTTTTCAATGTTCTGAATGTGGTAAACGTTTTAGCCAGAATACCAATCTAAAGGTTCATTACCGTACTCACACAGGGGAAAAGCCATATATCTGCTCAGAGTGTGGAAAGTCTTTTGGTGATCAATCAAATCTTAACAAACACCTAAAGATCCATTCTGGGGTTAAAAACATTTCTTGTTCAGAATGTGGCAAGCAGTTTTACAGACATTCTCATCTGGTTTCACATCAGTTGACGCATACAGGAATCAAACCCTTTTCCTGCCCAGAATGTGGAAAGAGTTTTTCCAGCAGATCACTTCTTACTAAACATGAAATGATTCACAGTGGGAAAGCTCCTTTTCAGTGTTCTGAGTGCCCAAAAAAATTCTGCTACTCCTCTGACCTTTACAAGCATCAGAAGACACACACTGGTCAAAAGTCATTTAGATGTTCTGAATGTGGAAAAGGTTTCATCACTAATGTTTATCTAACTGAGCATCTAAGAACTCATACAGGAGAAAAGCCTTTTTTGTGCATTGAATGTGGTAAAGGTTTTGCTACACGTTCAAATTTCCGTAAACACATGGCACGTCATAAAAAATGAAACGCCTTTTTATTTAGAAGGGGTTGATGGCAGTTTTAGCCTTTTATACAGAAATTAGAATACCAATAAAATGATTTTAACATATTTTGTAATTTACTTTTTTTCCCATGAGTTTATTAGTTGTGCTTCTCTCTCAGTGAATACTCTCTTCCCTCCCTGTTCATATTCCAATATTTATATATTTCACATGCCTAATTCTTGTACTTGGTCACCTCACTGCTCATTAATGATTTGTTTTCAGCAACAGTTATACATGTGTTTTTTCATCAAAAAGGACCTTTCCTCTTTGTTCCTATATGTCTATCTGATCTATTAGCCCCTTCTGTTATTCACTTTTTTAAGACATGTTTGTTGTTCCTGATGAATCTTTAGACTTTGATTTAGCAAAGCCCTTTTTTTCTACTTCTTTTCCCTTTCAACAACATTTTGGTGTTTCTTCATCTATCCCCCACTCCCCCTGGTTAAATCTTTCTTAATATCATATCTGCTCTCCTTATATTATTATTGGCTGTTGTTCAGTCTCCACTCCTATCTTCTTACCCTAAATATTCCTGTCATGCATAGCCCTTGTATTTCTCCGCAGTACAACCTGTCTGTTCTTTTGCTCTCCTTAAACTTTTTTGGCATTGACTGCCAGCCCTCATAATTCCTGCTCTCCTCTCCTGCAACACAAATCGGATGCAACTTTCATCCATTTAGTTTTACCTCTAAAAATGGTCAATGAGCTGCATGCATTTTTCTGAAATCTTGTTTCATGCAAAATGCACTGATGTGATATTCTCAAGAGTTTGGCTGTTTGAGGTTTACATACAATTGTAGGAAGTTTCCATAGGATTTGCAAAAAAGTATAAATTTGCATCTTATTGACCTTCTCAACTTTTAAATACTGTTATGGATACAAAAGGGTATGTCTCTATGGTTTTTCTAAGAAACTGCAAAGCCAAGGCTTATCCAGCCCAACTCTACCCTGATTTAAACAAGATGGAGACATAAACCCAAAAAGAGCTATAACAATGTCTTTTGTCCAATGAAAGTTGTAAAATTAAATTGGTGTATCACCAATGAGGGAAGGGTATTGATTATATTTTAGACGTACATTCATAGAATTAAGGGAAGTGTTGCAGACATGCTCTCACTAGAGCATTTTGCCTAGATTAGCAAAACTTTAGGGGGGTGGGGTAGCAGAAGTTGGGCATCAACTGTAAAAGCTATCACATCAATGTGTGGAGTACGCCAAGGGCTGAATACGTCCTTCAGATTATAGGTATTTGTGGTTAATTTATTTTAGTCAATGAATACCTGCAAAAACCTGTCCGCGCAACATTTTGTGCTCTGGGAGATATGAAGCATTTAAAGAATGAAGATGCTACTTTGCCAAGTATATCTATGCCCAGAGATTTTTGTTTCTAACATCTATAGAAGGGGAAGACCTAGAGCCAACTATTTTATCAAATGCCTGTACAATTCACCTGTACATTCTAAGAATTGAATTCCAGAGAAAATGATAGTAAAGGAAAAAAGATTTGAATCGGGTTTTCACTCTTGAATTCAGCTTTGAGCCTGCCTCTCAAAGAAAAGTCCTACAACCCCTATTTATTTGTACAGTGCTGTGTAAAATGTTGGTGCTATAAAAATCCTGTTTATTATTATTATTATCCCCTCAGATTGGTACCTTGGTTGGTATACTAGAGGAAACGGGCAGGTAAGTACATTATGATAAAGCAACTTTCCCCAAAGAGGATTAGGGGGAAAGAGGGGTTGTGTGTTAACAGGCATGAGGAGAGGAATGTGTGCAATTGCTTGCAATAGTGACTGTGACATGCAAAATGGGGGCATAGTAGTTTCCCTGGCTGGTGGTGCAGGGGAGGAATGAGATACAAAATGAAGTTTTTCCTTCTAAAGGGTATTTTGGATGCTTTATGAAAAGAATAAATGGTTTATTAGCTAGTGCAGGGGTGTGAATTTCAAAAACACAGAGGGACAAAATTAAAAACTTAGACAAAGTTGCAGGCCAACCTTTATAATTATTAAAAAAATTGAGGACATTTTTCCTTCTCATTAAAAATAAACCCTTTTTATATGGAAACAGGTTTTGCTTCACGTTCAATCTGAAACAAGCTTGTATCAGAGAAAAAA
>NC_092867.1:53833721-53857205 GCF_032062135.1 Pyxicephalus adspersus
ATTGCTGGAAATGCCAGACACAGCCAATGCGGTGCTAAATCTTATGAGTGGTCTGCTGCTGAAACTCTCTCTTCATTGATAAAGTTGCTACTAAAATTCCCGGCATTATTTGAGCCTATAAAACAGTCCAATGCAGGGCCACATGTAGGCAGAGCGTCCGCTAATCTATAGATGCGAGTGATGTTAGGAATTGTAGTAGCGGTGCTATTTCAATGCAGCGACAGGCCAGCTGCAGTTCATATTAAAGATTCCTTTGGTGGCCAAAAAAAAAGAGCTGGGGGCTAGATTTTGACATCCCTGAGCTTGTGCAATAACTGATCTCAAGCAAGAAAATTGTTACCCGCTTTGAATATAATTGGAAAGTAGTATATGAATAAGGAGAGAGAAAGGGATGGCTTCTTCTTGCAAAGTCGATATTGTAAAACTTTTAAAAGAAACCTTTATTTAGTAAACAGTGCATAAAAGACATAGTTAAAATTCAATTTATAATAATACAACATATAAATGATACATCCAATGACAATATTTATATGCACAGCAATAAAACATTTACTTCAAGCTGGCTTACTCATGCCTTAAAGTACTGTAATTGGAGGAGAGAGTAATCAATCTTATAAAGTAGCCAATGAGTTTGGATATCCTGATAACACAAATATATATGAGGAATGCAAAATTTAAGGAAGGAAGAACAAATTTAGATCAAGGATGATATTAAAATATTGTAAAGTATCTTACTTGATTACCCAGGTTTGTGTATGATAAACGGAATGGAATGTAATCAATATATACTTGATGTAATAGAGAATCTAGCTTCAATGTATACAACTTCGATAAGGTAAGTATCCCAAAAAAAAGCTGTATAAAGAAAGATGGGCATAAATAATGGTTATGCTTATAGGGCACAGCTGTGGGGAATCCTCCTGTAAGTGTGGGATCCCCAGGCACTAGAGGTTAAATGAGGACAAGTTTCCCCATTCATCACCTCTAGTGCTCTGTGATTGGCTGAGGAAAAGTAAACCTTGATGACAGCTCAAGCGTCTTCAGGTTTTCCTTTCCCCAGCTAATCACAGAGCACTAGAGGTGAATGAATGGGGAGACTTGTCCATATTTAGCCTCTAATTACGGGGATCTTCTCAATGAATGCGGCTGCATTCATTTTTGTCCCTAAAAATAACCTGAATTCTCCCATCATTGACTTTAATGGTGTTCGAATTTGGCATTCGATCACCCTAACAATATCTCCCTATTCAATCAAATAGTTGTCAAATCGAATAGTGAGATATTTGACCAACACTAGTGTTAAACTCAAATACACCGGGCCGAATTAAAAACCAAGTCACAGGCCAAAATTTAAATTTATTGAAGAAACAATTGTAGCATTATAGTATTTTCACTGCCTGTTTATGCATTATTGTATTCTATGATAATTAAATGTATTAGATTATAAAATGTTCCAAGATGGCTGCTGTGCTCTCGGCACTTTGGGAATGAGGTCATCAGTACTGACCTAGCCTGGGGCAGAGATTCTTGGGTAAGTCCTTAAGAAGGACATGGTCTGGAGAGTGAGGAACTCAGATCATGTTGTATGCGCAGAGAAAATATAACTTTAGACCGTAAGTTATGGCACAATCCTCTCACTGAGACATACTGAAAGGACTTTACCATTTTTACACTGCTGCTGTTTGAAGATTGCAAAGTTTGATGTTACACTGGATTTTATATGTTGTTACTATTCAATACAGAGACTCTTTCTGCTAATACAGTGTGGATTATTGTCTATGAGTATACTATTCTCAACTGGGACTGCACTTGTTACTCACAAGACCCAATTGAGTGGAGGCACTGCGCTTATGAATGAGAGATGTCATCCTGTTTTCACAGATAAAGTAAAGGCTCTGCTCCTGTTCTTCCACATAGGTTGTGCCACAACACATCAGTAGCCTGCAGAGTGGGTCAGAATGGGGCCACACAATTAACCTCAATAGGAAGAAACAAGAACACATGAGAAGAACATGCAGTAATATGCAGTAAACTGATGTAAATCCATTGCATATTACTGCATGCTCTTCTCATGTGTTCCTGTTTCTGCCTATTGAAATAATTGTTTTACTTTGCCAGAGAATGCAATGTGAAAGCAAGTGAATTGCTGCATTCATTTGGTTTCACATTGTATTCTCTGGAACAGTAAAACAATTATAGCAAAAGCTCTATGATAATTCCTGATTTATTCATCTTACCTGTCAGTATAAACTCTGCTGGGTCCACGCATAGGCTGCTGTTCAATAGACACAAGTGATGCCGCTACTACAATTCCCGGCATCACTTGCATCTATAAAATGTGGGGCCACACATAGGCAGAGAGGCCGCTGGTCTAGAGACGCGAGTGATGCCGGGAATTATAGTAGGGGCATTGTACTCGCGGCTATAGAACAGCAGCTTATCATGAATTGCAGCTGGCCCGCCGTTACTAGCTGCAAATCATATTAAGAATTCTTTTGGGGGCCAAAAAAAGGACGGGCTGGGCCAGATTTGGATGACGGGCTAGAGTTTGACAACCCTGCTTTAAAGTTTTCCTATAAGTACAAAGTAATGTTTTTAATTAAAAATTACTTGCATAGATGATAATTCAAATATTAGAATAATATCCCAATCATGAGTATAAAGATGTAAAATATACCTGATAGAATAGTGGGATTAGTTCATCTATGTTAATGCTTGTCTCACCAAAAAAGTTTCAAGATTGTATCCCCATACCATGAAGTGCTTATCTAAAGAGAGATCAATGATTTCAGATTGGTAATTGATGTATCCAGAATTTATATTAGAAACATGCTAGTAAGGGGTTATTTCTCTGATCCTGAGTTGCTGAATTATTTAAGATATGGACCCTGATTTGTCAAAGTTCTCCAAGGCTGGAGAGAATACACTTTCATCAGTGAAGCTGGGTGATCCAGCAAACCTGGGATGGATCTGGTCCAGGATTGAAAACATTTGCTAACAAATAGCTAATGGCTTTAAGGCAATCCATTCCAGGTTTGCTGGATTACCCAGCTTCACTGATGAAAGTGCATTCTCTCCAACCTTGGAGAACTTTAGTAAATCAGGGTCTTGGAGCAAGCTGGTGGCAGCTGTCCAGGCAAACACTGGTGCAGTCCTTGGCTTGCCCTTTAATAGTAAAAAGTTTGCATGTGGTTAATGCTATTGTGCGTGCGCCGATAACGGCACACGTGCAGAGGCACCAAAAGTAGATATGGTATCTGCCCTTACCTGATTGTGGTCTATGTAATAGCGTACAGAGTACAGTGTATAGAGTCACTGCGCATGCGCAGCAGGTTCATATTATACAATCCCGCCCCGTACCCAGTGATGGGCAGAAATCTTCTGCCTTTTGGGAGGGGAGTAAACGAGTGGTCAACCCCCAATCCTATCGCCTTCACTTGCCTATATTAGGTAGTATAAACTCCGATGCAGCAAGTCCTGAACATACTCAAAGTGGATGCTCAAACGGAGGACCGAATAATCATCCAGCTTCTTGTAAAAAGGAGCTGGATGATAAGTGCACCCCTTATAAACGAGTGCTCCCATCCCTGCGTAAGGTTTGGGATGAAAAGGGGGGGGGAGGAAGGAAGAAATGTTCCAAGGAAGGTTTACCTATATTTGCAATCCTCCTATATACACTGAAAATAAAGAATATTGTAATATAACTATGATTATGAATGGGGTATTTTGAATAATTTGTGCATGAATATAGTCAATTGAGATACACTCCCATTAGCAGTAATTCTCATTACATACATTTTTACATAGAATAATTACATACATTATAATCAATGATAAACATTTATTGTAAGCGTAATAACAATGTAGATAATATAAATATTTTATATTATTAAAGCAATCCATTAACAATGTAAAAGTCAAAAACAATTTAGACTGCATCTGATACAGATAACAATTTTACTAATATTTAGATACATTATGTCTTTAACTATTAAAACAATCCAGATACCAATCCAGATACAGATAACAATTTAAATCATAATTAGAACATTATGTCTTTAATTATGTCAATATTGCAGTGATAACAATAATAGCCTTAACCGTAAAATATCTGATGGTTATGAAATGTTACCACATATATATGAAGAATATATATTTCTATGTTTTTTATTGATGAGGGTGTTACAGCTATACCATGTACAGCGCTGCATAATATGTTGGCGCTATATAAATCCTGTTTAATAATAATAATACCATGACTAGCTGGGGAATAAAAACTAAAGGGTATCTTGTATAGAGATAAGTAAGGTATTGATTAAGATGTCATAATTACCTAGGTGATATTTATTTAGATTTAAATGGTATTTTTTGTTTATTAGAAAGGTTTGAAAGACAGCATCTCATTCAAACCAGGTGGTATGGTAGCTTTTAAGTTAGATATCCATTTGGTCTCAGATTTTAACTATCAAAATTATGTTGCATACCGACACGAAGACTAATAGGGGCACCATTTTGCCTGTATTTATAGAATTAATGTGTTTATATATCCTCTTTCTCAGTGGGCATTTTGTTTTTTCCACATAGTATTTACCTCATATGCATGTGGTTAGGTATACAATACCAGACGTGGAACAATCAACGCAATTATGATTTTTTTTGTATTTTCCTAATAAGAAGTTGGAATTCTTGTGTTAGGAGACGCTCTCTGGGCGTAAGATCCCAGGCAATACCTCCGCAGGAGGGCACGCACAGTCTATTCCCTTTGGCGGCTGCGCTTGCGGTAGCACTGGGGTTGCAAGATCAGTGCTCTGTAGGTTGCAGCATCCCTGTGGATGAGGTTTCCCTCAGCATCCTCTGCACTGAGGAATTGAGTTGTGTGCGGCTGATTAGCTGAGTGGTTCCTGTTAATCCCAGGCTATCATTGGCTGCTGGGGCTTTATAGCCTCTCTGCTCCCGGTCAGAGGTGCCTGTTATAGTGTCAGCTGGGCTTACCTGTGTTGGAGTGTTTTTGTGAGTTTTCACTGTTACTGACCTGTGCCTGTTTCTGACTAGTGTTGGTTGAATATCTCACTATTCGTTTCGACAGCTATTCGCTTGCATAGGCCAATATTGTTCGGGTGATCGAACGTCGAATTTGAACACTATTAAGTCAATGGGGGAAGCTGGGTGTAGTGCATCATCAAAGACACCCACAAGTGTACAGTTTTAGTGAATGGATTACTGACAAGCGGCAACAGCAAGAGAAGGAGACAGTAGGCCCTGAGACGAAGCATGGACAGCATTGGTAACTGGCATTTTAAGCTGGGTGTAATGCATTGTCAATGACACCCAGAAGTCTGTAATACAATTTTTGTGAAAGGAGTACTGGGCAGTGGGCAGCAGCAACAGCAGGAGGAGGAGGCAGTGGGCCCTGAGACGGAGCGTGGACCGCATTGGTAAATGGAATCTAGAGCTGTTTGTAGTGCATTGTCAATGACACCCAGAAGTGTGTAATACAATTTTAGTGAATGGAGTACTGACAGGTGGCAGCAGCAGCAGCATGAGAAGGAGGCGGTGGGCCCTGAGACTTAGCGTGGCATCAGGATTAAATATTGGTATTTTTTTAAGAGAAATACAGAAATAGTCCTCCATAAAAAATTACCGGTTACACAGCTTTGTTACAAGTGATATAGGCCTCAAAGTATTTAGAGGCAGAGAGCCCTGAGGGAGGTCCTCCGTACAAAAATTAGCCGGTTACACAGCTCTGTTAGAAGAAGTGATATAGGCCTCACAGTAGATAAAGGCAGAGGACCCCGAGGGAGGTCCTCTGTATAAAAATTAGCCGGTTACATAGCTCAATAGCATGTTAAAGGCCTCAGAGACAGAGTAGAGGTAGAGGGCCATGAGGGTGAGGAGTAGAAGGAGATGCCGAAGGCTGTGAACGTGCTCTTCCCGTCAAGGTGTAAGCATGCCGTGCAGCAGTTGCCGACGAATCAGTGCACTCTGCAGAGGGGGTGTTGAAGTCATTGCCGATCCAAGCTTTATTAATTTTAATAAAAGTGAGTAGGTCGACATTTTCTGCAGAGAGACGAATAAGCTTGTCACTCACTACGCCCCCAGCTGCACTGAACGCTCTTTCAGATAACACACTTGCAGCTGGGCAGGCAAGGATCTGAATGGCATGTTCTGCCAGCTCTGGCCACTGCTTGGATACCAAGTAGCCCAGTGGGTCCTGGTTTTGCAGGTTACAGATGTCCCATGCAGAGCTCAGGTATTCCTGCACAATGACTATGAGTACCGCTGCCGAGTGTCATTGGCAAGTGCGGCTTTCCGCACTGCATAGTTTGGCTTAGACGACCTCTCCTGGTATACAGAAATTATTCTGGCTTTTTGCCAGATAGAAAGTGGTACCGGAATTAAATATCTGTATATTTTTTAGAGAAATAGGCATTTTTTGGGCTTTTTTGATAGATAGCAAGTGGTATCAGAATTAAATATCTGTATTTTTTGAGAGAAATACATAAATAGTCCTCCATACAAAAAATAACCGGTTACACAGCTTCGTTACAAGTGATATAGACCTCAAAGAAGGGTGCTCAGGAGCTGGTGCTCGTGCTGGCGGTCCGCAGTTGTTGAGGCCCACTTGTGGTGACAGCTGCCGACAATGGACGACTATGAGTTGCCTCACTGGTATGAGTGTGGGCAGATTTTACCCTCTTCCTCCCTCTCCCTCTTTGAGTGCGCTCTGCAACCTCCTCCTCATCTTCTTCCTATGATGATCTCCTTGCTCTCCCCATATCGGATCAAGGATATCATTATTATTAGAAGAGACAGTTTCCCTGTATCTGCCGACAGGAAGCAGCGGCCTTTTGAAGCCAGTTTGAATAGCTCGTCTGGCTCAGAGTGTTGGAGTGAAAAGAGGAGGGAAAACCTTTGAACTGACTCTCTTCATCAGATGACTCAAACAACTGTGCGTCTTCAAGAAATGCTTCCAGCTCCTCCTCTCCAATCCCTCCTCTTCAATTTTCCAGTTGAGGATTAAGATTAGGAGGAACAGGTGTATCAGGGACTTTAGTTTGGAACCCTTGAAAAAGCCTGTGTCTGGGACTGGGAGGAAGAGGGGTTGCAATCACTTGACCTTTTGTTACACTACCTTTTGTTCAAGGTGCGGTAATAATGGACGCGCACCACCACCACCAGCAGTGCTAAAATGTCTAAGGTCCGGCTGGCTTCTTGTTCTCGGTTCTGCAGTTAAAAAACAACCCATACTGCTTTCCTTGCCGCCCCTGGCAAAGCTGCCCCTTCCTCTTTGGCTAGCCTGCAAATATCTTGGCGCTAATATGCTTCACTAAGTGTAAATTTTTACAGTAAGTTGAATTTTTTTTTCTTTTTGGGTCTTTTTGACTTTTCTTTTCCAATTAAAACAGGGGGGTTTTTGCTTTGCTTTGCTTTGCTTTGTTTTGCGGGGGGGGGGGGGGGGGGATTTACCCAAAAAATGCAAGTGTGCTGTGTGTGTTGTATGTGGCATTTTCCTTCAGCCGGGACTCTTGTAATATGCAGCACTGCCTCAGTCTGACTGTCTCTCAGTAGAAGTGTGATGGTGTGCATGCCGTCTGGGTACCCTGGCTCTGACTGCCTGACTGACTATCTATCTATGTGACTAACAGTGTAACAATCTACCTGAATACAGTAGATTACAGGACTGAAGCAATACAGTACAATCCAACTATCTATCTGACTAATTGTGTCACAGTCTAATTAACCACAGCACTTTTATTTTACTTTGACACTGCCAGCAGCACAGAGAGGTTGTGTCTGCTAGCAGATCTCTATCAGGAGTGGTAAATGCAGGCAAGCCCTGGCCTTTATATATAAGCCAATGGTGGCCTGTGTGGCATGAGGTGACACAGCCAATCGGCTGCCTGTCCCTACAAAGATGGAGGAGAGGATCCCTGTTCCTATTGGAGGGCCCTAGGAATTATGGTGGAGGTCCCTAGACACTGTGGGAGGGCCAAATTCGAACCTGCGAACAATGTGTTTTTTTTCGGGTCGGGTCTACCCAAATTCAAACAGCCATATTTGGGTCAAATATAAGGACGACTGGAATTCGAACACCAACACTATTTCTGACTATGCATTTGAACTCTGCCTGGACCGACCTCTGCTCCTGACCCCGACTCTGTTTTTGGCTTTGCCCTTTGTACTTCGCTGGATGGACTGATTTCCTGTGTTTTTGACCTCGGCTAGTTTTTTGAATTTCCTGTCACTTCTTACTCTCGCTTACTTTGGATTTCCTATCACTTCTTACTCTGGCTCTGTACTCTGCATTGGTGGGCGCCAGGTCGGCTGTCGGCCTATCTCCAGACACCATCCTTTGCGCACCAAGTCCTGGGGGCAACGGAGAGCTGGGAGACACAACCAGTCTTTCGAGGCTGAGCGAGGGCTGCAATAGGCGAAGACTGTGGCATATATTGAGGGATTGGTGTCTAGGGAATACTGGTATTGATCCGGGCCTTACATCTTGTTGCTCTTTGAGGCAAGGGCATTGGGAGCAACTGCTGCATTTATAGAATCCTGGAGGTAATGGTTGTAATTGAGTTTGTTGTTTAACTGAATAATGACTATTAACTAGTGTGTCCTTCAAAGATGGTGACTTTCTATATGTTAATCTTTGGATATGGTGATATGAATTTTGCAGTTTTTGGATCAAAGGTTTTAATTTAATGTGCCAATGCTTATTAAAGATGTAGAATATATAGCTTTATATTGATTGTTGTTTGTGGTGATTATCCTTGTTTGTGTGTTTGTCAGGATTGGTTTGGTTTGAGTAATTAGAGCTTTACGGTCCAAAGATTGAGCTTTCTGGTATGCTTTTCTTAATACGTTTTTACTATATCCACATGCCATTAGCCCTTGTTGTAGACCTTTAGCCTCAGTTTTAAAGTTTTCATGGTCAGTGCAATTATTTTTAAGCCTGATATACTTGCTTAAAGTGATACTGTTTTTTCAGAAAGTGGGATGAGCACTGCTAGAATGTAAACTGTATTTCCGCTGTTTTCTTTCTATACAGTGTTGTAAACCCATGTCTGTTGTTCTAATAAAGGTGTCAAGAAATGGCACTTCGGCACTACTTTAAAACATGGTGAATTTCAGGTTATATGAACTAACTTGCAGTTAAGAAAAAAATTAATTAAGGAGTGATTCTTGACCTGACCAGATGGTGAAAATATCATCAATATATCCTCTCCAGGTTACAATATGAGGAAGATATATCGCATTACAGGGGTTTTAGAAGACACGTTTCTCCCAAGCTTCAAGATATATATTGGCGTACGATGGTGCACACCTTGTCCCCATCGCAACTCCTTGTGTCTGCAGATAGTATGTGTTCTTGAATGTTAAAACATTCTTTGTGAGTATGTATTTTAATAAAGAAACAAGGAATTTATTAAAGGGTTTGTTTAAGGGTTAAAATTCCATAAAATATAGCTCAATGATATTAATGCCTTTTTCATGAGGAATACTGCAGTACAAACTTTCAGCGTCAATTGTAACAAGTAATACACTGGGGGGAACTTGTACATCTGACAAAAATTTAAGTAGATCAATAGTGTCCCTTTAATAGGACAGCAGTGTGGACACTATGGATCTCAAGTATGAGTCAACTAACTTGCTTGCATTAGACAAGATAGCCCCTATTCCTGCAATGATGGGGCGACCTGAAGGATTTTTAAGGTCTTTATGGACTTAAGGTAGCGAGTAAAAAGTTGGTGTAACTGGATTTTGGCTATAAAAATAGTCTTTTATTTTGCTATCAATAACACCTTCCTGAAGGACTGACATGAAAATGGCATAGTAGCTGAAGTAGATGCATTCAAGAACATCCCCAGAATTCCTATGGGATAAAACTTTTCTGATTTGCTGTATAATTAGAAAGTAATGAAGGATTTAGGAATTCAGAAAAACCAGAATACCAATAATTTAAATGGTCATGCAGATTTGCTGCAATGTGTTTTCTATCAACAGGATGACTTGGAGAACAGAAGTTGGGGAAATAAAATTTGCATTAGAGATATTCCTGAAGTGATGGAGTTATAATATAAACATATGTGACTGTTCTTTGGAATTGGGTTTTGTAAAGTCCAAAAGAAGCCACAAATAAATTTGATCGCATGCATAGAGCAATGGGTCCTAGGAGCACTGATTTAGCACCAGGGACATTATTTGTTGCCTACCATCTTACTACCTGAAAGAAAAAATCATGAAAAAAGCCAGAGCCAGAGATTCTATTGTGTTTGAGACACCTGCAATCCTTTTGTAAGATCTATCTAAATACACGCTGGAGTTGAGGCGTGCAATGAATCTATTCTTAGTGATACTTCATTAAAAAAAAATATAAAATATGCATAGGGTACCTATTTCAATTACAAGCCAACTGGGGAGGAATTTCTGCAAATATCCATGATCTGATTGATCTTCCACGCTTTTTAGTAACCTTTGATTACCAAAAAATTGATCTACCTGAATGGCCTGACTATTCGCTTTATTTAAAATCAACAAAAATTCCAGGGTGGACTTAGTCAGATCATAGAAAAGAGTAAACATATTGAGACCCCTTCTAGTGATGGTTGGTGGTAAAATTACAGAAGATAGATGTGGACACTCATTCAAAATATAGGCTGAACAAGAAGGAAGTGTTGTTAATTTGTGTTATTAGTACGATCCTCTATTTCTTTGAGCATTTTTATTTCTTTGATCTGGCTTACTAGATTGGCAGTCTTTTTGCTATACTGTAAGGAACTTACCTGTCCATAGAGCCCCCGGCGTCCCTGGGGATCTCAGCCACAGAGGGAGACGCCGCTGCAGCAGGCAGCATGGCCGTGGCTGCTGTCCTGCTCGCAGAATGTCTCTCCCTGCAGGCCGAGGGATCTGTTCTAGCCGAACTACTGTTTGGCCAGACGTCGTCCCCAGCATTCCTATGGACGTGATTACAGAAAGTCCTGTTCTCAGCACTCCTGTGGATGTGCAAAGTAGGGCATGTCCCAGGGGTGCTGTTAGAAGTGGTGCGCGTGTTACCAAGCGTGCCTCTTGTACCCCCCGAGGGCATGGCACTCGGCTGCCTTGCCGTGGGGCGGGACATAGTTTGAATTCCCTGCGGCCAATCGATTCAGTTACCCTCCAATCAAATGGCGCCAGGTGGCACAAGGTCATTGGGCACTCTGGCCATTTAAGGAGAACCTGTCCTGAACACCTTTGCCCGCTATAAGCCTCTGTGAATACAGTGTGCTTGGGTGCATTCTCTGTGTTGGTTTATATTAATCCGGTTTGTCATTACCATAGCGACCTGGTCTGATACCTGATTCTGCCTGAACAGCAATCATCTGACACTCATAAAAGACCAGAAAATGTTATTTTGAATAGCCTGTTTATTTGCTTTATCTAAAACTGCAATACTCTTAGGCTGGATTCAGCACTTTTTATGTTTGTTAGTAATCTTTGATTTATCATGATTTTCTTAATTAGAATGACGTGACTATTTGCCCCATTTCATATTAGCAAAGATACAGGGCTGGAATTTGTTAAGTCATTGAAGGTAGTAACTTTAATTGAGCATCGGGCATTAGGAGTATCCTAATTTTATTGAGAAAAATCATTTGCTGAGTGTATTTTAATTAGGAAATAATGGTAATAATTATTTGTTACTTTTTTTTTACTTTTTCATATATCTTAGCAAGTCATGATCCCTTAAAAAGGCCATACTAAAAATTAATTGATTATGTGTGATATCTAAACGTAGTAGGGTTTACAGGTTAAGATAAGTCATGTGAAATACGGATGAGTTAAGGGGAAAACGAACATTAAACCTCTTAGCAAGAAGAGGTGGAGACATATGAAGCTGCAACCCATAATCTCACCTCAGGATCAAAACTGTTCCAATCAATTGGATACATTAGCTTTTTGTGAGAAACCTTAAAATCCAGAATTTGATGGACTTCATATTCCCGATTAGAATTGGGTGCAGGAGTTGCCAGAGGAAAGGAATGAGAAAAGCAGTTCAGGACCAACGGCTTAAGCAGAGACCCATGGAAGGCTTTAGTCAGCTTGAGAAAAGAGAACGTAACTTGTAGCAAACTGGGTTAACCTTGGCAGAAATGGCATAAGGTCCGGTGAACCATGGAGCAATTTTCAGAGAAGGCACCTTGCAACAAATGTTCCTTGTGGAATGCCAGACTTTATCTCCAGGTTGGAGAGGAGGCGCCTTACTGCAACGCCGATCAGCAAACTTCTTGTGCCCGAGAACTGTGTGTTTCAGATGCTCACAAGTAGAAGACCAGATGTGATTAAAGTCTCTCTGCAGGGCACTGAGTGCAGGTATTTTGGCAGAGGAGGGTATAGGAGATGGAAGGCAGGGTCTATGTTTGCCATAGACAATGTAGAACCGTGATTCTTTGGTGCTGGTGCTAACTTGGTTGTTGTGGGCAAACTCCACCCATGGTAGCAGTGCTACCCAGTCATCATGGTGCGTAGAAACAAAGGCTTGGAGATATTGCTCCAGGGCTTAATTAACTCTCTCCGTCTGCCCACTAGTCTGTGGGTGATAGGCTGAGAAGAAGTCCGCAAAGATGTCCAGGGATCTGCAAAAGCCTTTCCAAAAGCGTAAGGTAAATTGCACCCCACGATAAGAAACTATAGGCGTGGGCATACTGTGAAGTCTAAATATTTCACGAATGAACACTGGCACCAACGCAGCTTGTGATGGTAAAGCCGGAAGCGGTACAAAATGGGCCATTTTGAAAAAGCGATCCACAACCACCCAAATGACCGTAAAGCCATCTGATGGTGGAAGATCCATAGACAGGTGACACCAGGGCTCCTTAGGAATAGGCAGAGGAAGAAGCGGTCCTGCTGGGGCATAGTCCGTCACATCATTACGAAGGTTGGCCCACCAGTACAGATAAGAGAGAAGGGTGAAAGTTCTGTGAACGCCCGGGTGGCCAGACAGTTTGGAGTCATGGGCCCAATAGAATATTTTGGTGTGGAGTTGAGGAGGCACCAAGATTTTACCTGGGGGAATAGCAGATTCCTGAACAGAGGACAAGGCAAGGATACTGGCCGATTGGATATTAAACTCTGGATCAGCAGTGGTTTTAGAATCCTATGGATCAAAAGAGCAAGAGCGCATCAGCTCAGGAGTTAGCGGAACCAGGTTTAAAGGTAATTATAAAGTAATTCTTCTCTGCTGGGGAGAACTTCAGTGAAAAGAATGCACATGGGCGTCCAGCTCCTGTGGGGGTCATGAAAAGAATAGCTCCTGCTCCGACTAAGGAGGCATCAACTTCTATTAAGAAGGGCTTGGAAACATCTTGCCTAATCAGAGCGGGGCCAGAAAGAAAGGCTGTCTTCAAGGAATGAAAGGCCTCAATAGCTTCAGAGGGCCAGTTCTTAGGATCAGCATCCTGTCTGGTCAGAACAGTGATGGGCACATCCAGCGTGGAGTAATTTTGTATAAGTTGCCGGTAGTTGGTAAACCCTAGGAAATGCTGAGTAGCCTTAGGACCGCAGGGTAGCGGCCAGTTAGAGATAGCTGTAACCTTCCCAGGATCCAAAGAGAGGCCATCCTTAGAAACAATGTAACCCAGGAAGGGCACATGAGGGCATTCGAACAGGCACTTCTCTGTCTAAGCGTAGAGTCAATTGTCTCTGAGTCTCTGACAAGACGGACATGCTGTCTGTGGGTAGGCAAGTCAGGAGAGAAAATCAAAATGTCATCCAAATAGACAACACAGATGTATAGAAAGTGACAGAATACTTAGTTGACAAAGTGTTGGTAGCAGCTGTGGCATTACAGAGACCGAAGGGCATCACCAGATATTCATAATGCCCATCACTGGTATTAAATGCTGTCTTCCATTCGTCCCCCTCCTTGAGCCCCTCAAAAGTCTAATTTGGTGAAGATCTAAGCACCACAGAGATGGTCAAAGAGCTGTGGGTAGCGGTTTTTAATAGTGATGGCATTCAAACCACGGTAATCAATACAAGGACAAAGTGTCCCATTTTTATTTTGGACATGAAAAAACCTTGTGCCAGCAGGGGAAGGGGACATACATATAAATCCTCTCTGCAGATTTTCCTGGATGTATTTACTCATAGCCCTGGTCTCCAGAAGACTGAGGGGATATACCCGACCTCTAGGAGGTGTGGAATTAGGTATGAGGTCCATCACACAGTCATAGGAGAGATGGGGAGGAAGTTGCTCGGCCTGGCATTTTGCAGAAGACAACTTGGAAGTCCTTGTACTGGATTGAAATGGATTGAGCCAACTCCGACATGGAGAGGGCAAGAGGCATGAAGGTTGGAGCTTGGTCAAACATTGAGAGTGACAAAAAGGACCCCAAGTCAATACCTCTGGAGTAGACCAATCTAGCACTGGAGAGTGTTGTTGAAGCCATGGAAGTCCCGGAATGATTGCAGATGAGGCCTGGGGAAGTACAAGGAAGGTTATGGTCTCCTGATGTAGCACACCTACCGTCATTTGCATTGGCAAGGTTTGGAAGTGGATAAGTCCCCAGGAGAGAATGCTACCATCCACCGCAGAGATACGCAGGGGTTAAGTCAGTGGCTCCATAGGCCAGGCACACTCCTTTACAAGAGTAGCAGAGATGAAATTGCCTGCTGCTCCCAAGTTGATAAAAGCCTTCAGGGCAAGGGTGGACGTCTTGTAATGGATTTAAATTGGTATTGAGGGACGCTGAGTGGAAGGGAGAGAAAAGTAACCTAGCATGCCCCCCTCAGAGCATACTAGGCACTGAAGTTTCCTAGCCTCTGTGGGCAGAGTTTAATAAACTGTTCTTTCAATCCACACTTAATGCAGAGGCCTGAAGATAGCCGCCGTGATCTCTACTCGGGAGATAGACGTGAGCGGCCCAGTTGCATGGGTCCTTCTGATGAAGGAGAAACGGGGGCCTGGAGGTTCCAAGGGCCACTGGAGGGATGGAGCTAGTCATGGGGAAAAGACTTTGCGGGAGGGAGATTTCTCCTGGAAATGCTCCTGGAAGCGTATATCAATCTGGGTAGCCGGGGAGATCAGGTCATCCAGAGCAGTGGGAGTTTCTTTACCAGCCATATCATTCCTAATGCAATCAGAAAGGCCCTGCCAGAAGGTAGCGTGGAGGGCCTCGTTCCAGGCGAGCTCCGCCACCAAAGTGTGAAACTTAACAGCCAACTGGCCCACAGTAAGTGACTGCTGATGGAGACGCAGGAGAGCGCTGGCTGCTGAGGAGGCCTGAGTGGTTTTAACAAAAACCCTCCTAAAAAGGCTCAGGAAAGCTTCAATGCTACGGGTGACCGGATCATTCCTTTCCTAGAGCGGAGACGCCCATGCCAAGGCTTCTCCAAAATGCAGGGATATCATGTTTGCTACTTTAGCTCAGTCAGTGGGGAAGCTTTGTGGCTGAAGCTCAAAATGTATATTGCACAGGTTGATGAAGCAACGGTAGGTCTTGGGATCCCCAAAAAACCATTGCAGGGGTGGTAGGTGAACTTCAGAAGCCATTGGTATGGCAGGAGACTGATTATCATAAAAAAGGAATCTGAAAGGATTCAACATGCAGAAATATACTGCAACTGAAGAGTGCGGGGGTATAGAAAAAAGCATATCACCATCAGGTTTGTCGATAGACAGCATATCATGAGAAACTTAAAAAAAAGTCCTCAGGAAGAACTATAGTTCCAATATCTATATGTCAGGATAGATATGTAATTATTTGAGGATGATTTTGATCTCCATTCAGGGGTTAAAGTTTTAGGAGCATGATCAGAGCATGATGATTTAGGTTGTTCTTCAGTTTTTTGAATATCCCAGGTTCCTAATAATTCACTATAGTGTCTTGATGGTGTTAAGAGTACCATTCTTGGTAACCAGCAACTTAACCGGAAAGCCCCATATGTACGGAATTTGGTTGCTTCTAAGTGCTTGAGTAATAGGTAAAAATTTCCTTCTACCCATAATTGTTGTTTGAGACAGATGAGCAAACAAAAAAATATGAGCAAACGAGTCTGACAATGTAGAATTTTTCCTGAAAAAAATCATTAGTTGCTCCTTTATTTGAGGGCAATGAATACAAGCTAGGACATCCCTGGGTACTTTTTCAGGCAGGTGTGCTGGTTTAGGTAGCCTTTGGGCTCTATCAATAATGAGCTCATATGCTGCTACATTTGGAATCAATACAGAAATTAACTGTTGTAAATAGGCAGTCAATTCTGTTTTCTAGATCTGCAAGATTCAGTTGAGAATTCACCAGCTCATTGTGGGCAATCTCCCATTTTTTTTTTGGCTGACTCTGTCTTCTACTTATTGTAAGTCCCAACAGTCCCAAAAAATCATGTGCAATGAGCTTCTTAGAGACACAAGCAAATCTTTAGGTGTTGTATCGGATCCAGGTTGATCTGAGCCAGGGTAGGTGTCAAATGGATCCGGTGTCATCGCATCTGCTATATCAGTGCAGTTTAATTTTTCCTACCTTGAGTATCTTCTACGGTAGATAGTTTCAGCTTCGATTTTGCTGGGCTGTTGCCTGATAAGGAGAATTGTGAGGTTCCATTAGACCTCCTTTCCTTCCTAGGAGATTGTGAATCGTGGTTAGATTCTAAGAGAATAATAGAGGATGACACGCAGGAGCGTGTAGTGAGGCTGCGGGCGCCATCTTGGTTGTGATGCGACTCCACGGTGTTGAAGAAATTGGTAAGTTTTCTGGGAGCATTAGAGCCTTTCCTTTTCCCCGACTCTGCTCTGAAGTGTGGGGACTCAGAAGAGGAGAAAATCGCCGGTTTGTGAGCTTCCTGAGGATCGGTGTTCTACCCAGTGGATGTGACTGCTCAGCAGCCTAAACAGAAGACGTCTATCTTGGTCGGGATATTTTTACTATAGCCACTTTTTATTAAATGATCATGTAATTGTTTTGCCTGTATCTCATAGTCAACATCATCCGAACAGTTTCTCCACACTCTCAAATATTGGGTGAGTGCTAGTAGCAAATAAAATAGTGTTGGCCACTGTGGATTTACAATAAAGGGAAGATGTCAACGTGTTGTCGTCCCGTTTTGGAATATATATGTCCAAGAAGGGTATACATTTAGGATCAGCTTCCATGGTAAATCTTAAATTATATTTATTGGTTTGTAGTTTAGTAAAAAAAAACTCATTAAGTAGGTCCATGTTACCAGTTTAAATCATGAATACATACATCATCTATGTATCTGTGCCATAATATAATGTAGGGCAAATACATAAACAAGGCCTCATTAAAAAAAAAAATCTCTCTCTTAACTTCCCAAATAGAGATTAGCATAACTAGGGGCACAACAACTGCCCATGGGCACACCTTTAACCTGTAAATACAGGCAATCATCAAATAGAAAAATGTTCCTTGTAAGAATGAACTTTAATAATTTCCAAATAAAATCTGAGTATGGCCAAAGTGATCTGTTTCTCTCCAAGATTTTTTATAGTGTAGAAATACCTATGTCATTTGGGATGCTGGAGTATAGCGCTTCAATATCCTCTGTGACTTGTGGTACACCAGACATATGTCAGATCAGCAGCAGTTGGTTCCCTTACCTTGCTTCTAGCTGTTCTGTCTAGGCTGATTTATCTGCACCTGCTCATCCAGTCCCCGCTCAGCCTGCCTGTAGGCCTCACTATATAAGCTGTGCTCAGACTGACATTCCATTCCTTTGCATTAGGTGAGTTTATCTGGGACTCCAGCTTGTGTCTATTTCTGAATACTGATTCCCTGGTTCTGACTCTGGCTTGTTCTGACTTTGATTGTTTTTGAAATTGTCTAGCGATTTGGTTCTACGCTTTGGTTCTATGTGCAGTCAGCTGCGGTCTGCACAGGTGTGTCTGATGGTCACAACCTAGGCGCCGTTCGCAGCAAAGTCCATCACTCCTTACGGGTTGCTCTGAAAAATGCCGGGCGGTTCCTTAGACTCTGCTCCTCAGCTCATACCTCCGCCAAACTTGCAGATTGTCCACTTCCCCACAGTTGTAGCAGATCTGTGACAGTTTGCATGGCCATGGACCCCACTGACATTGCTCTGCCAAGCACCCTGCAAGCCTTGGTTGACGAATTGAACATCAGGAGGCCCAGACTGATCAGGTTGTGCAGGTGCTGCAGGACTTATCATCTCACATGCAGCAACTCCAGACCTCACTGCAGGGCAGTGCTGCGGCTGCTCCTTCCTCAGCTTCTGCTGTTGCTCCTGCTACCATCTCTCCTGCACTCGAGCCAAAGATGAATTTGCCAGATCGTTTTTCCGGTGACCGGAATAAGTTTTCTAACTTCAAGAATGCTTGTCTACTTCATTTTCGCCTTCGCCCACACTCCTCTGGCTCCGAGGAACAGCGAGTTGACCTTGTAATGTCCTTACTGCAAGGTGATCCTCATTCCTGGGCTTTCTGTGGATTCCTTCTTCCAGGCACTTGGTCTGCTATATGATAATCTGCATTCCCTGCGCCAGGGACACAGAACCGCGGAGGAGTATTGCGCTGAGTTTCGCCGGTGGTCTGCTGATTTGCAGTGGATAGATCCCACTCTCCATTCTCAGTTCCGGCTAGGACTGTCTAAAAAAGAATAAAGACTCTCTTGTGCACTATGCTCCACCTGAGAGTCTGGATGGCAATCAAAAATGACCAACGCCAGGAGACTAATCAGTCCAAAATGCCAGCCTCCGAGCTTGCACGCCACCGTGCGCAAAATTTATGTTTGTATTGAGGAGGTAATAGACATTACAGAAATAACTGTTCTCTTAAACACCTAAAAGCTTTACTTTTCACCAGAACACTCTGAGCCAGACGAGCCAATCCAAACTGGCTCCAAAAGGCTGCCGCTGCCTTTTGGCACATATAGGGAAACTCTTCTGATGATGATGTCCTTGATCCAACATGGGGTGAACAAGGAGATCATCATAGGCAGGAAGAAGAGAAGAAGGAGGAGGAGGAGGAAGAAGAGGAGGAGGAGGGCTCTGTGCAACCACCTCCGCCCAAGAAGCAAGCTCAAACTGCCCGATCTTCCTCTGTTGCCTTTCCTCTTTCTGCCACCAAAGTTACCAGCGCTGCTGCCAGCAATTTGAGTGGAGCATGTAGCCGAGCATTACCTTTTTCAGGCTCCACCAGCGGTGAGCAGGAGCTCCAACGCAGATCGGCTGCTGTTTGTCGCATTGCTAGCAGTCAGGACCAGGCATCATTGCCATCCCCCACAACTTCTACCCCATCATCCAATCTTTCTGTGGTTAGCATTAGCAGCATCCAACCTTCCATCCCCCAGATACTGGAGCGCAAGAGGAAATATGGCACAAATGACCCCAAAACAAAGCTAATCAATGCGACAATTGTACCGCTGATTGCGTTAGATCTCCTCCCTTACCGGCTGGTGGACTCCAATGCATTCCATTACGCATTCCTCTGCCCGAACCTACAGTACGTTATGCCTAAGCGACAGTATTATGCAGAAAAATTTGTTCCTGCTTTGCATGAACATGTGCAGAGCAATGTGTCCATGTTCCTGCAGCACTCAATTTCTGGCAAGGGGCACCTGACAACCGACAGTTGGTTGAGCAAGCATGGAGTGGGAAGATATATTTCCTATACAGCTCACTGGCTAACTTTGGTGGCAGCAGGGGAAGATGCAGCTGCAGCAAGGCCTGCATACCTACCTCCGCCCAGAGCAGATCGACATGCAATTTCCTCCTCAACCTCCACTTCCACCTCCTCCTTTGTGCCTCAACCTCCTCCTCCAGGGACAGTTTCCCGTGGAGACCCAGCACCTCCCATTCGGCAGCATCTGTTCACCGCCAGCAACAACCTGCAGTTTGCTTTTTCAGTGCACAATTCAGACGTTGCCACGCTGTCCTGAGGATGAGAAGCCTGGGTTCCCTCAGCCACACAGGTGCAGCCATTCTTAGTGCCTTGAGGGAGCAGGAGGACATATGGCTAACTCCTAACAGACTTCAGCCAGGCAAGGTCGTGTGTGACAACGGGGCCAATCTGCTGGCAGCCCTGCGTTGTGGGAAACTCACACATGTACCTTGCCTGGCTCATGTCATGAACCTGAGAGTACAGCGCTTCCTTAGGAATTACCCAGACCTCCAGCCGCTGTTGCTGAAGGCCAGAAAGTTGTCAGCACATTTCCGCCAGTCGTACATAACCAGTGCCAGATTGGTGGATTTGCAGCGAAATCTCAGGGCACCGGATAATTTGTGATGTGGCCACCCGTTGGAATTCCACCTTTTACATGCTGCAGCGGCTGGCTGAACAACAGAAAGCGCTGGTGGATTACATGGCAGAGTCTGTTCGTTTCAGACATATACCTACACTACCTTTCTTCAGCCCTGCGGAGTTGCTGCAAATGTAGGACTTGTGCACTGTATTGTCACCTTTTGAAGAGGCCACCAGGATGATCAACAGAGATCAGGCCTGTGTCAGTGACACCATCCCCATCATATGCCTGCTGGAACAGATGGTGGTGGATCTCGGACACGGCACAGAGTGGACGCTTCATCAAGAGATGACGTTTCAAACATCATCTCGGACATGCGTGCCTACTAGGCATAGTGCACAACAAATCCATGAAGAGGAGGAGGTGGAAGAGGAAGAAGAGAATATTGAGGGTACATGGCATCCATCCACCCAAACACAAAGCGGCATGTTCCATGGAGGGCAAGACCAGGCGGAGGGGGACGACCCTGTGCTGCTGTTCAACCCACAGGAGTGTGGTTCCAGAATTACCTCAGCTGCGGGTAGTTTGAGCCACATGACAGCCTTCATGCAGGAGTGCAAAGCCAAAGATCCACACATACAACACATAAAAACAAAGACTGATCACTATTGGATTGCTACATTACTGGATCCACGTTACAAGCCTGAGATACAACAACTGATCTTGCCGCAATACAGGGGACTTAAATGCAGCACTACCAAGAAGTGCTTGTAAGGGACTTGTAGGACACTTATGCATTATTCGACTGAATAGTGTTCGAATCGAAGAGTGAGCTATTTGACTAACACTATGAGTGAGGCTTTGATATTCTCTTCAAAATCAGATATATTTTATTGTAAAAAGTATTTGAATGAAAGAAACATCTCATTTTGGGCTAGCTGATTTCTGTCTTGAAAAAAATATTGAACTGTTTAATTGGAACTATAGAGTTGTGGCCTAGAAATATTTAGCTTTATCTATGATCCCATCATAACTGGTAATCTTTCATTAGCTGTGCTGCTGAGATTTGAAGAGCCTTGTAGATAGTCACTAAAAGTATCCTGGCACCTTTTAGACCAGTCATAAATTGGTGTTATGTGGAAACAAGCTTGTGACTCTGTCCCTTCTTTGCATGTTTTCCATTAGATGTGCCAATATTTCATAAAGTAAAGGGAGAAGCATGGACAAATTCTATTGTTTTTTGCTCTTTTTGCAATCATATTTTTACTGAATTATTATTAGGAATAGCTTCCTGGTGACATTTTTTCCTCCTGTTTTTTTTTTTGATTTCCATGTAATTTAACAGGAACTATAGTCAGAAGATGAATGTAGTTAACTTCTAGTGATGCATTACTGTTTTCTATTTGAATCTGAAAAGCGGTGCAATATGTAAATCCCCTTGAAAAAAAAGAGTGAAAACTGCTAAATAAGCAAGTTCCTCTGATGTACTTTGAATGTCTGTGACTCCGCCCCTTTGGAGCATGACTTCCTTCAGGTCCGCACAGTCCCTATAAAAGGAGGATGGGCATACACGGAGAAGCATTGTTTTTTCAAACACAGAAGAATCATCATGTCTGGTCGCGGTAAAGGAGGGAAGGGTCTGGGGAAAGGAGGCGCTAAGCGCCACAGGAAGGTGCTCCGTGATAACATCCAGGGCATCACCAAACCCGCCATCCGCCGTTTGGCCCGCAGAGGGGGTGTCAAGCGTATCTCCGGCCTCATCTATGAGGAGACCCGCGGAGTGCTGAAGGTTTTCCTGGAAAATGTTATCCGCGATGCCGTCACCTACACCGAGCACGCCAAGAGGAAGACCGTCACCGCCATGGATGTGGTCTATGCTCTCAAACGGCAGGGACGCACTCTGTACGGATTCGGAGGCTAAATCCTGAGCCTGATCTACTCGTTTTATGTACACAAAGGTCCTTTTCAGGGCCACCCACCTCCTCGTTTTAAGAGCTGTATACCGGTCCTAGCGACGTTGTTAATCATGTTATAGTATAATAGTATTTAATGTACAGCGCTGCGTAATGTTGGCGCTATACAAATCCTGTTTATTAAAAATAATAGCCCGATCTGCTGATACAATGTCTCTTAAATTGCAATTTGAACTAGAACAATGTAGAGAGGGAAGATTTGGCGGTTATTTTGTCTGCTGTAGCAAAGTAACTTCAGTGCTACCACCAATGTATTTATAACCGGATGTATTTATTCGACATGGACTCTACGGGTTCAGAGGCTAATTCCTGATCTCCATGCTTTATGTGCACAAAGATCCTTCTCATGGCCCACCTCTCTGAGTTGATTACGTGAGATTTTTAACGTAGAAATGGATATATTTGCTGTGAAGCACAGTGAGGGGGATCTTATAATAAATGTCTGATTGATTTTCTGTAACCTTCTATATGTTCTGGTCAGGAATTTGTAATAGCCGTTGGTGGCAGTTTTATTATTCTTATTGTCCCGCGCGGCGTTACCGGCCAACTCGAGGATCTCAGCCGTCAGATACTCCAGGACGGCGGCCAGATAGACGGGAGCTCCTGCACCAACCCGCTCTGCATAGTTCCCCTTCCTGAGCAGACGGTGAACACGACCGACTGGAAACTGCAGACCAGCCCGGGATGATCGGGTCTTGGCCTTAGCCCGCGTCTTTCCTCCTTGTTTACCGCGACCAGACATGATTAAATATATATTGGAGATGTAACAAACGATTTGTTAAAAGGTGGAAACATGTGTACATTATGTACGAAGTTACCTGCATGTTTTTCTTCTAGAATGATTTAAATACAACGTAGATGATAATATACACTGTATTATATAAGTAATTCAGAAAAGTTTGGCATTGTGGGTAACAGGATGCAGTAATTTTACATTTCCATCCATTACAGATCTCTAAGGGAAGTTTGGGGCTCCTAAACAGACATTTGTCAGGAGTGACCTCCGACCTAGAGGTTATAAAAATTTCCACCATGTGATGTGTGTATGTACTGATGTTCTTTCTACCCTCAAAAACAAAATCTTCCAGTATATCTATGAAAAGGAGAGGATCACAGCCAGAACAGTGTGTTTTTTTTTAACTTGACTCATCACGAGCTTTACACGTCCTCTACCCAGTTATGTATATGGAGCTCTGTTAGGAGAATGTGGGTGGCTCTGAGAAGAGCCTTTGTGGTAAGTAGATGAAAGCAGTTTCGGCTCTTATTTCTTCTTAGGTGCAGCCTTGGGTTTGGCTGCCTTCTTAGCCGGACTCTTG
>NC_092867.1:53858313-53864841 GCF_032062135.1 Pyxicephalus adspersus
GCCTCTGGAGTTGATTGTAGTAAAGATGTCCTGATGAGATGATCCTCAAAACAGCAGGGAAATCCTCCAACCGACAATTGGGCTGTGTGTGTTGTGATCCTGGATTGCAGGGATGCAGGCAAAGTCTCTGGAGTTCAAGAACAATCTGTCTGCGCTACCACTTAGACCCTAGCAATAACACTAATCTGCCAATGCAACCGGACCTCTACTACCTATGGGCCATCGGATGCCTAACCTATGCTAGATTTAACTAGACAGAGGGTGCAGATCAGGAAAGATAACTGAAAAGGGCAGCACACATATATATTTGTGTATATAGCTCATACACTGACTGTAGGGATATCCCAAAGTGATCTCTGATAAGATCTCACATATACCCCATTAATACAGAGGGAATAATTATAATAATGTACTACACACAGACAAGGCAGTCAGTGTGTTCTGGGAGGGATGCAAGCACCTACCCCTGGCTGAGCACATGTTCTCATCTCTGTCCCTGTACCTCCTGCATTTCTCTATCCTGATGGGGTTTCCCAAGCCACTATCAGGGGCAGGAAAACTTCAACAACTTTATTTGCTATTTACAAAATTACAACTTAGCAAGAAGATAGAAAAAGGCAGACCCCTACACAGTATTGGAAAATTCCCCGACTGTGATGTTCAGTGTTTTTATGTTCAAAGTTCTGCACTGCTATTGGTTGATATAAAATCTACAGCCTGCACGGCGATTGGTTACACATGAGGCCACTCCCAATATATTTTTTTGCGAAGTTGTGAGCAGTTTGCTTTCTCTTTGATTCCATGATAGAAAGCAAAACGATTTTCATCTAAAATACAACAATGTACAATCGTCACCGGGGAGCCGATGGGTTCACTAATCTGTCAGTTATCGGGGTGTCACTGCCAGCTGTCAGGAGCTGCTGAGAAGGATGAACAATGAGGCTGCAAACACATTAATTTTTCTGAGTGTGATCAGATTCTTCCCTTGATTTATAGACAAATAATAATCATACAATCATATTCACACATCTCCCTCTATATTGATTTTCATGTTAGAAATAATGAGGACTAAACGTCACTAATACATCACATCCTTTATAATGCGGAACTACAGTCAAATATAGCAAAGTATGGGGAGCCTGGAAGAAAAACATCAGATACGGATATCAGGGACTTGTGTGATGTGATGAGCACATATTAATGTATGGACAAATGTGTCCTTGGCTCATATTGTTTCATCTGTGATTTTAATAAAAAGAAGGTTTAAATTATCAAAATGCTTTTGTCTCCATCCACCTCTTTTCTTTTATAAACAATAAGATTTTTTATATTGTCTTATTTTTTTGTTATTTTCACAATGTGATTCTGTTTGGGAATCCAATTGATATTTGTGTATTTAATGACAGGATTTATATATTGCCAACATATTATGCAGCACTGTACATTAAATAGGGGTTGCAAATGACACAGATACAGACAATGACACAGGAGGAGGAGAGGACCCTGCCCCGAAGAGCTTACAATCTTAAACCTTCTGTTAATTGATTAATTTTTCTTCTTTTGAGGTCATTTTTTTTCTGTAGCTGGAACCAGTTTCCATGTACTTAACCTCTCTTTTTTCCACATAAATTGAGGGTATGGACACAATTATGCCTCTACAAATGACTAAAAATTTTGTTGGACATCCCCATTCAAATTTTCCATGATTGGGGACAGTTATATCTCCTCAATATATAGTAAATTGTGAAAAATCTGCAATGAGAGAAATTTAATAGAAATCATAAGGGAGATGATACTACACTAAGCATGATTGGCTCTGTAATATGATATACCGTGCGTGGATCTTTACAAGGACATCTTGTGGTGTTTTCTTTGGCCAAATGGCTTCAGAATCCTAGGTGACCTGGTTATTTCCAAGTCAGAGATCTCAGCAGACATTAGAAGGAGACATACTCCCTCCCCCTAATCTCATCCCTATTCACCCTACCCATAAGTTATTACCCCCTTTCTCTGGCAGTCTATGGAATGCCAGATCTGTTGGCAATAAATTAACCTCTATACACAACCTTCTACTCTCTAAATCTTTAAACTTCACAGCTCTCACTGAAACTTGGCTTTCCTCCTCAGACTCTGTCTGTGCTGCTCCTCTCTCCTATGGAGGGCTGTTTTTTATACATACCCCTAGACCTGGCAACAGAATAGGGGGGTGGTGTGGGTTTCATTCTTTAACCTAACTGTACATACAGAGTCCTTCCTAACCCACCCTCTCTTATTTTTACCTCTTTTGAAGTCCACTTCGTCCATCTTTTTCGCCCCTAACTCTAATTGTTGCTGTTGTCTACCGAAAATATGACCTGCCAACCCTCATTCTTGGTGACATTAATTTTGCAGTGGATGAGCCCACCATCCTTCCTCAGCCAAACTGCTCTACATTACTCCCTCCTTTGGACTTACACAGAACATCAACGGCCCCACACACATCGCCAGACACACTTTATACCTGGAATTTTCCAAACTCTGCAACCTCACTCTCCAAGACAACTAGCCATTTCCTCTTTCTCCCGTTTTTTCAAACTCTTGCCCCCCTTTGCTGCATCTCGGGCCAATAGTCAATGGCAGAGAGATATCCGTAATCTTGACCACAATTTATTCTCAAACTCCAAATTCCAAAATCACATCTCCTCATAAAGCTGGCACTCGGTTCAACTACGCTCTCCCTGGATAAAGTTGCCCCTGCCACCTTCCACTACCCCTGTCCCCTGGCACAACAATGACACCAAACATCTACAAAAGACTGTTTGTGCAATCTGGACTCAGCGCTGACTTGATGGACTACAAAGCCAGACTACAACACTTTAACACTAAACTCAATGTCATGAAGAAAAATTATTTCTCTTCAATACTTTCCTCTCACGCTTCCAACCCACGCAGCCTATTCTCAACAATTGAAACCCTATACCTGCTCCCCCCAAAACATCTTTCTCTGCCCAGGACATTGCCACCTACTTTAGAGATAAAAATGACAAAATCAGACATGATATCTCTGCTCACCCGGCCACTCCAACCATATCCACCCCTACCACCAGTATATCATCACTGGCCTCCCTCAGCCCTGTTACTGTGGATGAAGTCTCCTGTTTTCTCTCATCATCTCCATCTACTTCCTGTTCACTTGACCCAATTCCCTCTAATCTACTCCGTGCCCATTCCTCCACCCTGGCCCCCGCACTAACAAAATTATTCACCTTTTCCTTTCTACTGGTATCCACTAATGTTGGTATTGAAATTCGGGTTGTCCTTAAATTCCACCCGAATATGGCTGTTCGAATTTGGATAGACCCGACCCGAAAAACATGGAATTCGACAATAAAAACTTGGGAAAAAAATGTAAAAAATGTGTTTAAAAAAAATTAAAATAAATTTTTAAGTAATTTATTAAATGTTTGTGTTTCTTTTATCAAACTTTTTTTACAGGTTTACCCACAATGAAATTATGTACATTGTGGAAATCCCGAAATGATAGGAGGATTCCCACGGCTGTTGCAGTGCTGTGTAGCGTTGCTCGAATAGCTCACTATTCGATTCGACCGCTATTCGGTCGAATAATGCATAATTATTCAGGTGATCGAACATCGACTTTGAACTCCATTAAAGTCAATGAGGGAAAAATTGGGGTTGTTATTGGGGTCGGTGGAGAGCTTCTACAGCCTATAAATACATTTAAAAAGACATCGGAAGAGGGTAAAAGCTGCCCACACTCTGCATTCTTCATGTACCAGTGAGGCAAAAACACAAACAAATTTGGAACAAAGTGCATGAGCACTCATTTAAAAAGCCACCACCTGGAAACCTGGCGGGAACACCTGGTGAAAGCACAGAGCACTGTTCGACCACCTCCGCCCAAGAAGCAAGCTCAAACTGCTCGATCTTCCTCCCCTGCCTTTCCTCCTTCTGCCACCAAAATTACCCGTGCTGCTGCCATCAATTTGAGTGGGGCATGTAGCTTAGCATTACCTTTTTCAGGTTCCACCAGCGGTGAGCAGATCAGCTGCTGTTTGTCGAATTGCTAGCAGTCAAGACCAGGCATCATTACCATCCCCCACAACTTCTACCCCACCGTTTAATCTTTCTGTGGTTACCATTAGCAGCATCCAACCTTCCATTCCCCCAGATGCTGGAGCGCAAGAGGAAATATGTCCCAAATGACCCCAAAACAAAGCTAATCAATGCAGCAATTGCACAGCTGATAGCGTCAGAGCTCCTCCCTTACTGGCTGGTGGACTCCAATGTGTTCCGTTACGCATTTCTCTGCAGGAACCCACAGTGCGCTATGCCTAAGCGACAGTATTTTGCAGAAAAATGTGTTCCTGCTTTGCATTGGTTGGTCGAGCAAGCATGGACTGGGAATATATATTTCCTATACAGCATACTGGGTAACTTTGGTGGCAACAGGGAAAGATGCAGCTGTAGCAAGGCCTGCATACCTACCTCCACCCAGAGCACATCGCAATGCAATTTCCTCCTCAACCTCCACTTCCATCCCCTCATTTGACTCTTGTGCCTCAACCTCTTCCTCCAGGGACCCTTTGCAGTGGAGACCCAGCACCTCCTATTCGGCAGCATCTGTTCGCCGCCAGCAAGAACCTGCATTTTGCTATTTCGGTGCACAATTCCGACGTTGCTATGCAGTCCTGAGGTTGCGAAGCCTGTGTTCCCTCTGCCACATGGGTGCAGCCAATCTGAGTGCCTTGTTGGAGTAGGAGGACATATGGCTAACTCCCATCAGACTTCAGCCAGGCAAGGTCGTGTGTGACAAGGTGGCCAATCTGCTGGCAGCCCTGCGTTGTGGGAAAGTCACACACGTACCTTGCCTGGCTCATGTCATGAACCTGATAGTACAGTGCTTCCTTAGGAATTATCCAGACCTCCAGCCGCTGTTGCTGAAGGCCAGAAAGATGTCAGCGCATTTCCGCCGGTCGTACACAGCCAGTGCCAGATTGGTGGCCTTACAGCGAAATCTGAACCTGCCAGTGCACCGGTTATTTTGTGATGTGGGCACACGTTGGAATTCCACCTTTTACATGCTGCAGCGGTTGGCTGATCAACTGAAAGCTGTGGTGGGTTACGTGGCAGAGTCTGTTCGTTTGAGACGTATACCTACACTACCTTTTTTCAGCCCTGCGGAGTGGCTGCAAATGTAGGACTTGTGCACTGTATTGTCACCTTTTGAAGAGGCCACCAGAATGATCAACAGAGACCAGGCCTGAGTCAGTGACACCATCCCCTTCATTTGTCTGCTGGAACAGATGATGGTGGATCTCGGACACGACACAGAGCGGACACTGCAACAAGAGACGTTTCAAACATCATCTTGGACATGCGTGCCTACTAGACATAGTGCACCACAAATCCAGGAAGAAGAGGATGAGGTGGACATTGCAGGCATGGCAGAAGGGGAGGAAGGGGCAGAGGAGGATATTGAGGGTACTTCAGCATCCATCCACCCAAACACAAGGCAGCCATGTTCCGTGGATGGCAAGACCAGGAGGAGGAGGAGGAGGACAACGACGACCCTGTGCTGCTGTTCAACCCACAGGAGTCTGGGTACAGAATTACCTCAGCTGTGGGTTGTTTAAGCCACATGACAGGCTTCATGCAAGAGTGCAAACCAAAGATACACACATTGAACACATTAAAACTAAGACTGACGACTATTGGATTGCTACATTACTGGATCCACGTTACAAGCCTGAGATACAAGAACTGATTTTGCCCCAATAAATGGGACCTAAAATGCAGCACTACCAAGAAGTGCTTGTAAGGGACTTGTGCTCAGCCTTTCCTACTGCCAGCAGCAGCAGGGGTCCCTATGGCAGTTCCACCAGCCATAGGAACCAAACAACTGCTTTAAGCAGCGGTAGAGGTCGGCAGGCTTTTTTTCAGCGGAAGCAAGCTGCCAGTCGTGCAGCAATTGCCAATGACACTGAGCAGCGGTAGTCAGTAATGGTGAAGGAATACCTGAGCTCTGCATGGGACATCTGCCACCTGCAAAGCCAGGACCCACTGGGCTACTGGGTATCCAAGCTTGAGCAGTGGCCGGAGCTGGCAAAACATGCCATTCAGATCTTTGCCTGCCCAGCCACAAGTGTGTTATCTGAAAGAGCGTTCAGTGCAGCTTGGGGTGTAGTGAGTGACAATGGGATTCAGCTCTCCGCAGAAAATGTCCAACCAAGTCACTTTTATTAAAATTAATAAGGCTTGGATCGGCATTGACTTCAACACCCCCTGTGCAGTGTACTGATTAGTCGTCCACTGCTGCACGGCCTGCTGACACCTTGATGGGAAGAGCACGTTCACAGCTTTCAGCATCTCCTTCTACTCCTCACCCTAGTGGCCCTCTACCTCTACTCTGTCTCTACCTCAATAACTTGCAATGTAGCTGTGTAACTGGCTAATTTTTTTTTAACGAGCATCCCCATCAGGGCCCTCTGCCTACTTGGAGGCCTATATCACTTGTAATGGAGCTGT
>NC_092867.1:53865063-53875890 GCF_032062135.1 Pyxicephalus adspersus
AAAAAATTTGATAGATTGCAAGTGGTATCAGAATTAAATATCTGTATTATTTTTACAGAAATACAGAAACTTTTAGATTTATTTCGATAGATAGCAAGTGGTATCAGAATGAAAATTCTGTATTTTTTCACAGAAATACAGAAATTTTTCAGTTCATATTGATAGATTGCAGGTGGTATCAGAATTAATTATCTGTATTATTTTTACAGAAATACAGACATTTTTATTATTTATTTTGATAGATTGCAAGTGGTATCAAAATTAAATATCTGTATTTTTTTTACCCTGCCTTCGGGGGATCGAACATTGAATTTGAACTCTATTAAAGTCAAAGTGGGAAAAATTTGGGTTGTTATTCGGGTCGGTGGAGAGCTTCTACAGCCTATAAATACATTTAAAAAGACATGTCAAGACTCCCCAGCTCTGCACAACACTTTACAAGTAAAAAAGAAATAAGAAAGTCTTTTTGCTGTTGCTGGCAAGGCCATTTTATGTGGCGGCCAAGGTAACATGCCGGATTTTACACGGTTTCCGTGTAGAGGCAGAGAGGGACATGAGGGGGTTCCTCTGGTCCAAAAATTAGCCACCAGGTTTCACTGCTCTGTTACAAGCCATACACAGGCTTCAGAGTACAGGCAGAGGTCTCTGAGGGCGGTCTTTCAGTCCAAAAATTAGCCAGCTACACAGCTCTGTTATACGTTACATGTGACAGGTGGCAGCAGCAGCAGCAGTAGGAGGAGGCGGTGGGCACTGAGATGGAGCGGGGACCGCATTTGTAATTGGCATCCAGAGTTGGGAACTGGGCAGTGGGCATCAGTTACAGCATGAGGAGGAGGTGGTGGGCCCTGACAAGGAGCAAGGACAGCATTAGAGGTTGAGGCCATCACCCATATGGACAGTATCGAAGCTGTAGCTATTGGAGACATGAATGGATCAACGAGATTCCAATCTCGATAGGAACAGATTAGAATCTCGTTCATTCATTCATTCATGTCTCCAATACCTCCTTGCTCCGTCTCAGGGCCCACCGCCACCTCCTCATGCTGTTACTGCTGCCGCCTGCCCAGTACCCAACTCTAGATGCCAGTTACCAATGCTGTCCACGCTGCGTCTCATAGCCCAGTGCCTCCTCTTCCTGCTGTTCCTGCTGCATGCCCCAGGCCTAAACAATATGAGCCATCAGGATGCAGGTATACTTCCAATGAGCCAGCTGATTCAAGTGGGTGGCATCTTTAACCCTGGAGCGCAGCTTGAAGCGTAAGTAGAAGTGCAAGTCAATCACATCCAATTGGTGCAAATATGCCAGTGTGGTGCTGTAGAAATTCCCTTCTATGATGTCTCAGCGCTCATTAGGAATTGGGTACTCTAGCACTTTACCAGCTTTGAATCAAACAGACATGGACATGTTGCATATCAACAGACATTTGGGGCCCAGCACCTCGGTGAGCCGAATAAACAGGTGGTCCATGTTGGTTTTGTACACTTGCTATCTATCGAGGTTCTGTAATGACGCACTTGGCAGTAAATTATGGCATTGTGCATTTCAGCCAGAGATCTCCCAACGTGTCGTTTGCAAATGTAATGTCACTCTTGCCTTTCAGCTGCTTCTCAGTCCGAAAGTCATCATTCTGCAGTATTTACACAAGATCCTTGTTGACGGATCTTTGAATGGAGTCTCCCAGGACGGCCAAATTTTGTGTAGAAGTCTCCAGTTCCGGGGTAACATACACAGAAATTCAGTACGATAAAGTGTGGTACCGATGGATGAAGCAGAAGATTTGGCTTCTACATTCAATCACGAATTTCAGATTACACACTTCGGGGTGTCATTAAAGATGCACTACACCCAGCTCTAGATGCCAGCTACTAATGCCTTCCACACTCCGTCTCAGGGCCTGCTATCAAGTGAAAGCACATGAAAGGAAATGGGGGTTGGCGGAATCAGTGGGGAAAGAAAATCCCATTGAGCTTGAGTCTAGTCTGCCATCTAGAGCTAGGTATTAGACAGTGGGCAGGCAGCAGCAGTAAAAGCAAGAAGAGTAGGCGATGGGCCCTGAGTAGTGTGGATGGCATTGTTAACTGGCATCTAGAGCTGGGTACTGGGAGGAGAAGGCGGTGGGACCTGAGACGGAACAAGGAGTGCATTACAACAGAAGGCCATCACCTTTACGGACAATGTAGAAGCAGTAGCTATTGGAGACATGAATGGATGAGCGAGATTCCAATCTGTCCTTACCTACTATGTAGCAAAACCACATGAAAGGGACTGGGATTGGATAAATCAGCGATGAAAGAAGACCCTGTTGAGCTGGAGTCTAGTCTGGCATCTTGAGGTGGGTACTAGGAGGAGGAGGCGGAGGGCCCTGAGACACAGCAAGGAGGGCATTACAATTGAAGGCCCTCACCTATGTGGACAGTGTAGAAGCAATAGCTATTGGAGACATGAATGGATGAGCGAGATTCCAATCTGTCCCTACCTACTATATAGCGAAACCACATGAAAGGGATTGGGCTTGGAGGAATCAGCGGGGAAAGAAGACCCTGTTGAGCTGGAGTCTAGTCTGGCATCTAGAGGTGGGTACTGGGAGGAGGAGGAGGTGGTGGGCCCTGACACACAGCAAGGAGGGCATTATAATTGAAGGCCATCACGTATGTGGACTGTGTAGAAGCAGTAGCTATTGGAGACATGAATGGATGAGGGAGATTCCAATCTGTCCCTACCTACTATATAGCGAAACCACATGAAAGGGATGGGGCTTGGAGGAATCAGCGGGGAAAGAGGACCCTGTTGAGCTGGAATTTAGTCTAGCATCTAGAGGTGGGTACTGGGAGGAGGAGGCGGTGGGCCCTAAAACGCAGCAAGGAGGGCATTACAATTGAAGGCCCTCACCTATGTGGACAGTGTGGAAGCAGTAGCTATTGGAGACATAAATGGATGAGCGAGATTCCAATCTGTCCCTACCTACTATCTAGCAAAAACCACATGAAAGGGATTGAGCTTGGAAAAATCATCGGGGAAAGAAGACCCTGTTTAGCTGGAGTCTAGTCTGGCATCTAGAGCTGGGTACTGGGAGGAGGAGGCGGTGGTCCCTGAGACTCAGCAAGGAGGGCATTATAATTGAAGGCCATCACGTATGTGGACAGTGTAGAAGCAGTAGCTATTGGAGACATGAATGGATGAGCAAGATTCCAATTTGTCCTTACCTACTATGTAGCGAAACCACATGAAAGGGACTGGGATTGGATAAATCAGCGGTGAAAGAAGACCCTGTTGAGCTGGAGTCTAGTCTGGCATCTAGAGGTGGGTACTGGGAGGAGGAGGAGTCGGTGGGCCCCGAGACGGAGCAAGGAGGGCATTACAATTTAAGGCCATCACATATGTGGACAGTGTAGAAGCAGTAGCTTGTGGAGACATGGATGAGGGAGATTCCAATCTGTCCATACCTACTATATAGCAAAACCACATGAAAGGAAATGGGGTTTGGTGGAATCAGTGGGGAAAGAAAATCCTATTGAGCTTGAGTCTAGTCTGGCATCTAGAGCTGGGTATTGGACAGTGGGCAGGCATCAGCAGTAAAAGCAAGAAGAGTAGGCGGTGGGCCCTGAGTAGTGTGGATGGCATTGTTAACTGGCATCTAGAGCTGGGTACTCAGCAAGGAGGGCATTATAATTGAAGGCCATCACCTATGTGGACTGTGTGGAAGCAGTAGCTATTGGAGACATGAATGGATGAGCGAGATTCCAATCTGTCTCTACCTACTATATAGCAAAACCACAGGAAAGGGTTTGGGCTTGGAGGAATCAGCGGGGAAAGAAGACCCTGTTGAGCTGGAGTCTAGTCTGGCATCTAGAGGTGGATACTGGGAGGAGGAGGCGATGGGCCCTGACACGCAGCAAGAAGGGCATTATAACTGAAGGCCCTCACATATGTGGACAGTGTGGAAGCAGTAGCTATTGGAGACATGAATGGATGAGCGAGATTCCAATCTGTCCCTACCTACTATATAGCGAAACCACATGAAAGGTATTGGGCTTGGAGGAATCAGCGGCGAAAGAAGACCCTGTTGAGCTGGAGTCTAGTCTGGCATCTAGAGGTGGGTACTGGGAGGAGGAGGAGGTGGTGGGCCCTGACACGCAGCAAGGAGGGCATTATAATTGAAGGCCATCACGTATGTGGACTGTGTAGAAGAAGTAGGTATTGGAGACATGAATGGATGAGCGAGATTCCAATCTGTCCCTACCTACTATGTAGCAAAACCACATGAAAGGGATTGGGCTTGCAGGAATCAGCGGGGTAAGAAGACCCTGTTGATCTGGAGTCTAGTCTGGCAACTAGAGCTGGGTACTGGGTGGAGGAGGCGGTGGGCCCTGAGATGGAGCACGGAGGGCATTACAATATAAAGCCATCACCTATGTTGACAGTGTAGAAGCTGTAGCTACAGGAGACATTGCATTGTAGGGGACTGCCTTTTCCTATCTGCTTGCTGTAACTTTCTAAAATGCAGCATGGACAGCTTTGTTAACTGGAATCTACATCTGGGTACTGGGCAGGCCGCAGCAGTAACAGAAGGAGGAAGAGGTGGTGATGCTAGTATCTAGCATTTAGAGTTTTGAACTGGGCAGGTGGCAGCATCAGTAACAGTAGAAAAAGGAGAAGCTGGGCCCTGAGACGGAGTGTGGATGGCATTATTAACTTGGTTATAAAGTTGGGTACTGGGCAGCAGCAGTGAAAGCATGAGGAGGAGGTATTTAGCACTGAGACGGAGTGTGGACGACATTAGTAATTGGCATCTAGAGTTGGGTACAAGGCCGGCAGCAGCAGTAACAGCATGACGAGGAGGCAGTTAGCACTAAGACGGAGTGTGGACAACATTAGTAATTGCCTTGGCATCTAGAGTTGGGTACTGGGCTGGCAGCATCATTTACAGCAGGAGGAAGAGGCGGTGGGCTCTGAGACAGAGTGTGAATGGCATTATTGTCTGGCATTTAAAGTCAGATACTGGGCAGGCGGCAGCATCATTTACAGCAGGAGGAGAAGCCGGTGGGCTCTGAGACGGAGTATGGACGGCATTATTGTCTGGCATATAAAGTCAGGTACTGGGCAGGTGGCAGCATCATTTACAGGAGGAGGAGAAGGCGGTGGGCTCTGAGACGGAGTATGACGGCATTATTGTCTGGCATCTAAAGTCAGGTACTGGTTAGGCGGCAGCATCATTTAAAGCAGGAGGAAGAGGCCTGGGGCTCTGAGACGGAGTATGGACGGCATTAGTTTCTGTCATCTAATGTCAGGTACTGGGCAGGTGGCAGCATTATTTACAGCAAGAGGAGGAGGCGGTGGGCTGAGACCGAATATGGACGGCATTATTGTCTGGCAATTAAAGTCAGGTACTGGGCAGGCGGCAGCATCATTTACAGGAGGAGGAGAGAGTGGTGGGCTCTGAGACGGAGTATGGACGGCATTAGTATCTTGCATCTAGAGTTGGGTACTGGGAAGGCGGCAGCAGTAACAGGCAGTAGGAGGCGTTGGGCCCTGGTACGGAGCGTGGACCACATTGGAGGTTGAGACCATAACCTCTAGGGACAGTGTAGAAGCTGTAGCTAATTGGGACATTAATGGATTAACGAAAATCACACTTTCCATACCTACTATCTAGTGAAACCACATAAAAGGGAACAGACTTGGTGGAATATGCGGGGAAATACATACAATTTTTATCATTTGTGGATATCTAGCAAGTGCTATCACAGTTAAATATATGTATTTGTTTCACATAAATACACACGTTTTTATGGGTTTTAGGATACATATCCAAGTGCTATCAGAATTAAATATCTGTATTGTTTGTATAATAATACATCAATTTTTATGGCTTTAGGGATATATAGCAGAGTGGGATCAAGATCTGTATTTTCTGTAGTGAAATATAGAATTTTTTATGGTCTTTTGGATCTATACAAAGTGCTATCAGAATTAAATATCTAGATTTTTTGAACGAGAAATATAGAAATTTTTATGGCTTTGGAAATATATAGCAAAGTCGGATCGGAATGAAATATATCTATTTTTTGGGGAGAAATACTTAATTTTATATGGGTTTTAGGAAAGATACGAAGTGCTATCATAATAAAATATCTGTATTTTTTTTTACAGAAATACAGACATTTTTAGTTTTTTTTGTGATAGATTGCAAGAGGTATCCTAAATTATACCTCTTGTAAAATATCACAAAAAACAGAAAAAATTCTATATTTATCGATAAAAAAAAGATATTTCATTATGATAGCACTTAGTATCTATCCAAAAACCTAAAAATTTTTCTTTATTTCTGTAACAAAAATACACAGATATTGAATTCTAATCCCACTTGCTATCTATCTAAATAGCCATAAAAAATGTATTTCTCTCTAAAAAATAATGATATTTAATTATGAATCATAACTAAATATCTGTATTTTTGAGAAAGAAATACATACATCTGTATGTCTTTCATAGATAGCAAGTTGTATCCTGAATTAAATATCTGTATTTTTTTAATAGAAAAATAGAAAGTTTGCTGTTTATTTTGATAGATAGCAAGTGGTATCAGAATTAATTATATGTATTTTTTTTACAGAAATAAAAAAAAATCAGAAAATTTTCTGTGTATTTTCATAGATAGCAACTTGCTATCCATCAAAATAAACAGAAAATTTTCTGTATTTCTGTAAAATAAATACAGAGAATTATTTCTGATACTACTTGCTATCTATCAAAATAAACTGAAAAATTTCTGTATTTTTGTAAAAAAAATACAGATAATTATTTCTTATCCCACTTGCTACCTATGAAAATAAACAGAAAAATTTCTGTATTTCTATAAAAAAAATCCAGATAATTTATTCTGATAACACGTGCTACCTATGAAAATAAACAGAAAAAATTCTGTATTTCTGTAAAAAAAATACAGAAAATTAATTCTGATAACACTTGCTACCTATGAAAATAAACAGAAAAATGTCTGTATTTCTTTAAAAAAATACAGAGAATTAATTCTGATCCTACTTGCTACCTATCAAAATAAACAGATAATTTTCTGTATTTCTGTAAAAAAAATACAGATAATTATTTCTGATAACACTTGCTACCTATGAAAATAAACAGAAAAATTTCTGTATTTCTGTAAAAAAATACAGAAAATTAATTCTGATAACACTTGCTACCAATGAAAATAAACAGAAAAATTTCTGTATTTCTGTAAAAAAATACAAAGAATTAATTCTGATCCTACTTGCTACCTATCAAAATAAACAGAACATTTTCTGTATTTCTGTAAAAAAAATACAGAAAATCAATTCTGATACCACTTGCTACCTATCAAAATAAATAGAAAAATTTCTGTATTTCTGTAAAAAAAATAAAGATATTTCATTCTGATCCTACTTGCTATCTATCAAAAAAGCCAGAAAAAATTATGTATTTCTGTAAAAAAAAAAATATTAATTTAAACATTTTTTATTTAAAACTTTAAAAACAGGGTACAATAAAAAACCAGGCAGGGGATATAGGATATCGCAGGATCAGAATTAAATCCAATAAACAGGCACATATCGACATACCAACCATAATAGTAATCCAGTCATGTCAGTGCAAATCTGTAACAACAATAATACAATATAAATTAGAAAGTGCAAGGAAATATAAACAGAAGAATAAACTGTTATTAAAGAACAAAACCAAATAGTATACTGGGGGGGGTTGGGACACAAAGGGAAGGAGGCGGGGGAGAGAGTAAGAGGAAAAGTACACCAGATGAGGGCTCTCTTCTAAAGGAAAAGCTAGAAGTGTGAGGGCCAAACTTAGAATTCAGTTAGAGGAAGCAAGGTCTCTGTACTCTGTAGAAAGCATAAATTGTGACCAGTAATACCAGGTGTGAGCCACTTTCCTGCCAGTGCCCCTCACAGTGAAGGTAAGATCCTCCATACGATGAATTTCATTAACTTTACTCAACCACAAGCCAATCATAGGTGGAGTCGCATTTCGCCAGCCAGCAGCAATGCAGGAAAGGGCAGCCACAATTAGATGTCTGACGACCGAGCTTTTGTATGCCTTCCTTGAAAATGAATTATGTTGAAGGAGGAAAAAAGCCGGGTCATCATGAATGTTCTGGTCTGTCATCTGTTGAACAATGGTCCTAACAGTGGTCCAGAAATTCCGCAAAAGTGGGCAAAGCCAAAATATATGAAGCAGCGTGGCTTTCTCTGTCTGACACCGCCAACAACGGTCTGAAACCTCTAGGAAAATGCGATGCAGTTTCTCAGGGGTGCGGTACCATCTCAAGACCACTTTGAAGCAAATTTCCTGGTATTTACTAGCAATGGAAGCTTTGTGAGTCCAAAAGAGGATATTTTCTTTCTGCTCCACAGAGAGTGAGAGACCCAAATCGGGCCTATCATTATACACCAATAAAAGTATTGGATGAAATAGCAAATGTAAGCTGTACGGGGGAGGGTATGAGTGTACATCCACAATCTCCAAAAGCAAAACATTATTAAAAACTATAACAATAATAATAGTATCAAAGCAGTTCAGTGAAGAACAAAATCTTACATATAAAGTTCCTTCATGGGCAAGCAATCTGGACCCACCAAGGAGGGGGACAACCAGTTCTCATGTATCGAGGTAACAGCAAAACCCCCTGGTGGATTGGTCTACAGTCATGGAGGGGCCTGCGAGGTGTTGCACACTTGATCACTGTTGGACTTCCTCTGTACCTGCTGCCATTCAGAATTCGCTGGAGGGGTTAAAATTGTGGGAAGCGTAGGCCAATCAGGGGGGTTTACTTGGGGAAGCTCAAACGTCGCCAAGAAGGTAGCCAAGTCCCCCAGTTGGCGAAAGGTGGCAGATTTGTTACCTCTGTGAGCGAAAAGTTGAAATGGGAAGCCCCATCTATATTTAATGTCGTTGTCTTTCAGCAGTTGTAGCAGCGGTTTCAGTGCTCGGCGCAGTGCCAAAGTATTGCGGGAGAGATCGGTTAGGAGCATAATGGGACGATTGTTGAAAGTGAACTCCTCCTGTGACCTGGCTTCTTGCATGATAAGTTCTTTAAGCTGGAAAGAGTGGATTTGGCAGATCACATCTCTTGGTCTATCTGGATCCTGGCTTTTTTGGCCCAGAGTTCGATGAATGCGGTGAATTTCTATAGTATTATCCCTAGGTCTCTGCAGGAGTTCATTAAACAGAGTTGTCGCTGCTGCATGGAGTTCCTTTGGTTCTATCGATTCTGGGAGTCCCCGAATCCTTATGTTGTTACGATGGCTCTGATTCTCCAGGTCATCCTGCTGATACATAATTTGTTGCAATAGCATTGAGTGTTCATTAAGAATATGGGCATGGGTCTGTACGTGGTTACGGAGATCTTCCGTCGTGCATTCAACCTCCTCTATTCTAGAGCCGAGGTCCGATCTGAATGAAGCTAGTTCAGAACGTAGAGAGTTTTGGATGCGCACAAGATAAGATTCAAAATCTGCTTTGGTAGGCAGAGTCCTCAGGTAGGCATCTCTATCCCATACCTCAGTGGGGTCCATGGACGTTTGTGGCGGGCTTGTCGGGCTTGAGGGGTCCTTATCTTCACCCAGTAAGGAGGGAAAGTTAGAAGCAGAGTCCTCTTGAGTAAAGTCAGGGGGTTCCAAACTAGACATGAAGGTCTGTGCAGTGTTGAATCTAGTGTTAGGACCCCCTCCACTAGAACCAGGAGTTTTGGAAAGAGCAAAAAAAGTTCCTATTTCTCGTTTTTGAGAGGATTGGCAATTCGGCCTTCCCTTGCCCATGTTACAGAAGAGGGAGGAACATGCACATAAAGTTGCACTAGAGGATGTAGCGCATGGAGGTTAAGCAGGTATATTACCCCGATATATTAGCTTATTGTACATCCATGTCGAAGGCCCAGCAACGATGGGGCCTCACATCCTGTGAGATTAGCTGCACATAATGATGTCTTCAGAGTCTCATAAACTTAGTAATTGCAGTATAAGAAGCTGGTGGCGGCTTCAGACACAGTATATCAACCCTGAGAGAAAGTCCCAACAAAGTGTAGTTGAAGTACGCAGATACACAAGTTTAGGGGAGTAGATGCACAATTTCAGAGATCATTCAGTGGGTCCTGCCATAAAAGTAGTGCAATCAGGCAGAATAACAGCACTTGTCCAACGAATTACAGCTTTAAAACTGCGAGCCAACCTGTGAGCCAACAGTTTTATATAGGCCGACTAAAAAGTTCAGTTGAGTAGTTCCTGAATTTGTGTCTTGAGAAATAGAAAGTAAAGATACAAGCTATGCAGGGATTCACTTCTGCGTCTTCTAACCAAAAGGTTACCTTCCACCCTTGGAGGGTTTGTCAAACAAATAAAATCTCACAAGGCACAAATGTACTACTCCACAAATGCAGGAGAGTTTTTAGGAGAAGATTATGTTGTAGAATAGGCCTAAATCCCCTTCTCTTGCTTGGATGTATTTGGATGCTGATGCTCTACCATACAGGATGCCATGTGGCCAAGACGGCCGGCTTTCCACTACGTTTTCTGCCTGGTGTGGCAATAATGGACTCCCACCACCAACAGCAGCGCTTCTTGTTCTTGGGTCTGCAGCTAAAAGCAAACTCATACTGGTTTGCATGGCACCCCTGCCAAAGCTGCCCTTTCCTCTTTGGCCAGACATTGTACAAATATATAATATATGTATATATATATATGTGTGTATATATATATATATATATATATTTATTTATTTATATATATATATATATATATATATATATATATATATGTATATGAAATATGTATAGGTCAATT